>NC_056627.2:105752147-106352147 GCF_002870075.4 Lactuca sativa
GAGACTTCATTTCAGTACCACATACCACCCGCAGACAGACGGACAGAGCGAGCGGACGATTCAGACGCTTGAGGATATGCTCCGTGCATGTGTTTTGGATTTTGGAGGGAGCTGGGACACCTATCTGCCTTTAGCAGAGTTTTCGTACAACAAAAGCCATCGTTCGAGCATTGGTATGCCACCCTTTGAGTTGTTGTATGGTCGGAGGTGTCGCACCCCCATCTGTTGGGGAGAAGTGGGGCAGAGGGTGTTGGGTAGCACGGAGATTGTACTCTAGACGACCGAGCAGATTCAACAGGTCAGACAGAGGTTGTTAACTGCGCAGAGTCGCCAGAGGAGTTATGCGAACAGGCGGCGGTCCGAGCTCGAGTTTCAGGTTGGCGACCTTGTGCTCCTAAAGGTCTCTCCTTGGAAAAGGGTGATACGATTCAGGAAAAGGGGCAAGTTGGGACCCCGGTATATTGGACCCTTCAGGGTAATTGCTAGGGTGGGCCGGGTAGCCTACTGGTTGGAGCTACCTGCTGAGTTGGGGCAGATTCATGATACCTTTCATGTCTCGCAGTTGAGGAAATGTATTGCCGACGAGTCGGCAGTGGTGCCATTGGATAATATTCAGGTGGATGCAGGCCTGAACTATGTGGAGAGACCAGTAGCGATTAGGTATTGGAAAGTTAAGGTTTTAAGGAACAAGGAAGTACCTCTGGTACAAGTGCAGTGGCAACATCGGAAGGGGTCCGAGCTGACATCGGAGACCGAGTCTGAGATGCGGGATCAGTATCCAGAGTTGTTTTCAGTATGAGACTTCGGGGGCGAAGTCTGATTCTAGTGGGGGAGAATTGTAACAGCCCGAAATCCAGGTATTCTTCTTTTGGCCTTACATCTTGGTTAAGTTGATGATTTAGGGTTTTCATGGTAGGCGAGTACGCTGGGCGTACAAGGTGTACGCTGCGCGTACTCGCGCGCCTCATTTGGACGCGTTTCCCCTCAGGTACGCGGGGCGTACCCAAGGTTACGCCCGGCGTAACTTATTCAGACCCAAACCCTAAATTCCTTTGATGGGGCTATAAAAGGAACATGTGGCTGGTCTTGTTAGCCACCATCCCTCATAGTGAAACCCTAAAAAGAGTGTACCCTCGTTCTTAGGCCATTGTGTGTGTATTCTAAGCTTGGTGGTGTCATTTCAAGGTTGCAAAGGAGAAGAAGAGCTTGTTGGAGAGGCTAGAAGTAGTGCTCAAGTGTAGATCTGAACCTTGCAAGGGCTAAAGCTTCATTTCCAGGTATAAAGTTCGGATCTTGTCACTTGGTTCATGTTGTATGCTTAAAAGGTCATTTTCTAGGGTTTAAGTCCCAAAGGTGGAGACTTCTGTGCAAATGGCCTCCATAATGTAACACCGAAAATTTTCAAAATAATTTTTCATTTTCAAGATCACATAATGTATCATATCACAAATCAAAATCCATAATCAATTCTGTTTTCAAAAACAAATCCCAAGATCTCTGATATAAAAATCTCCATCAGTGTGTGTGTACGTGTCAAGCCGTCGCCTTTCCACAGTCCTCGATGATACCTGAGACATCAAACATAACAACTGTAAGCATAAATGCTTAGTGAGTTCCCCAAAATACCACATACTACAAATACGCCACTCGAGGCTAACCCGACCCTCTGGTCAAGATGTCTCAGCGGGACCTTCCAGTTCCGCAGCTCGTCGGACCCTCTAGTCCAGTCATAGCTCATTGGGCCCTCTAGCCCGATCTGAATCGTTGGACCCTCCGGTCCGGTCTATATAGTCATACCGCATACAATAACACATAGCATACAATCTCATAAATATCACATAATCTCATACATAACACATAAGACCCTCTGATCAACTCATAATACCACTCAAGGTAACGTATAGTGAGAAGACTCACCTCGCGTGTCTCGGTAACTCGTAAAGCTCTCAACCACTAGTGCTCGATCTCCTGAGCTATCGTCCTCCTACAACACAGGTGTATCTTTACTTAATACTACTTGACTCTGACTGACTAATACCACTAAGTCAAACTAGTCAACACTAGTCAATGGTCAACGGTCAACGGTCAACGGTCAACCTGACTCGCCGAGTCTGGCGTGGACTCGCCGAGTCCCTACAGGAACCCGATTCCCTCTGAATCTCTTCCAACTCACCGAGTCACTCACCCGACTCGGTTACACAGTCCCTGGTCCGAAGTCTCTGAACAACCCGCACCAACTCGCCGAGTCTGGGATTGGACTCGGCGAGTGCACTCCATGCACAACCTCAAACGACCTTCTAAGGTCAGATCCACTCTAGTAACTCATAGATCCAGTCCCCTTAAGCTTATTAACCACGTAAAGTTCGAGTCTTGGTGCTCAATAAGCATCATATAGCTCATTAATGGAGGTTTAGCCTCAAATACATAGATCCCAATCTAAAACCTCCATGGATGCACATAAAGCTTGGGCAAGGAGGTGCTCTGGACCTCTATGGGTCTAGATTCAGAGCCATAACTCGCCAAGGGACCATAATGATGCTAGATCTAGCCATAAATGGGTTCAAAAACCCTAAATCTATATGAACATCACAATAACAAAGAAGGATTCGAATGGTACCTCAGATGTGATGTCCTGGACCTTAGCTCTTCAAGAATCCACCCCTCTCTTGCTTCCTCTTGGCTAGATCTTCTCTTCCCTTGCTAGACAATAACTCCAAGAGTCAACAATGGCTTTTTCCCTCACTTGAATCACTCAATTGTTCTAGGGCTCACTCTAGGGACTAATGAGCGCAAAAGACGGCCATAAGGCCCTTTAAATAGGCCGCAACCCGAGAAATTAGGGTTTCATTAAATGCCGCAGACTCGCCGAGTCCACTAAGGCGACTCGCCGAGTCCGAGCATCAATCCGGATGAGAACCCGCGTCTTAACTCGGCGAGTCTACGCACCAACTCGCCGAGTCCCAGCTCAAAACTCAAAATAAAAAAATTAATTAATATGCCTGAAATCCCGGATGTTACACATAAGCTTAGATACTTCATATTTCTGATCTATTGGGGTTGTAGACTCATAAAAATGGCATCTTGGATGTGGGGTTTGGACCATGCATGAGATCTAGGTCCTTGAGTTTGAATAAAGGGTTGTTATGTGATGTTGGAGCCTTTACAGCCGTGCCAAGGCTTAAAGGTCTCGACTTTATGGGTTTAGACACACTAGAAGAGTCGGATCTAGAAGTGGAAGTAATGGCTTAACCGATTAAGACCAGAAATGGAGAGTGGCTGATTCTGGGGATTACGCTGGGCGTAACTTCCAGTACGCGCAGCGTACTGGGTGGAGACCCCGATTAGGGAGGGGTTGGCGACGTACGCCCCGCGTACATCTAGAGTACGCCCCGCGTACTCTCAGGGTTTGACTTTTGTTGACTTTTAGGGTTTTGGTCAACTTGAGGACTTTAGGTCAAGGAAGGGTAAAATGGTCTTTTACCCTCTGAGGAATGATGATAAGGAGTAAAGTTCTAAGTGGTGGAAGTCCTACGAGATCTTAGACTTTCCACGAGGTGAGTCTTCTCACTATACTATACCCGGAAGGGTTTGACTGTGTGACCGGAAGGTCAGATATGGTATGAGATATATGTGTTGTGTGTGATAAGTTAATCATTATATGTGCCATGTATGATATGCTTGATATGGGCTGGAAGGCATTATGTTATGGGCCGGAAGGCGAATATGTTATGGGCCGGAAGGCGTTGTAATGTGGACCGTAAGGTTGGCGTGGGTAGGACCGGAAGGTTTACCTAGTCGGGACGGAAGTCCCCTGAGACACATGGACCGGAAGGTCAGGGCCTGGAAAGGCGTATGTGCGTAGGTTGTATTTGGGGAACTCACTAAGCATTTATGCTTACAGTTGTTGTGATATGTGTTTCAGGTACCAGCGAGGACCGTGGGAAGGCGTCGGCGTGATTTGTACACACTGATGGAGGATTTATGATCTTGGGATTTATATGATTTGTATTATGACATGATACATTGGATCTTTATGACTTATTTTGGATGGAAATATACTTTTAAGAAATGAAAAATTTATTTTAAAAATTTTCGTTGTTACAAAACCACACACGCTCCACCGAACTATGATAAACAATGAATCACCCTTTGTCACCTGTGCTTAGAACCAATTAGTGTGCCGGTAAACCACACACGCTCCACTAACTCCTTAGCAAGGGTGCAAAGTGTAATTTCATGGGATTGCATCAATTCACTTTTCCTAAAGTAACTAGGATTGGGAATTTTTGAAAAAACATGTAGTTACTTTGTATTTCAATATTATACTTTTAATGAGGAGATGAGGTTGCCCTATCCTACCCGTTCGGCTAATGACCCTCCACCGATCAAGCAAACGGTGGGTGTGTGTACACCCATTAAGCGCCATTTTATAGGCAGCAACCTTATACCCACCTTATAGACCGGCTTTGTGAATGAGGCCTACTAACGGTAAGACTAGCATTTTAATTATACATGTGTGTATATATATATATATATATATATATATATATATATATATATATATACATATATATATATATATATTAATCTTGTAATATTATATTAGTATAGGGTTGAATTTTAAACTTGTAAAATTCTAGGGTTTGAAATTTAAATTGTCTAAATTAAACTTTTAATCACAAAACATAAATTTCAAAACTTGAGGACAAGTTTTAAACTATTCAAAACATAAGGGATCAAATAACAAATAATTCAAATTAACCATTTGATCTCATAATTATCTTTATTTGATTTATTTAAATGTTTCTTGCAAAACAATTTACCAATTTAATTAAAATAATCAATCAATTATCACATAAGGAAATTATTATTCAATTAATTGATAAATATCTTTAATTAGGTCAAGAATATATTCAAATCAATGTTAAAATCGGATTTATTTTGACCTATTAAGATAAAGGTAAGTTTCCATAAGATAAACAACAAGAAATCCCGAAAAGAGCTCTTTCTGACGCTCGAACTCGCCGAGTACCACAATGGACTCGCCGAGTTGAGGCCTACTCGCCGAGTCCACTATGGAACTCGCCGAGTTCATCAGGCAGAAGGAAAAAATTCGAATTTTGCAATCAACAATCAAGCAACCAATGCATCAGTTCAATAGAAACCAATCAAGGCTCTGATACCACTGATGGGTTTGAGCCATAAGAACATTCCTATGAGCACATACAAACCCTAATGCTTGGATCTAGGTTTCTCTAATTGAACAAGCAATGTATCCAAGACTTTGATCAATAGATCTAGTATAATAACATAAGAAAAAACAGATCTAAAGGATTACCTTAAGTATCTTGCTTGAATCTTCTTGTCCTTGGAGCTTAGAGTCACAATTGTCACTCCTCTAATGGCTTACAAACACCAAATTAGCAAGAGGATGATTAGATAGAGAGAGGAGAGGGGAGGAAGTCGGCCACGGTTTCTTCAAAAGCAAGAGTGCTGATTTCCTTGACCCCATGGGTCTATTTATACTAGTGAGGCTCCTAGGGTTTCACCCTTAAACCCTAATTGGATAACTTAGGCCCTAAGCAATCCAATCTCCCTAATGATAAGCCTTGGACGAATTCTAGGTCTATCCAAAGCCCCAAAACTGTCCACCCCTTATCCATAAGGGATTATAGCCCAAAGTACAACTATCATATAATTGACAGTTTATGCCCTTTTATTTAATTAATCTCTTTAAGTCACCAAATTAATTCCTAATTAATTTATGAGTTATGCTAATCAAATAACAATATTATTATTCTCATAATATATTAATAATATTTCTTCTCTCATTATAAATCATCCTGTCAAGTTGCTATGGTGAAGGCAACCCAAAAGGACCATGCACAATCAGGTCAAATACTTGCCAAATATAGTTGCAGCCTTAGACACTATTCCAACAAAATGAGCAGGAGGTAAATTTCTCTATTCCACCAACACCTACTTCCACCTATATTCCTACCACAATTGCTCCTTGCGCACCTCCTGTTTCTACTCAACCACCTTCTTCTGTTCCTATACCCCAACCTGTTTTTTTACTGAAACAACCACTACCACCATAGGCGAACCTCCTGTCCGAGTCAATGCATCTGATCCGGGGGCAAAGACTTCAAGTTTTGCAATTACTACCACATCTCCCATTTCTCCTCAACCTCAACATGATTCCGAAGACCTTCTCGGTGCTGATGGACTAGATTTTGACACTTTTCATTATAGTCCATTCTCGATCCAAAGAGATAGTGATGATGATGCCCCTGTCTCTCAGAGGCATCTCAAAGATCTAAACGCCAAGCTGGATTCTCTTCTTGCATCCTCTACAGCCTCCTCAAGCCAAGCATATTCTAAAGCAGCTATTAAGGGTATGCTCGACACTCTTTTGCAAGAACATGCAACTAATCTGGCCAAAGAAAACAACACAGTTGAGGACTCCACTCTTTCATGCCAATAGGCGACCAAAAAAGTCGATAAACTAATCTCAGAAACCAAGACTTTTATGAAAAAGCTCCACACTGTAGCTAAATCGAATGCTTCCAAAGCAAATGATGTGATTACGAAACTGAGCACTTCGCTTCGCACTGACCGGGAGTATCTGGAACAACTTCATACAGATATCACCATTGCCAACACAGATTTTCAAACTTCCATTTCTTCCTGGCTAAATAAGTTCCAAGAAGACCTGTGATTGAAAGTAAGATAATGGACGAACTTGTTCTTCGAACAACTCGACTCAAAACTCAAACTGTCAAGCTCAAATAAGTAAACAAAGAAATCGAGGAGCTCAAGTCTGAACGTGCAATTCTAAAAAGATGCGTAGGAGATGTCAATTTGCTAATCTCCAATCTCCTTGAAGCACATGACTCCATTCTAACCATTAGTATTCGCAGACACTTGGCCAATAAGCTTTGTCCTGCTTTCGCTGTTCTTAACAGAATAGAAGGTGTTTCTAAGGGGAGAAGCTGAGAAAGTCCAAACTACAAAGGTAAGGGAAACACCAAAGAAAAATAAACCAAAGGTTAATGTAGCTTCATGTTCAAAAGGGAAAGAACCGATGGTTGATGTTGATGAAGAAGAAGAAAACGAAGAAGATCAGCTGAAGCGAAAATGACGCGATGAAGAACTGAACGAAAATGCTCGAATTGCGAAAGAAGCAGAAGAAAGAGAAAGAAAAGAGAAAGAGTCTCACGACACTTTGGAGAGCAGAAAAATGCTATTTCCATTATGGACGTTGGAGTGAATGTTGCATGAGGCAGTTGAATTCCCAAGTGTTCATTGGTTGGAGCCAGTAATTTCTTCTGACTTGGAAAACACGAAGGATTCGCAGTTCGACATGCCAATAACACGAAAAGCCTTCGTCTTCCACTGCTTCGATTCAATTGCAACAGTTCCCTCTCCTGAAGCGAAAGTGGATAAAGCCTTAAATGAATTTTATCTTTCTTTTGCCAAACCTCAATATCTGACCTGGAGTGCTTAGAAGTTAACAACAGTCAAGGTCACAGGGCCAATCACTACAGGAAACCTTGTGAATGCGAAGTTCAAGGCAACAAGAAGCTTAGAAAATGTTGTGCACGAAATCACACTTGCTGATATGCCCAATCTTAATCATCATGACTGGATTCTATTGTTCAACCTCCTGTTGACTGAAGAGCAAAAATACGAACCCATTCTGGCTCACCTATATCGAATATTGGTTTTGTACATTTATGAAGTGGAAAAGCTAGATACCGAAATCGCCTCTGCTTTGAAACGAAAGCCCACTGTCAATCCAATTGCATGAGCAAGAAACTTCAATAAAATGTGTATTAGCAAGAGTGATACAGACCACTAGACAGTGATGCTTCAGTGTGGGACTGGTGCTCCTGGAGCTTTCCAAAAATGCCACTTTGCTTTGCCCGACGAACACTTGTTCTCCATATACTGCTTAGAACACATTTTGGGAATCATTAGCAAGTGTAGCGTAAATGATGTTGCTATGAAGAAGAACTGCAATGATATGATTCGGTGGTATATCACCTTTCACGGTACTTTACTCGCTGTGATACCCAAACACTTGAAGACAGTTAAGAAGACTCAGCAGTGAAGCATCTCTCGCCTCAATTGACGCAAAGGGGGAGATTGTTGGGTGTTATTATGTACACGGTTTTGGGCCTGTCCAGCCGTCTTATTTATTAGGGTTTATGTATTTATAGTGCATGCATGCACCGTAGGAGGTTAACGCTTTTATCTTTGGAAATCATTTGTAAACCCTAATCAGACCTCTACAGTAGCAGTTCTTTATCGAGCTCTTCTGAGGCTGTGAAGCTTGAATCATTAAGCACATTTTGATTCATTGTCGTGTTTTTCTTTGCTTTCTATTTTTGAATCTTATCGATCATTAAGGATTTCATCCTAACACTTTCCGCACCATCGGTGTGTAGTTCCCATATATCTTTACTTGCCTTCGGTTCTATTAAGTCTATGGGTACAACTATTGGTGCCCTTATGAGCGTGTCCGGGATTTCTACAAGAAAGTCCGCCAGGGCCTGGGCATTGATGCTAACCCGAGGTCAGTATTCTATGTCATGCTCCCCTAGTTCAATGGCCTATTTCGCCAATCTTCCTGACTTTTCTGGTCTTCGCAAGATTTGTTTTACCCGGAAACTAGTAAGGACCTCAATTTTGTGGGCTTTAAAGTAACGTCTGAGAAGTCTGGCTGTATAAGTCAACATGCGGACCAATTGGGTAGTTGACCTCGGGGCTTTGCAGTGCTCTGCTTACGAAATGGATCAGAAGCCGTTTTTTATTTCTTTCAACCGTTAGCACCGACAATATCACTTCATCGGATGTTGCAAGGTACAGTTGCAGGGTTTCTCGTGGCAGTGGGCTTACCATGACCAGTAGTCGTTGAAGGGCTTCCTTCAAACTTTGTAGAGTTTGGTCGGCCTCCGCCATCCATTTGAACTAGTTTTTATCGATACACCCTTTTAAGGTGTGGAAAAGCGGAAGGATTTTTTCAGCTGACCTGGCGATGAACCTGCCGAACACTGTTAGTATTTCGTTTATCTCTTGGACCCCCTTTATGCTATGAGGAGTCCTAGAGTCAAGGAATTCCGGAACCTTGGCTTGGTTCGGGGAGATCCCCTCTTTGGTTATCTGGTAGCCCATGAATTCGCCATCTTCTACTTCGAAGGTGCACTTTCCTGTGTTGAGTTTCATTTGCGCGTGTACAAAGGTGCAGAAGGTCTCTTCGATATTATGGAGCAAAGCTGCTTCGTCGCAGTTCCTGATGACCATATCTTTGACGTACACCTCGATGTTCCTACCGATATGTTCTGTGAAGACTTTATCCATCATACATTGGCATGTCGCTCCAACATTCTTAAGGCCGGACGACATGTTTTGGTAACATAATGTGTCGCAGTCGGTGTGCAAAACCATTTTCTTCTTCTTCCCTACACATCTGGACTTGGTGGTATCCCTTATAGGCATCGAGGAAGCATTTGAGTCAGAATCCTTCCAAGGATTCGACCTTTTGGTTTATCTCTGTTAAGGGACAATGGTCTTTTGGGCACGCATTATTTAGGTTGGATTAGTCGATCCACATCCGCCATGATCCTTCATGTTTCTTTACCATCACCGGGGTTTGCTATCAATGTTGGGCAAATCATCTCCCTTAGAGTTCCAGCTCCTACTAGCTTTGCTACTTCTTCCTTGATTGCCTTGCTTCTGTCGCTTGCCTTCCCCCCTCTTTTTCTGTTCTATTGGGACACTTCCTGGCGCAATATTCAGGCTATGCCCAATTATCTCGCGGTCCACCCCGTTCATATCTAACGAGTGGCAGGAAAAGACATTGGAGAATATTCTTAGGAACGCAATTAATTTCACTTAAGTTTCTTTTGATAGATCGGCACCGATTTGTATTTCTTGCTATGGGTGATCTATGTGTGTGGTGTGGCTTTCCGTTGGGTGTTCCTCGTTGTATTTTTTGGTGGTTCGAACCAACTTTGCGGCTGTGAGGATTTGGTGTCAAATTTGATGACGTAGGGTGCTAGCGAAAATTGTGGCTGAGCCCATGCGTGTGCTCAACTTGACTGTTCTGTGGATAGTCGATGGTATTGTTTTGTTTTGTCGGTTAGCGTATTACGTAGAACTCGATTGCTCGTGTTACGATTTCTCTCCCATCATGGCTAACTAGTGTGAGAGGGAGGTTTTTGGCACCTACTGGCCATAGGATGTGCCTTGTGAAGCCTACAAGTGGACCCCTGGTTGGTGGTTTTAGGTCTTCTTTCCAGGAGGCTGGTAATTGCCTGAAGCAATGTTCATACACGATGTCAATGCTGCTACCATTGTCTATATAGACGCGATGGATATGCTTTTGGCGTATCCATGCTGTAATAAGGAGGGGATTCCTAGGGTTCCATTTGTGAGGATGCGGGTCTGCTGACAAGAAGTTGATGTTTCAAATGCTTCTTGATAGCTTGTCTACATCGCTCATTTGATGGCGTGCTTGCTCGTTTAGCTGCCTCTAGATTGTGAGGAGCTTCTGCTTTTGTTGGTGTTTCTCAGTGTCCCGTGGAGGTTTGGCTTTCTCCATGCTGTTGTTGGATTTGGTTGATTAGCCGACGCTGTTAACTGTTATCATTATGAAGTTCGTTTTAGCGGATAATGGAGGTCACGAGTCAGCTGTAAGGCCCGCTGCTCGACTATGAGCCAACACCGCTTGTGTGCTAGGAGAAGTTTGCGCTTTGGTGTAGGAGAACCTAGCTTCGTCAAGGGGTGGCTTTGATTTGTTCATACTAGGTTCACCAACGTTCCAATAGCGTGACACCTTTATCCACCATTGCAGATGTCTAGCGTCGTTTTTACTGGTTGTGTAATGTCACAATTAGGAATTTTTGTGCCTTGTAACCAACACTTAAACCAATTTATGAATCAAAAACATAAGAGCATGTATGATGCATACTCTATGTCAGCAAAATTTCAATCAAACACCCCATGCAAGCAATTCAAATAGTCATTAAGCAATTGGAAACCCTAGAAGTTCTTGTTTAAGTCCATTTTGGACTAGGACTTCCTTATTGGACCCAATGGACCAATAAGCTTCCAATTTGGCTATCTTGGGCTTCGAACTCTTAAATGGGCTCTAATTGGACCCACTTCCATTTAATTCCATATTTTGGGTCATATTGGGCCTAGAATGAGATAGATTAATTATATGAACCATTTTGGACCATAATTAACCTAATCTAACCTAAAGGGTCATAAAAATCATATTTATATTTTTTAGGGCCAAAAATCATCCAATTTAACTATAACATGGGCTTAAGGGCAAAACGCCCAAAAACCTCCTCTCACCCTCCCCATTCTCGACCCAAGCCCAAAAGAAAACGAAGTTGACTTTGTGAGTGACACCTCACAATTGTTCATGGGACATCCATGCATGAAGACTCAAACATCCATGCACTCACATACTTCCAAGTCTAGCCACTCTTTTTCTCCCTCTCGCTCTTACTCTCGGCCGACTTCAAGCACACACACACACACAAACATTTCACTCACTTCTCTCTCAAGGAAACACTCTCATAACTCATCCATATTTTGAGATCTAAGAAGGAATTAAAGGGATTTTGCACCAAAAATCATCATCTAAGGTAAGAAATCTCTTAGCTCCTTAAGCTAACTACTTCATTTCATCCAAAGATCACCTCTTAATTCATTCAAACTCATGATCTAGCACCTAAGAAGCATCCAAGTTCGAAATCTTCCAAGGAAGGTTGCTAAAGCCGAAATTCTTCTCATTTTCATCCAAAAACCGAAACCACACCCAAAGGTGAGCTTCATACCCCCTCTTTTTCGGTTTTTATAAGTTTTGTGGAGGAGAATACAAGCAAATGTGTAGATCTATGAGTATATGTATGCTTTGTGTGATGTCTATGCTTATATATATGATCTTATGTGATTGTGGTGTTTGTACTAGTCAAAAAGAACTTAAAAATCGAGATCTACAATATGATGAATGAAATAAGTATAACTTATACCATTTCACACTAATCAAGTCTAGAAAAATAACCCAGTTGGTTAATATGAACATTTTTGGACTTAAAACCCATTTTTGGGCTCAAAATGCTAAAAATACAAAACTAAAGGGCCCAAAACGACAATATATGAATTCTGAAGGTTGAGATGAGTCTAAACAGTTTCTAATGTGTATTTTCGGAATATCAACACTTTTGAGGGGTTAAAAATGTGAATTTTAAACATAAAGGGCCAAAATGGGCTTTTCGGCCCAATAAAGCCCAAATTGCGAGATTTTTGATTTGGAGGGGCTGAAACTACACATTTCTGTAAAACAGGGGATTACTAGTGTACGAAGTCCATTTCAAGGGTCAAAAATCCTTTTCAAATTAAAAAGGGAGCAAAGATGCAAAAAATTTCCATTTTTGGCCAAAATTGTAAAAGTTGCGAAAATGGAGGTTTCAACCGAGAAAATTTCATTTTTGAAGGACTTAAGCTATTTATCAATTAAATTTGTGCTAAAAATGTCTTTCCAATAAGTTTTGATACTAAAGTGTCAAGAAAAATAGTTTAAGGACTAAAATGGAAATTCTTTTATACACAAAGGGTTAAAAGTGTAAATTTTATCCAAGAAAGGACTTAAAAAAAATAAACTCTAACTCTTAAAACAACAAACCCCCTTACGATTAAAATACGAGTATTACGTCTACCGGCCAAACGTAATAATGAATACACCTTCAACACCAAAATCGTTATCAAACGAATTGATTCGGTCTCGAATCAATAACGAATCAAAAATCAATAAACAATGGTACTTCAATACACACGCGAAAAATTCACAAGAAGTCAGTACACCATCTTTGGGCTCAAAAGTTTCAAATCGTGCTTGTTGGGCCTAGCTAGCCCAATGACATGATCTTTAGGCCCGAAGGGAACGCGCTTACATGTTATTGGACCTTATATGACCTAGTTCCGTGTAAAAGGACTTTCAATAGCTTTATTGTGTTGTTGGCCCAAAGGGTCCTTTGGTACTGCTAGCAAAGTCAAGAAGTCAAATGCGAGTCGGGCCAAGGGCCTTTCGCATTCACGATAGCCTTGAACGACTTATGGAAATAACGGGGGTTTCGTACCCTCTTTTCTCCTCGGTTGTGGGGCTATGAGAAGTCAAGGTGGTTGGATTTAGTGAGTAGTACGGACGACGCCTAAGGGATCGTTTGTATAGTTGTAAACTAGTCATTTTCATTAATGCGTGATTATAACGACTCACAACCCGTAATTAATCCAACGTCACCTGGAATTATCGAAAACAACGTCGTATCGGAATAATACTAACTCAGCCACGTAATTTAATGTATTGGGAAAACATCGGGTTTTCCTGGGAAATTCAACGCTCTTAACTATATGATATATACAAAGTTTAACAATTATTCACATTTACAATAATCAACAAGCATACTTACGGATCTTCACACTTTTTCTTATATACAACATTTCTTTTTAGAAAATATCGGATTTTCTGTGTTTTTCAAAATTATACAAATCATTTCTTTTCAAACCTTACTTATGAACTCACCAACATTTCATATGTTGACGTTTTTCCAAAATACTTGTATTCTCAGGTAACAGGTAAATCAAAGGAAAAATGTACCCAGTGATGTCATGTTGTTTGTTTAATTAGTATCGAACAATTTACGTTTTGGAAATGTAATGTTTTGAAACAATGTACTAAATGTAAACAATACCGGTTGTAATATTTCAATGCATGGTGATGAATGATGTTATGTTTCATGTATATTCATTGTGATGGTATTCAATTGAGTCACAATAGCCCTCGAACGTTTCCGCCGTCTGGTTTGGGGGTGTGACAGGTTGGTATCAGAGCTCTGTTTATAGTGAACTAGCATATCTAGCCACACATTGATATGCAACTATAAACCAAAAGAGGGACTAACACAACTCTGAACAAAACAAGTAAAACTTAACAATAAAACACCCTTGTTTTTATTATGGACGAGAACCTAACACCGAATCAAACAAGATAATGCTAGTATCTAGGTTAATCCAGGACTGTTCTTAGTTGTATCAAGGAACGGATGTAGCCTGATCAACTACATTCCTACCAAGGTATCACTACCACACGTCCTGAGGAGATCATGATAGCTAGGGAACCTAAGAACATACCCCTTTATCACCAAAAAGAGAACGTTGTTTAGTCTGTACAATAGTTGTAGCATCCTAGGAATAATGGTAGCATATTTACACACTCTCGTAGACAGCATGGCTGGTTTCCATCACCCTGAAGATCCTTACTTCCCTAACCAGAGAAATAACGGATGGATCGACGAAGAGCCTGAAGAAGAGCCAGAGGAAGACCCCGAGGAGGAATCTGACGGGGAACCGGAGGAAGGAGCCGAGGGCGAGCCTGCCGAACCAGAAGAAGATGAAGGAAACTTTGAGGAGGAACCTGACGACATCGAAGGGGGTGATTCGGATGCGGAGTCCAAAGTCATCAACCCCCTTACCCGATTAAGGTGCCTGCTTACCGGGTGGGCCCCACTGGTCCTACACCCGCCTGGGGTATTGATCTTTGGAATTGGAGCAGACAGCAGGGACAACGACCCCCGTTCAGCATGTCACGCGAGTTCTTTGACCTGAGGGACGGATGACCGGCGGATCGAGCCCTTTCGGTCATGGTGAGACGGTTACGGAACACTGGCGACCTTGCTCAGAGCACCGCCGACTAGGTACGCCAACTGTGGACTAGGGTCGAGCGTGCAGAGCAGGAGACACGAGACGTCCTTCGAGAGTTCCATATGAGGCAGGTGAGGTGGGAGTCTCGACTCCAGGATGCAGAACGACAGGTGGCTCGTCTTCAGGGAGCATCCACTTCCTCAGCACCACCCCCGGGCACAGCTCATCGCGATTAGGGATAGGCTTATCTGACTAGGCCATTCGGATCTATGCTATGTACCCCGACTCTATGTTTAAGTGACTACACTACTCATAGAGCCGCTATGCTGCCGAACTAATATCAGTTATGTATGCTCTTTCGAGCAAAATTTTCATGTATCAAATGTGAATAATATTAGTGAACCTTTACGTGTTTGATTATGACATTACAAATTGCTATGTGTTGCGAATCCATGATTGTATGCTAATTTGTAGAAGTACTTAAGTTCGTACCATGCACCTAGTCAGTAGGATCACAACCTCACAGAACCCTCAAACACTCAACATCTTTCCGTTTCATGACAGAAAGATGCCTCGCTAACCTACTCGCGGAAACCCTGTACCAACCCCACCCGAAGTTGACTCCACTGCATTCCAGGCAGCCGTATCTACTGCGGTCACCGCAGCTATGGCACAAATTCACCAAGGGGACCCACCAAAACTTGTACCTATAAGGACTTCACAAACGCCAAACCACGAACCTTTAACGGCACCGGAGGAGTGATCACCCTGAAACGATGGATCGAGAAGATGGAATCGGTGTTCAAGATATGCAATTGCCCTGAAGAGATGAAAGTAAAGTTTGCTGCATGCACTTTTGTCGACCAAGCGCTCACTTGGTGGAACGGGCACGTGGAAGCCATGACACTCCCCGTAGCCAATTCCATGCCATGGACAAAAATGAAGGAAATGCTGATGGCCGAATACTGCCCTCGTGGTGAGATTCAGAAAATGGAGCAAGAGTTGTTGAACCTCACTGTACGGAATGCTGATATCGATGCCTACATATCCGGATTTAGTGAACTATCTCTGTTATGTCCGGGCATGATCACCTCGAAAGGAAAGAAGATTGAGCGATTCATCTGGGGACTAACCTCTCCGATCCAAGGAAACGTGATAGCTGCAAATCCCTAAACTTTCGACAATGCTAAGAGATTGGCAAAGAAGCTGTATGACCACAACAACAAGAAGGGTGAGAAGCCAGCGGAGGCTGAAGGCAAGAAGGAAGGTGATGGCAAGAAGGGGAAGAACAACAATAGGAAGGGGCGTTAAGGCCCCGAGACTTGTAAGAAGCAGCAGACAGTGGCAGTTAATGTTGCCACCGCACAAGTTCCGGCCACACCACATGCTCCAGCCTCAGCTGCTTCGAATGCTCCTAGACCTTATTCCGGTAATCTTCCCAAGTGCAACAAGTGCAGTTTCCATCACAATGGAGAGTGCAAGGAGCTGCAGTGCACCAGTTGCAATCAGAAGGGGCACACGACAAGGTATTGCAGGACTTACACTCCTCAGAATCAACAATAGGGAAACAACAACAACAACAACAACAACATCAACACCGGAGGCAACAATGGAGGGCCTAGCCACACATGCTATGGGTGTGGGAGGACTGGGCATTTCCGCCGAGATTTCCATAACAACAACAATCCCGGAAATGGAGGAACAGGAAGGGTGCTGACCATGGGTCAGGGGGAGGCAATTTAGGATCCCGCTGTTGTTACCGGTACGTTTCCCCTAAACCACACTTATGCATGCATCCTATTTGACACCGGAGCCGAGCGAAGTTTTGTGAGGAATAAGTTTAAACATTTATTAAAACAACAACCCCAGAAACTCAATGAAACCTTGACGGTGGAAATGGCCAATGGGAAAACCGAATCCACTGGGGAAATCTACACCGGATGTACCCTAACCTTAAATCAACACGTCTTTCGAATAGACTTAATGCCTGTTTCCATTAGGAGTTTCGATGTGATTATTGGCATGGACTGGTTAAGCCCCCACCATGCCGAAATTATGTGTCACGAGAAGGCCGTTCGCCTTCACCTTCCCAATCACGAAACCCTAGTTATTTACGGAGACAAACCTAGCACGAACCTTCGCCTCATCTCGTGCATCCAGGCACAGAAGCATCTACGAAAGAACGATTTGACGTTTCTGGCTCACATAGTGGATAAAACCAAGGAAGAGGTTAACATTCAAGACATTCCCGTAGCACATGAATTCCCAGACGTATTTCCTGAAGATCTTCTTGGAGTACCCCCAGAGAGACAGGTTGAGTTCCGAATTGACCTCGTTCCAGGAGCAACCCCTCTCGCTAAATCGCCTTACCAGCTAGCTCCTGCTGAAATGCAGGAATTATCCAGCCAACTCAGCGAACTCATGGGCAAAGGATTCATCCGACCCAGCTACTCGCCATGGGGAG
The DNA here is from genome assembly GCF_002870075.4 of Lactuca sativa. NCBI lineage: Eukaryota > Viridiplantae > Streptophyta > Magnoliopsida > Asterales > Asteraceae > Lactuca > Lactuca sativa. The sequence goes on from NC_056627.2 coordinate 105,769,333, forward strand.
CTCCAGTCCTCTTTGTCAAAAAGAAGGACAGATCTTTTAGAATGTGCATCGATTACAGGGAGTTAAATAAACTCACTGTCAAAAATCGCTATCCACTCCTACGAATCGACGATCTATTTGACCAGCTCCAAGGAGCTAGTTACTTCTCTAAGATAGATCTACGGTCCAGATACCATCAACTCAAAGTCTGGGAAGAGGATATTCCTAAAACCGCTTTCCGAACTCGTTACGGACATTATGAATTTGTCATAATGCCCTTCGGTCTAACAAATGCCCCTACCGCATTTATGGATCTGATAAACCGAATCTGTCGACCATTCCTCGACAACTTTTTCATCGTCTTCATTTACGACATTCTCGTTTATTCCCGAAGCGAGGAAGAGCATGGCCAACATCTCCGACAAATCCTAGAAACTCTGCGATCAGAAAAGCTATACGTAAAACTCTCCAAGTGTGAGTTCTGGCTCCATAGGGTGAACTTCCTAGGTCATGTTGTTAGCCAAGATGGAATTCATGTGGATCCCTCTAAGGTCAAAGCCGTTGAAGGATGGGTCATTCCAACAACACCCACAGAAATTCGTCAATTCTTAGGCCTAGCGGGCTACTCTAGGAGGTTCATTCAAAACTTCTCTAAGATCGCCAAGCCACTTACCTCACTTACACAAAAGGGCGTACCATTCAAATGGACGGACAAACAAGAAGTTACATTCCGAACCCTGAAGCAGATGCTCTGCAGCGCCCCGGTACTATCTCTACCAGAGGGAACGGAAGATTTCGTGGTTTACTATGACGCGTCAAATCAGGGTTTAGGTTGCGTTCTCATGCAGCGTGGAAGAGTGATAGCATACGCATCTCGCCAACTGAAAACACACGAAGTGAATTATACGACCCATGACCTAGAATTGGGAGCCGTGGTCTTTGCTCTGAAGATTTGGAGGCATTACCTTTATGGTACAAAGTGCACCATCTTCACAGACCACAAGAGTCTCCAGCACATCTTGAATCAAAAAGAGTTGAATATGAGGCAACGAATATGGGTGGAGTTGTTAAATGATTACGAGTGTGAAATCAAGTATCACCCAGGCAAGGCCAATGTAGTAGCTGATGCATTGAGCCGGAAAGAGTACTCTAATCGTCTTGCGAAAACTCTCTCAATAACCATCCAATCTCACCTAACCACTCAGATCGGGGTAGCCCAGTCAGATGCCATGAAGACGGAAAACAAAGCAAGCGAAGCATTACGCGGAATGGAAAAGAACCTAGAGGTGAGAGAGGACGGAGTATACCATTTCATGAACCATATTTGGGTCCCTAAACTCGGAGGATTTAGGGAGGTAGTCATGAAGGAAGCCCACAAGACGCGATACTCCATCCATCCCGGCTCGGACAAGATGTATTTGGATATTAAACAACACTATTGGTGGCCTAACATGAAGGCAAAAATTCCCACCTATGTTGGTAAGTGCCTTGCTTGTGCCAAGGTAAAGGTGGAGTACCAGAAGCCCTCGGGATTATTACAGCAACCGGTGATTCCTGAGTGGAAGTGGGAAGGGATTTCTATGGATTTTGTGACCATGCTACCCAAGACGCCGGACGGATTAGACACTATATGGGTAATAGTTGACCGACTGACGAAATCCGCCCATTTCCTGCCAATAAAAGAATCCTACAAGATGGAGAGACTGACGCGTTTATACATTCGAGAAATCGTGAGACTTCATGGAATACCAGTGTCTATCATCTCAGATAGAGACAGTAGATTCACTTCATATTTTTGGCAATCGCTTCAGAAAGCACTCGGAACCTATCTCGACATGAGCACCGCTTATCACCCACAAACGGACAGTCAAAGCGAACGAACCATTCAGACGCTCGAAGACATGCATCGCGCATGTGTGATAGACTTTGGGAAGTCTTGGGACATCCACTTACCCTTAGTTGAATTCTCTTATAACAACAGTTACCATTCGAGCATCAAAGTCGCTCCTTTCGAAGCACTATATGGACGTCAGTGTAGATCACCGTTGTGTTGGGCTGAGGTGGGTGACACCAAGCTAGCAAAGACACTAGCATCGGACAAGGCGCTAATGGGACCGGAGATCATTCGTGAAACCATGGAAAAGATAGTTCAAATCAAAGCTCGATTACAAGCATCGCGCGACCGACAAAAGAGCTACGCCGATAAACGACGAAAGCCCTTAGAGTTTCAGGTCGGGGATCGAGTGCTGTTAAAAGTCTCACCTTGGAAAGGAGTCATTCGTTTTGGAAAACGGGGATAACTGAACCCACGATACATTGGACCTTTTGAGATCGTTGCCCGAATAGGTCCAGTGGCGTACAAACTACAGCTACCCGCGGAGCTAAATAGTGTACACCCCGTGTTTCATGTCTCCAATCTAAAGAAGTGCCTATCAGATGAAACACTCGTCATTCCCCTTGACGAGACTGAAATCAACGAGAATCTCCTGTTCGTTGAAGAACCGGTTGAAATCATGGACAGGGAGGTGAAGCGTACTAAGAAAAGCCGCATCCCGATCATGAAAGTACGGTGGAACGTGAAGCGTGGGCCAGAATTCATGTGGGAACGCGAAGACCAAATGAAGCAAACGTACCCTCACCTATTCTAGCATTCTCAAATCAAGCTTTCAAAAGAATTTCGGGACGAAATTCCCTCTAAACGGGGGGATGATGTCACCATTAGAAATTTTTGTGCCTTGTAACCAACACTTAAACCAATTTATGAATCAAAAACATAAGAGCATGTATGATGCATACTTTATGTCAGCAAAATTTCAATCAAACACCCCATACAAGCAATTCAAATAGTTATTAAGCAATTGGAAACCCTAGAAGTTCTTGTTTAAGTCCATTTTGGACTAGGACTTCCTTATTGGGCCCAATGGACCAATAAGCTTCCAATTTGGCTATCTTGGGCTTAGAACTCTTAAATGGGCTCTAATTGGACCCACTTCCATTTAATTCCATATTTTGGGCCATATTGGGCCTAGAATGAGATATATTAATTATATGAACCATTTTGCACCATAATTAACCTAATCAAACCTAAAGGGTCATAAAAATCATATTTATATTTTTTAGGGCCAAAAATCATCCAACCTAACTATACCATGGGCTTAAGAGCAAAAAGCCCAAAAACCTCGTCTCACCCTCCCCATTCTCGGCCCAAGCCCAAAAGAAAAGGGAGTTGACTTTGTGAGTGATACCTCACAATTGTTCATGGGACATCCATGCATGAAGACTCAAACATCCATGCACTCACATACTTCCAAGTCTAGCCACTCTTTTTATCCCTCTCTCTCTCTTACTCTCGACCGAGTTCAAGCACACACACACACATTTCACTCACTTCTCTCTCAAGGAAACACTCTCATAACTCATCCATATTTCGAGATCTAATAAGGAATCAAAGGGATTTTGCACCAAAAATCATCATCTAAGGTAAGAAATCTCTTAGATCCTTAGGCTAACTACATCATTTCATCCAAAAATCACCTCTTAATTCATTCAAACTCATGATCTAGCACCTAAGAAGCATCCAAGTTCGAAATCTTCCAAGGAAGGTTGCTAAAGCCGAAATTCTTCTCATTTTCTTCCAAAAACCGAAACCACACCCAAAGGTGAGCTTCATACCCCCTCTTTTTCGGTTTTTATAAGTTTTGTGTGGGAGAATACAAGCAAATGTGTAGATCTATGAGTATATGTATGCTTTGTGTGATGTCTATGCTTATATGTATGATCTTATGTGATTGTGGTGTTTCTACTAGTCAAAAAGAACTTAAAAACCGAGATCTACAATATGATGAATGAAATAAGTAACCAAGTTGGTTAATATGAACATTTTTGGACTTAAAACCCATTTTTGGGCTCAAAATGCTAAAAATACAAAACTAAAGGGCCCAAAACGACAATATATGAATTCTGAAGGTTGAGATGAGTCTAAACAGTTTCTAATGTGTATTTTCGGAATATCAACACTTTTGAGGGGTTAAAAATGTGAATTTTAAACATAATGGGCCAAAATGGGCTTTTCGGACCAATAAAGCCCCAAATTGCGAGATTTTTGATTTGGAGGGGCTGAAACTACACATTTCTGTAAAACAGGGGATTACTAGTGTACGAAGTCCATTTCAAGGGTCAAAAATGCTTTTCAAATTAAAAAGGGACCAAAGATGCAAAAAAATTTCATTTTGGGCCAAAATTGTAAAAGTTGCGAAAATGGAGGTTTCAACCGAGAAAATTTCATTTTTGAAGGACTTAAGTTGTTTATCAAGTAAATTTGTGCTAAAAATGTCTTTCCAATAAGTTTTGATACTAAAGTGTCAAGAAAAATAGTTTAAGGACTAAAATGGAAATTCTTTTATACACAAAGGGTTAAAAGTGTAAATTTTATCCAAGAAAGGACTTAAAAAAATAAACTCTAACTCTTAAAACAACAAACCCCCTTACGATTAAAATACGAGTACTACGTCTACCGGCCAAACGTAATAATGAATACACCTTCAACACCAAAATCGTTATCAAACGAATTGATTCGGTCTCGAATCAATAACGAATCAAAAATCAATAAACAATGGTACTTCAATACACACGCGAAAAATTCACAAGAAGTCAGTACACCATCTTTGGGCTCAAAAGTTTCAAATCGTGCTTGTTGGGCCTAGCTAGCCCAATGACATGATCTTTAGGCCCGAAGGGAACGCGCTTACATGTTATTGGACCTTATATGACCTAGTTCCGTGTAAAAGGACTTTCAATAGCTTTATTGTGTTGTTGGCCCAAAGGGTCCTTTGGTACTGCTAGCAAAGTCAAGAAGTCAAATGCGAGTTGAGCCAAGGGCCTTTCGCATTCACGATAGCCTTGAACGACTTATGGAAATAACAGGGGCTTCGTACCCTCTTTTCTCCTCGGTTGTGGGGCTATGAGAAGTCAGGGTGGTTGGATTAAGTGAGTAGTACGGACGACGCCTAAGGGATCGTTTGTATAGTTGTAAACTAGTCATTTTCATTAATGCGTGATTATAACGACTCACAACTCGTAATTAATCCAATGTCACCTGAAATTATCGAAAACGTCGTATCGAAATAATACTAACTCAGCCACATAATTTAATGTATTGGGAAAACATCGGGTTTTCCTGGTAAATTCAACGTTCTTAACTATGTGATATATACAAAGTTTAACAATTATTCACAATCACAATAATCAACAAGCATACTTACGGATCTTCACACTTTTTCTTATATACAACATTTCTTTTTAGAAAATATCGGATTTTCTGTGGTTTTCAAAATTATACAAATCATTTCTTTTCAAACCTTACTTATGAACTCACCAACATTTCATATGTTGACGTTTTTCCAAAATACTTGTATTCTCAGGTAACAGGTAAATCAAAGGAAAATGTACCCAGTGATGTCATGTTGTTTGTTTAATTAGTATCGAACAATTTACGTTTTGGAAATGTAATGTTTTGAAACAATGTACTAAATGTAAACAATACCGGTTGTAATATTTCAATGCATGGTGATGAATGATGTTATGTTTCATGTATATTCATTGTGATGGTATTCAATTGAGTCACAATAGCCCTCGGACGTTTTCGCCATCTGGTTCGGGGGTGTGACATGTAACTCTGAGTACATGCCCGGATGGCGCCAAATATTGTGATATGTTGTCCAGACTTAACTCTGTCTCTTGGTGTCTTGATGGAGCTAAGCCTGAGAATCACAGCACAGAAGGAAAGACCGTTAGACATCGTCCGGGGAAGAATCCCAAAACGAAGCTCCAACAGTGTAGTTAGTAATCAGATGAGAGAATCTGAGTTCTATTGGAAAAAGTAGAGAGAAAGGCGATCCTTTCTCTTGGATAAGAAACGTTCTACTTATACCTACTGTCGGGGGGACAGAACCCGGCAATACCTTTTTGTCTCTTCAGAGCCGACAGGACATGGGGGCATCCTATTGGTGGGTTGTGCTCCTCTAGTGGTTATCTTCTATTGATGCAAAGTCCCTAGAGGACCATGTCCTGAGCATTACATCCGTCGCTATGGGAGGCAGCTGGTACTATTTTCTCCTGGAGCTGACTTTGTTGTTGTTTCTTAAGCACCAAGGGATGGCTCTAGGGCCGCGAGGGCGAGTGCCCGCCCTCAGTGTTAAACAGGTGATGGCCCATGACCATGTCGTCTTTAATGGTTCCGTTATATTTGGCGTATTCGTAAAGGGTTACATTAACACCTTCTCTTGTGCATTTTTACAAAAACATTATGTGCATTTTCATTGAGCATAACGAAAATCCTCCCTTAGAAACAACTATAATTCAATTAAAATACACCCATTTTGAAAAAAAAATTGATATAACATAGACAATGGTAAAAAATAATATAGTATCATATACCTATTCATGATTTTGATTATGCACAATAAAATTTCCAGATCTAAAGATAAAAAGCACATACAAATCAACTAATTGAATTTGGAAACTTGGATTGCTCATAAACAAAGTTTTCGTATCCCATAGCTTTAGCAATAGTCGGTGTTAGAGGATGTAACCTTACAATGTATATTACTATGATACAATCATATACCCTATGAACACAATGTGTATGAATATATTGGAACACTCACTGCCTTCTTCCCTGATGGATTATCAACCATTTCTATGTCACCACCCTACAAAAACAAATTTGTTAGTAAGAATTTAAACTATAAATACATGAGTGCTAATAACTAATACTTCTTAATTCTTAAATTTATCTTTGTGGGTTTGGTAGGTTTTTCTTCTTCCTCCTTAAAACTATCATCAAATTCCTTTTCATAGCTACAATCCTTATTTGCAGTTTGTGCAAGTTGAAAACCAAACTGATCAACTAGTTAAACAATCTTGATTAACAAGAAGTACATAAGAAAATATCCAAATCCACCTACCTTTTGTTCAGCTTGTGGATTTGTTGGCTCTTCATCATTATATGAAATCTCTTTTACTTTTTCCTTAGGTTTTCATCAACTTTTGTCTCAAATGGCTTACTCTTTTTTTAGGCTCCTCATCATCATATGACCTCTTCTTCTGAGCTGTCATGAGAATTCCTTTAGTACACAAAAGAAATGTCAAAAAAGTTACTAGCTTTAAAAAACATACAAAAAATATTAAATATAACCATTGAACCAAGTATTGTATACACAACTTAGTTGTAGTGGTTGGTGGAAAGTTTTTAGCATTGGTAACTTTAACTTGCACAATCATAATAACAAAACAAAGACAATCATCCATTAATTTCAAAAGAATTACATGAATATGATAAAGAGATCACCAAACCTCTTCTTCAAATCACTTTCTAGTGGTTCTAAAAATTAGAAGATATATTAAATAAGATAAAACAGAAAGACATCACCAACCACCAAACCTCTTCTTCAAAAGAATTACATGAATATCGTAAAGATATCACCAACCACCAACATCAGTAACATCTTCCTATACATAAAAAATTAAACAAGATCATGATTTTGAAACAAAAATTCAAGTCAAGGAGAAAATATTACCTATTCAACTAGAAAAACTAATTGATTGAGTGAATAAACAAAGCAAATTCCATCAATAATCAACTATAATTTGGCAAAATCCATGAGGCCTTCCAAATATGTGAGAGACAGAGGAGAAACATGTTGAAACTTGAATAAAAGGAGACCTTGTGAACACTCAAAATTTATAGAATGCATCTATGGTGACCCAATTCCCCAACTTTTCGAAACTCTGCACCAAGAAAAAGCGAGGACAAAGTCTCAAGAATATTTGGATTACATGTGTGGAAATTTTGAATGTGGGAATATACACATAGAAGAAATACCCAATGCCCAATGATATTCACCTAACATATTTGAAACTTTCTAGTGTTAATAAAGCGAATTTCTTGTTTGACCATAAACTTCTTGCCTAAGACCATGTTCAAGAGCTTCATTTTCAATAAACCGTTGAAGCAAAACCTGGAACTGCTGAAATTATTGTGTGCCATGGTTATAACATTTGGAAATTTCAGATTGAATCTGGATTAGTTGAGTGTACTGGCAATAAAGTTCCTCCATGTTAAGGAAAGTTGAGATAGGTATGTCGTTTCATCTTCAGTAGGTTTGAATTTTTGTTGCAGGTGCTCTGTTTCATCTTCAGGAGGTTTGGATTTTTTCACAAATAGACATTGAAGAGGGGATGTTAGCTTCTTGGAAATAGACCTTGATGACAAAGTCGAAGGATTGTGTGAAGACGAACGATGCATAGGGCGTGTTCGGCAAAACTAGCTGGTAGCAGGGAGCTTGTAGCGGGTAGCTTGTAGCGTTTTGTTAAACACTATATGAAGTAGCATTTGGATTTGGAGTGTTTTGTTTAACCTAAACGCTAGAAGCTTGTAGTGCCAAACGAGGTTTTCTGTTCAAAACGGAGCGTTTTGTCAAACACTAGAAGCTAGAAGCTCTCAAACACTCTAAAACGCTCCGTGCCTAACACGCCCTTAGTGGTTGTCGGTAGATAGGGTTAAAGAGTTTGGAGTAAAATGAGGTAAAATGTGAGTTAATTAAGGGTTAAGATAGATAGGTTCATTATGTGTATGAAATTCAAAATATTTTAAAAAAATAATAGGGAATACCGAAATCTTATAAAAAATTATCTATCTTAAATTTAAAAAAATAAATATTTATTTTTTTAATTAATAATTTTGTTAATTATATTAGTTTATTTTACAAGACTTGTTATTATTATTATTTTCTGAAAAATAATAAATTTTTAATGTAATCATAATTTTAAAACCTATATATTTATTAATATTTAAATTCTTTTTAACGACAATATAAATATTTTTATTTAGCTACCAGTGGCTTGAGTTGTGAAAATACATCTAGTTATTGGGGGTGAGGTAGGTGTCAATGTGGGCTTATGAGAATACGCTTATAGGTATGTGTGTCTAGGGGTGGGGGGGTATTTGTATATGTATAGTGTTGTGGGTGGGGGCTGGGGTGGTGTGGGTACGGGTGTGAAGGAAGGGTTGAGGATAAGTATCAGGTATGTGTGTCTATATATATATATATATATATATATATATATATATATATATATATATATATATATATATATCAATGTTGTAGGTTATATAGGGTAAGGGTTGATAGGCATGGGAGTTTGGGTGTGGATATGGGATGATGTGCGTTTGGATGGATGGTATAGTTAGGTGGATAGGTGGGTTGGTTGGTATGGGTGTGGAGGTGTGGGAGCGGTGGAGGTAGGGTGGATGATGAGGTAGTGTAGGGGTAAGTGTATGGGATGGTCACAAAATTTTAAATATACCTTAAACAATCAACATCTTTAAAATATAACAATAATTAAATAAAATCTAAATAAATAAACTTAAAGTAGGAATAAATTGAATATATATATATATATATATATATATATATATATATATATATATATATATATATAATGCGAATGTTAAAACTATATTTACAGAATAATGCATGTATTTATGGGTGTGAGTGTAAGGGTGGGGTTAGGTAGGTGTAAGGGGTATGATGGGAATATAAGTGTGGGTATCAACATAGGTATGCAGTGGGTGGTAAGGATGGTGTACGATTGGTATGTGGTGTAGAATTATGGAAATGTGAGGTAAGTGTGACATTCCCCATTTTTCAAAACCAATTAAAACTTTTCTTTACGTTTTAAAATAATGAGTTGTCTTTGTTATGGGAATCCCAGTTTAATAAAACCTTTTGAGATAAAAAAATTGTTTCATACTATTAAAACACGAATGATGTCATAATTAATATCCAACATAGATTACATCATAAACACTTAAATATCCTAAAAACTAATGCATACTAATGAAATATCATGGTTGTTTTAGTAAGATTGTTATAGTTAAATTAGATCAACCATCAAGTAAATTTGAAAAAATGTTGTTATCGATTAAATGATAGTAATCATATAAAAACCAATGCAAGAACATGGAGATGTATGAGGAAAACTCATAATCCTTTTGGATCTATGACAGAAAACCTCGGGTGGTGATGAAATCACCTACCTTAGAACTTAATATTAATAAAATGTGTTTACAAGTGCTAGTTTATTGTGTTGTAAATGTAAAGGAGTTTAAGTGTCGAGAGAAATAGGGCGGGAATAGAAGAGAAAATGTGTCCGTTAGTGATGGACTAGCTATCATTTCAAACAAACGCATATTAACAAACATTCCTATATTCTCAGGATCTCCCTTAATCCATGTTTGACCAAACTTTTTCGAAGGATTTCAACATTCATTAGGCTTTGGCCATTTGCTTTTGACCTGGTCTATTCCTTTTAGTTAATCCTATGATGTATGGATGCTAGTATAAGTGCAAGATATTAAAAGTGGTAACATAAAAAGTCTACCCGTAACTCTCTCTCTCTCTCTCTCTCTATATATATATATATATATATATATATATATATATATATATATATATATATATATATATATATATATATATATATATATATATATATATATATATAGGGTTCGGATCCGGTAGGAACTCAAAAATTGGTAGCAACTACGAGGACTATTCTCCACCAATCATTTCGTCAATGGCACAAACGTGAAACCCGTTTACTTGGTCATGAAGCGTTCGCACGAGGCACACATGCATAGAACCTAGTACGGACTCGAGGGAATAATCATGCGCGACGAACGTCCATGGAACGTCATTTAAATAGGTTTTCCTTTTCCTTTTCATTTATTTTGTTTTTTTTTTGTTTTTTTATTATTTTTTTTTCATCTTTCATTAAAAAAATTCAATTTTTTTTCTTAAATAGATATAGGCTCGGTTTTAATGTTTTTATATCTTTCATTAAAAAAATTCAAAATTTTTTTTATCATTTCTTTAATTATTTTTTTATATCCTTACTACATACCTGAAGGTAGTAGGGTTGTTTTTTTGTTTTTTTTATCGTTTTGAATTTTTACACTAAATAACGGTTTCAGTTTTTTATGTTGAACAATTATAAAATTTAAACTAAGAAGAATATTAAGGATCACAATATTTTCCATACATACCTTTTTTAGTCATATTATTTTTGGATCAAAAAATTTTGAATCATGGTATTTTTGAATCATAACGATATTATGCATCATGTATTTTTGGATCATTTTAATTTGGATCATAATATATTAAATTAAATAAAGTTTTTGTTCAATACAACATTTGGATCATTATATGTTTTGAATCATTTAATTTTGAATCATACAAAATATAATAATTAAGAATCATTAAATATTTGAATCAAAATATTTTTAGATCATAACAAGTTAAGGATCATAAACATATTGAATCATAAATATTTTGAATAATCTTATGTTCAATTTTTTTTTTTTTAAATTTTAATCTTTTAAAATCAAGTTTATTATCTAAAACATCTTTTTTTTTAAATTCTTTTTACAAAGTCATTAGAATAATGGGTAGAAATATTCGTTAAATTTTTATAATTTTTGGAGAATTTTTTTTCTTGGTTTTCTAGTAAATATAAAAAATAAAAACAATTCATGATTGTGCTAATTTTGTAGAGAAATAAATTTTAAAAACATTGGTTTTTTCAGATTTTGTTTTCAAAGAAAATCAAATTATGGCCGAAAAACTAAGCGGGTGGAAAAAAAAACTCACCAGCCAATAAGGGCTAGACACGTGTCATACTATGGATGGGGGCACGTGTCAACTCCTGAAGAGGCCACATGGCCGAATTTTCCTTTCCTTTTTTCTTTTAATCTCTTTGTTTTTGTTACTTGTACCCTCGACACAATTACACTCCTCTGGAAATTATTAAAATCTCGCAATTAATTACGAAAATGTTATAATCTCGCGAGATTTTGACGATAAATAAAATCAAATCATTTCCATTTATTTTTTCAATCTTATGGCCAAAAATAGTCCTCGCGGTTCCTACCGCTTTTTAGTTCCTATTTGATCCTACTGTTATATATATATATATATATATATATATATATATATATATATATATATATATATATATATATATATATATATATATATATATATATATAGAGAGAGAGAGAGAGAGAGAGAGAGAGATAGAGATAGAGAGAGAGAGAGAGAGTTAGGTTCAAATGTTTTCACTATCTATTGTGTGCCCGTATGATTGATTTTGGACCAATCATTTTAGTTATTTTAAGAAAGTAATTAATACATATTACATGCTAAAGATGTAATTAATATCTATTATATCTTCAACATGTAATATGCATTAATTACTTTCTTAAAATAACTAAAATGATTGGTTCAGAATCAGTCATACATTCACACAATAGATAGTGAAAATAAAATAAGCTAACACTATATATATATATATATATATATATATATATATATATATATATATATATATATATATATATATATATATATATATATATATATATATATATATATATATATATATATATATCTGAATTTATGATCAATAAGATAATTAATCAAGTCTCTTATATTCCCAATTAAACTTCAATTTTAAGGTAATTAATGCAATTGATCACTATACTTGTATATTTGAAGGAATTGTAATTTAATTAGGAAAACTAATCAACTTAGGAAACGCTAAATGAAAATGTTTAATACATTCATTATTTGAGAAATCAATCATAGTACATAGGGTAGTTGAATCTAAACAAAAGTACCTTTAAAATTTTATTTAGAATCTTTTCTGCAAGTAACAATTGATTTTTATTAATTTAGTCATTAGTAATTGAGTTTAGAAGGTTCAGAACTTTAAAGTCAGAAAAAACCTCATTTCTATTATTTTCTTTAGTTCAATTAATATTAAAAATTTTAAACTTGAATCATACATGTTCCCCAAAAGTTTCGACACATTTATTTACAGTTATTATACTACTAATACATGACCATGTTTACCTCCTCTAAGTGTCTTGGTTATTCTGTTATAAATTATGATTTTTCAAATTTAAAACCTGAATATATATATATATATATATATATATATATATATATATATATATATATATATATATATATATATATATATATATATATATATATATATATATATATATATATATATAACACTTCAAACCTTAATCTTCTGACCATTGGACGATTAGGCTTCTCATCAACGTCGTTGTCCATGTTTACCGGTGAATTATTTCCTTCGACCATAGCGTTGGTGTTTTCAATATTCTCATCGACGTCGTCATCCATGCTTATCTGTGAGTTATTTTCGTCCACCGCCGCGTTGGTGTTTTCGATGTGAACCCCAACAGACATAAGCTCTTTTAGTTTCTCTGTGTTGCTCCATTTTCATATCCAACCGCCATCTTCCAGATTTACTCAAGATCTTGGGAATTAATACATTTGTCTTCAAGGTTTAGTGTACATTATTGCAGATGTTGAATTTTAATGCTTTTGTTGTATAGACGTATTTCAAAACTAGGTTTAATGTTTTGTATTTGGTATTTTTTTTTTTGGCTTAAATATGATTCCCGAAGACTTGGGCCCTAGACGAGGGAGTGAGAGAGAGATTAGATGGGAGTGGGTTGGCCCCATCTAATATTTTTAACTCAATTCAGGACAAAAATCAAAACAATAACATAAAATAAGGATGGTAAAAATAAAAATAAAAATAAAGGTTAAGAACCAAATGAGTCGATGACCACAAACTATAAGGACTATTTGTGTAATTTTTTTATATCAATCACAAAAAAAAAATACATATATAACCTTTGTATATTATCATGCCACTTCTTCACCTTCGAACACAACCATTCAAGTCAACCTCACTTCATACAAGTCATGTACACTCCATAGAAGGAGTAGAAAAGTACCATGGGAGAACTATAGCCACCGGATCACTGCCCCCATATAACTTGTCCTTTCAACTTCGTAAGGGTTTACTGGATTTTCCGGTGTATTATTAGCGTGATTATTCAATTACATTCAAAATCTAGCCTTGCAACTTTCCATTTTTATTGTATTTTATTAAACCATTGGAGAAAGGTGACTGATCTTTTAGAACTTGACAAAATCTATTGTGGTTTTCCTTTTTATATTTTAAATCTTTTCAAAAGTAACCACTAATCACAAACAGGCATTAATGTCAACATTGTCAACTTAAGTATTATATAATTTAATATTTCGGAGATGATCTCAAATCCAATCAATGCATATTAACAAAATACACACGGGTAAAAACACAGTTTTTTTTTTTTTTTTTTTTTTTTTTTTTTTTTTTTTTGTTTATCTATCAGGTTACTCCCGAATCAAGCTATAAATAGATATTATAATTTTTGGCGCAAGGTTTGCAAACCCAAAATCGAGAACTAAACATAAATTTAGCAAAGTAATTCCTTCAAAGAACATGATTAATGGCTGACGTTTAAGATTACAAGCAATCTACACAATAAAATAAAATCATAATGAAAAATCTTGGACTTCATGAAGAACGTGGATTTAGAACACAGATGAAAGGTTTGCCCCAATGATTAGGTCAAATCACCAATTTTCATAAGCCTTCAGCCTGAGTTTTGTATGAGAGCTACTTCTTTCTGTAGTAATGGCATTTGTATAGAGAGTTATAATCGTTTAAAGTTTAATCGTTTTGGCATATATTTCTTGCACATCAGTTCGATGTAGGAGTTGCGAATTAAGTTATTTCATTCTCACTAAATCTTCTTAGCCACAAGAACTTTCCACGTTAGAGTTATTTTCTAAAATGATCGCCCCTTAATTAATGTCTATATATATTTGTCAAATTTGTCAAAGCGATGGGTCATTGTTCTTTGCTTATTGCTTATAGAACGATTAAGAAAAATGTCTACATTTGCCAAATTAAGCGGTTGGTTAACGATTGATGCGCACAAAACTCAATTAATGTGTATTTATGAGTGTTGAAGAAACTAGCCACCTCAATGTAAAATTGTCCTTTCTATTTCGCAAAGGCTGAATGAATATTCGTAGTTGTATAATTATCAAGACTACTTGCTTGACGTACACTATGGCTTTTCTTTTGCTATTTTTGAATTAGTTTTTTCCGCCAAAAGCAAGGACTAATGGGATTTAATTAGTGTCAACACTCAACATTCCCAAAACATATAATATTTTCGAAAGGATCTTGAATCCCATGTTAATTAACTGTCCACTAAGATCCAATCCTAAACGATTTTAATGGTTAAGTCATGTTTATTGCCATGTATAATGACTTTTGAGTAGTATCCACTACTCCACATCCTTATATAAGAAACCATCTTCTTAACCACTCAAACAACATTCTTGTAAAACATAAAACGAGATACAATGGATGCAATCAAAGCTCTATCCTCTTTTCAAGTTGATGTGAAGATTATGAGTGCAAAAAACATCCAAGTTTCCAACTCCAAAGACTACTTGTTTGTTAGATGCTACCTTTCGGTTGGAAATAACAAAAGGGTGCGTTTAGAGAGTCATGCAATCTCTCCAAATGAGAAAATCAGTTGGAATGAATCATTCTCTTTGGATTGCATAGCGACACAATCCATAGACGCGATCATTCAGGGAACTGTGGTTTTTGAACTCCGTTCCAGGAGTAGTAAAACTCCTTTGTTACACAAGTTCATTGGAGGTAATGCAAACGTTCGTGGGTCACAACTCCTTGGAAGAGGTGAAGTCTCATGGAGAAGTGTTTTCGAGTCCCAAAACATGGAAGGTGAGAGGTGGCTAGTGATGAGATCAAAGAAAGCTGACATTAAAGCGCCTTCTATTTGTGTAAGTATGAAGATTCAAAACCCACAGGTGAAAAATGAAACAAAGTCGACGAAAACTTTTGGCAAGTTGAAGAATAAGCGGGATGAAAGCTGTGGTTGCTCACATGGTCACTGTTGTGAAACTTCGTGCATTGATAGTGAGCTTTTTGCCATAGGATTTGCCTTGGATGCTTTTTAGGTAAAAATAAAATTTGGAAAATACATAGATTAGAAAATAGATAGAACGAAAACACTTGCCTAATACAATGACATGTATGAAGGTTATAATTATGTAAAAGGTAAATGTTTGTTGTTTGGTTGACAAGGGACACAATCATTGTTCATATAAAAAATTTGGTGTACATGTAATGTAAAAAGACACCTATATATGGCTATATTACCCTAATTAAATAATTGATTTGTGCTAGAGTATGCATAGCTGATATTATAAAGCCTCATGATGATCACTTGAAATGGATGAGGTTTTTAACACTTGGTATGGGTAGATCATGTTGAATTCAATCCTTAGATCAACACCAATGAACACCTAGGTGTTGGATATAGTAAATTCGAGTTTTGTTGAAATCGAGTATGCTTCGAAGTTTGAATATTCACAGGAGCTGTGTGAGTTTTCGGCAGAAATGGACCTGTATGAAAAACAGCAAAATATTTCACGGGTTATGATAATACACTACTCAAAGTACAAAAAATACAAAATTTAAAAATAATAAAAAAAAAATGTGCATTATGTTAAGTAGCAATGAACGTGTTGTCAATACATGTATAATGTCAAAAATACAAAATCTTTTGTCCATTCCTGCCAAATTGATTTTTTAGGGAAAAAAAGCTAAGTAAGTTGCTAAAAATTTGAGTACTTGGTCAAAAAAGCTAAGAAAAGTTTATTGTTCAGAAAAAAAAAAAAAGATTTGGACATGATTGCATAATTGAAAAAAAAAAATGGGACTAAAGCCAAGCAATTGAAACTATTTTACGCATGAATTGCTACCTGCAGTTAGAAATTTATGTACTTTATTAAGAGCCTTTTTAAGAGCCAGCACCAAACATTAGTTTCTTCTCCCCTAATAAACCAAAAGGTTTAGACCTCACTACCAAGATCTGGAAATGGAATATATATATCAAGGTGAATAAATATCATTCGATACCCAGTAAAACATAAAATAAAAAGTGGTTATAGATTACCAAAGATCTAAGATCTTGAATATCTTGGTTGGCTTGTATAGGAATTGTTTCCACTTTCCAACAACACAACGTTCATCACCTTTGTTATATATCACCCTATTTCCTCCATCTTGTAACGACAATAATTTGGATAATGAGAAGTGGCATACTAAAACAAGAACACCTACAAAAAAAAAAAAAAAAAAAAAAAAAAAAAAAAAAAAAAAAAAAAAAAAAATCTTAAAGAAAACAAATAAAAACTATAGGGATAATGACTTAAAAGGGTATTATACTTTTTGATGTACACATTTGATCACTAAGTTTTTTTATCAACATTTGACAATTTAACTTGTTTTTTTGTCCATATTCAATCTTTATAACCAGCTATTATAGGTTAAGCCGAAAAATGACTTAATAGGTAATATATTTTTCAGTTTACATACATTTAACCATTAACATTTTTGTACACATTTACTCCTTATGACCGGCATCCTCAATTTTTGTTCACGACATTCTACGGGGGACAATCATTAATGATGTATTGTCATATGTGACTCGTCCTTTACTTATATCAGTAACCTAATTTACGAATCGGTTAAATATTGATGGTGCCTTATTTTTCTCCCAGTAGAGTATGTCTTTGGCTTCGATTTCATCTATTTCCATAGCAGACAACTAGATTCTTTGTAAATGATTTCTTCCGATTCAAATTTGCACTTGCAAGAAAAAAGAATTAACGGAGATACTAAAAGAATTTGCACTTCCAAGACAATAACACCCTCGCAAAAAGTTTTATTTATCTCCATAGGAGACAGTGAGATTCTTTGTGATTGTTTCCTCCCAACTTGAATTTGCACTTCCATGACAAATAATCTCGTTGTCTATGGAGATAGATGAAACTAAATCCGAAGACATCTTATACTTAGAGAAACTAGTTCACCGACATTATTTAAACGATTCGTGAATTAGGTTACATATATAAGTGAAGGACGAGCCACGTATAAAAACACCTAATTAATGATTGTATCACGTAAGACCTCATGAGCGAGATCTGAAGAAACTGTTATAATGACAATATTTGTAAAAAAACATTGTGGACTGAATGTGTATAAACTGAATAATATATATAATCCTATTAAGTCATTTTTTCGGCTTGACCAGGAGTAGTTGGTTATAAGGATTGAATCTGGAGCAAGAAACAAGTTAAATGGTCAAATATAAACAAGAAGATCAGTGAACAAATGTGATCAAAAAGTATATATTACCCTTTTAAGTCATTATCTCGTTACTATAAAGAGAAATACGCAAAACTTACCAAGTACATAACGTACAAACCCTTGTAAGAAGTGGACCAACAACACGTACCTTACAATAAAGTTAAAGAAGAATTATTATCAATTTCTTCATTTTTCTAAATAGAAGAACAATAACAACAATATTTACAACATGTGTAGCAGTTTTACTTGTAAGAGGGATGAATTGTGTTCTTGAACCACTAACTAATCAACCTCAATTTTAAAAAATTTCACAAATCAACAAAATTAGATATTACATTTGATTAGAAAGCCAGAATTGAAGAGAATAATGTAAGGAAACACATTTTGAAAGAGTTCAAAAAAACCTAGATTATCAATAAGGACTTTAATTTACAAACGGATATGGAAGTTGTTTGAGACATAGTACTCCACAGATTTTGATTTGAATGAATTTTCAATTGCGCCCTTTTCATCAAGAAAGCACAAAAAGGCATTAATGAAGTTTGAAAGCTTTGTGATTTTGGTATAGAATGGACTCCCAATATTCAAAATCACAAATTGATATATAGCAACTGGGCAAAACCATCTACAGTATCCTTTTTATCAAACACATTAGGGTACTGCAACCTATTCTTTGCAGTGAAATTCAAAAAAAATTGAAAAGAATGTTAAGAATAATCAAATCCAAAAAGAACAATAAACTAACTAAACCTAAACCTAAATCCCACTAATTGTTTATTATATGGATAATTAAAACCAAGGCAGATCAAGAGATCAAGAGGGGGATCAATGTTATAGATCAAGGATGGAATTGAAGCCATTCAATAGATCAATTTCTTAACTTTAGACCATCGTTGGTGTAGAAGGATTCTGATATACTGCCATTAATCAACAAAGAAACCTATCAATCAGGTGAGAGAAGAAGGGGTGATAAGAATCAATGTACACATATTTCACAATTATCGATTACATTTAAGTATAAATTCACACTGTTAAGCAAGGAAATGCAACTATAAATTAGCAATAACTAGAATAAACAATTTTGCCTTATTGAAATTGAAGGAAAACGGATAACAACTACACCATCACCACTAATAGAGTCAAAACCAGTTTCTAGAGATTGATTATAGAAGCTGCATGTATGAGATATGTAATGTAAGTAAGAATGTAAGAAGTAGCACAATATTCCTATGAGCCTTGATTACCATGACAACACAATCCAACGGTATGAGAAAGTAGGAGACGTACGGAAGAGGTGGAGCATTAAAGATTAATTGAGATTACCTCTTCTTTGATGCTTACAAATTTTGAGTTTGAAATGGATGAGACAAAATGAGAGAAAAATTATGAATGGAGAAGAGGGTATGTTGAATAAAGAGAAAGATGGTGAAATGTATGGAAAATTCCACCTCAAAATGAAGAAGAAATGTGGCAAGGAAAACAACACATTTGCTTACATTTGTAGGAAGGAAATATTGATGACACCTCCATCTGAAACGATACATACGATGATGAAATTGATGAGGCAAGATTATAATTGTGTCGCGATATAAACCCAAATTGTTGATAACCAGCTCAACAACCCAAATAAATAAATAAATAAAAATAGAAGGCATCTAGCATAACCTATAGACACTTGTGATTTTTTTTAAAGAAAACCAAAGGTTTCTTTATATATATATATATATATATATATATATATATATATATATATATATATATATATATATATATATATATAGAAAGAGGAAGTTAGGTTCATATATAAACTCTAACTATTGTGTGAATATGTGACTAACTCTTGCGCAATCATTTAAATATGGTATAATAGTAACTTTCTATATTTAAATATGATAATATAATTAAATCGGTAAACATTTCCCTATTATCTTGTAGTTCTCTTATTTATCAACTTTGGTTATTCACGCCCATTGCGTTTTCACCGAGATTTTTACAATCCATCCACCTTCTCTCCGGAAACAAAGCCACTGAACCTCCGACGACATAAGTCCTTCATCCGCGCCTCCCCTTTAACAATAGCACCCCTCAATTGCTTGCTTCCCATTGATGCATGAACTTCTTAACCATCCCAACCCTACCCCTTTATCTTCTATTCTTCTTGCCTTCTACTAGTCTAGACTAATAGTCTATTTACCGATGAGCTTCTTATCTTCACCGTCACAGCAACACAACGATGCAGACCCGACCCCAATCTTTTTATTTTGTATAAGAAAAAGTGCAGCCCTCCCTTTCTATGTTGCATCGTATCTCTCTTACCCATCTAAGGTTTACAACTCTCTTTACTTCACCAATAAGTTGGAAGAATAACACAATTTATTTTTATTTGCACAAATGTTGTTAAATTTTAATATGAAAATTGTGAATTACCAATATTAAGTGTTTGTTGTGATTTGAGTTAATCGTGATCTATTATTCCTTTCTAATGGATCTTGTTATTGTGTTTATTCTTATTTCATGTGAGCTACTCATTGACTGATAAATATGCCCTAATGAGTCCTTGTTTCTACCTGTACTCAATTTTCTTTATATTAATCAATTCACTGACATTATTTTACATTAATGATTATAATTCTTTAAAGTAAAGATGGAGGAGTGTCAGGAAACTAATAATACTAAGATCACAAAGGGACAGTGATAGACAACAAGCTAGGGTGGGTAACTCATTTCCTGGATTAAGTGGGAAAGCACTTCAAGGTTGATACCTTTATGCAACATAGAAAGACTGTGTATTTGGGCAATATATGCCAAGTGGAAGAGAACGAGAACCACACCAGTCTTTAGTAGTTTTGGATGATTATGTTGAGGTATTGAAAGTATGACACCACATTTGGTCTATATCCTAAGAAAAGTTACAGGTGCCTGCTTTCCATGAAATTTTTTAACTAAATTAATTTATGGAATAATTAGATCAAATTCATATCAATGTGTAACTGTAAGAGACACATATGGTTATTTACTATCAAGCCAAAATTTGACAGCTAGAGTAACCTTTTTAATTTGTGTATCTGAAGCAATTATGTCTAAGAAATGGAGAGAGTTATGAAAAATTTTGTTAATATTTACCGAGAAAGGAGTGGAGGTGAGATGGGTGTGGTAACCCATGACACCTCCTGTCACACCCCCAAACCAGAACGGCGGAAACATTCGGGGGCGGATGACTTCTTGGTGAGTATCATAAAAATGAATATAATAGCCAAGGAAGCAAACACAACCATCATAAATATAATTTAAAAGGTTACATCGTTGTACGAGTTACACGTTTCCAAATAAATTACATCATGATGACAAAATGAGTTTTAAACTTAACGCCTTAGCGTCCCTTCCTCAAAAGTAGTGGATTACATGTTCAATGATTTCCTGAGAATACAAGTAGTTTTGAAAAGTGTCAACAATTAAGTTGGTGAGTTCATAAGAGTTTTATTTGAGGAAGAAGTCGTTTTCTTTCTAAAAGCGATAGAGTATGGTTCCAGAAAATCCAATATTTTCTTAAAAAAAATATGATATGAAAGTTCTTGTGAAATAATGTACCTTATAAAGACCTATAGTTTCCTTCTATAACTCCAAGTGTATATAAGTTATATAAAATTAAAGTTAAATAAACCGTCGGATGTAATGGGTCTGCCCTAGGCCCTCAACCAAACAAGGAACAGGAAATAAGGCGGGCCCATCAATTCTAAGTTGATCACGACTAAATTTTATATAACTCTAGCGTATAAACTTAGTAATTATAGCTGAAAACTAACAATTCTAGATGGAATGTAGTCTTAAAACCAAAGACCAAAAATGTACTAGTGTTTTCCATATTAATAATAGTATAAGTAAGTTTAAATGAATGAAATCCCCGTAAATCCTATGTTTTGTTAATACTTCATGTGAGTTATTATAACCATGCTATGACCTAGATGGTCTATGCCGACGTTCTTCAGGCATCAGAAATGTTATGACATTTGTCACCTGTAGACCTCGAGGTCCTACTGCAGCTAACAGTAAGGTGTGGGGTGTCAATCCCAATATAGATCTATACACAACTATCACGCTCTCCCTACAAGAGACTCTGGTTACAATACATGACTTAAATGTGTTACATGAAAAGTACCGTGAAGCGATGTCTCACAAATTAGTCATTAACAGATTTACGTGTAGTGAAATGAAAACTCTTTCTTGTATTGAACGGAAACATAAACTATACCTATTATAGTTTATCAAAATGTTTGTTGTGATGAAAACCCTTTTTGTGTAAATGAAACCTTTAGTACTGAGTTTGTAGCATAAATGAATCATAAACTATACCTATTATAGTTTATCAAATAGTGGTAGTGTTAGTTGAACATATAATATACCTAATATAGTTTATCAAAACATTTATATGCAATGGATATAACTTTGTTTATTATAGTTAACTACTATATTTGTAATGGTAAAAACCCTTTTGTTTTCTTATATATACCTTTTACTAAGGTGTAATAACATGTAATATAACAATGTATATTTTCATAAAAGTACACACCTTGCTCAACAAGTTACAAGGTGTAAATGAATTTGTTAACTATTTATCTAGTTTTAGCTTTTCTATTCCTATTTTAGAAAAATTATAGAAAAATCACGAAAAGTCGAAATTAGAATCCGAAAATTCTATGAGTTTATAAAATGTGTCTAGTTTGTTCATAAAATTTATTATGATTTTTAGTGACCTCTAACGTGTGTGAAAATGTCCATATTCACAGACTGGTCCGGATTTGTTGATGAAATGATAGGCACTTTTGTAAAAATCATCATAAATTGAAGAAAAATCGTATGGAGATGTGCAAGTAGTCATTTTAAAGGTATGAACCTGAAATACTTGAATATTAAACAGTTTTGAAAGATAAAAAGTTCTAGAAGGCCAAAACAGTTCGTGAATGGGACTCGACTTTTCTGCTGAAAGTTGTTGGTTGAGTTGAGTTGTGTTCTTGGTATTTTAACTTGTATTCCCCCCCCCCCCCTAAAAACTTAATAAAAAATAAAAAGATAGGGGTATAAACTCACCTTGAGTGATTTCAGTAGATGGATGATAAAGAAAAGAAGTGTTCAACTCAAGAACACTTAGAAGATGCTTGAAGATTCGAAGATCTAATAACAAATATGATGATATATGTGTAAGGACCTCTCGATTGAGTGAATAAGTGTATGATAATCAAGTATAGGATGAAGATACTTACCAATAGTAGTGAAAGAACTCAAGACCTGCCCTTGAATCTAGAGTTTTAGAAAGAGGAAGTGAGAGAGAGAAATGGGTTTACTTTTTGGTGAGAAATGAAGTCTTAGTGGAGAAGGAAAAGTTTCCTAGCCTTTGATTAATGATAGAAGATGGGAAACTTGTTGAAGAAGAGTGGAAAGGTACAATGAATAGGCGAGGGCTGATGTGAATAGTGACATAAAGCATGAATAGTGGGCTTGTGGTGTCATAGCTTTATGGGAAAGTCAACACTCCACCCTAATATCTTACCCACTAGATTTTATTCTCGAATAAGGATTTCCCTAAAAATGTGCTTAATTTATGAATATATGAGGTCTTATTTGTCAAAATATAAGTTAGGGTGAAAGTCCCACGTTAAAATAATGAAAAACAGGCTTAAAATGGAGTTGGCGTCGAAAACCAAGTGAAAAGTGTATTTCTGCGAAGTTGCTCGGATTGGGCTGAAGTTCGGTCCTGAGAGGGTGAGAACCGAAGGCGAAATGGCCTGAAAGAGAAATGGGCCGAAAGGAGGTTCGGTTCGAAGTCGCTTCACCTGAAGGCGAAATGAAGCGCAAGGGAGGCTTCAGTTTCGGTCCTTGCTTTGGTTCTTAGCCGAGTTCGGTTCCTTAAGGGACCTTCGGGTTCGGTCCTTGGACCTTCGGCTCTAAGAGGGTTAGGTTCTAATAGAGAGGTTTCGGTCCTTTAAGGCTGTTTTCATATAAAATTTCCGTTTTGAGCGGTTTTTCACCAAGTTAAGTGTCGGGATTCCCCAAATGATTATAAAAAGTTAGAAGAGATTTTGAGAGAGATTTGGGAGAGATTTAGGAGAGATTAAGATTGATAAGGAGAGATTGAAAGAGAATTTGTTTGTGACCTTTTTGAGTGTTTAGCTTCGCAATGAGAGGTTCGTAAACCCTGCTAAGCCATGTTTAAGAGTCTTACACACCCTGATGGGTATACAATAGAGTTTTATCATTTTGCTACCTCACTTACTGTGACAACCCGATATTTTGACTCTATGTAATGACCTAAAAAGTCAAGTATTGTAACCACGTTTGTTATAATGAGATTAACTTCGAAAAAATAAGATGTGAAAAAGTCTCGATAGGGATATCTATTATGCTAGATAATGTGTCAAGGTTTATAGAAATACTAAGGACAAAAAAATCTGAGTTATAACGAAGAAGTTATGACCATTCTAAGATTTCCGACAAAAAAACCGGCAACACCGATTAAACGAAAAACGTGAAGTTTCAACACAATAGTTTTTAGCCTTAAGTATCTAAATGAAAGTTGTAGATAACATTAAACCATTAACATACGTAAAAAGAACGTCCAAATTTGACTTCATATGAGGAAGTTATGATTTTTCCAAGATCCGGATACAGTAGTAGACAGCTAAAAACTCGAAATAGAGATTGAGAGACTTTTTGCCGAAACAACCTAAATGAGAATTGAAGGTCTCAATAATATTAGCGCAACAGTAAAAAGTCTGACAAAAACGGACAACGGATGAAGAAGTTATGGATTTTTAACGGATTTTTCGTGTCCTGACCCGTTAAAAATAAATAATTAAAAATAAAATCAAAACTAGCCGATGAAGTCTAAATGAGATTTGTAGAGAATATTCTCACCTACGCGTGCATATAAAGAACGTCGAAAACGGAGCTCGTACGCAAAAGTTACGGATTTTACAAATTCAAGGCCCAAAATCCGAGGCTGTCAGGTCTGCCACGACGTGGCACAGTTCGCCGCGACCCGACCAGTGACTGAGAGGGTCCAATCAACATAAGAGGATAAGGCTGACTCATCACGATGTGGCACACCCTCTGCCACGATGTGGCACTCAAAAAATGCACTTATAAATAGATTTCAAGGGCTCCGAGTTCCATTGCTCAGTTCTCTTCTTTCTCGCGCCGAAACTCTGCATTTAAGCCCCCGAAGCCCTCCCATAGCCCCGGTTTTCACCTTCAAGTTCCGAAGGAAGGTTTTTTGTTCCCGAGATTCCCGAGATTCCCGAGGTTCCCGAGATTCCCGAGAAAATCAACTTTTCCAAGTCGAAGTTCTACTCGATTATCATCTCGCTTTCTCCCAATCAATCATGTGAGTTCATACCCCCCTTGAATTAACCTTTTAAATGTTTTTAAATTTTTATAAATGCTTTATAGGGGGGGATACAAGTTGAATCATGTGTAGTTATTATATCAATCACATGTGATTAATAACTAACATGTAAATGGCGTTACTTTATGTAACTGTTTTACCAATTAGATTTCTTCAAATGTTTATCTTAAACATTTTTAGGTGTTTAAAACACTTTATTAAACTGGTTATTAAACACTGTTTGTTCATTTCAAACCCTGTTACATTGTGTTTCAAACAAAGGTTCCTTTATACTTAAACTGTTTTTGTCAAACAAATACTTCCAAACCGTTTTATAAACTGACATCAAGTCGATCTTTTCTTAGGTATTAATCTTTTTTAAAGGTTTTATAAAACTCCTTATATGCTTTTATATTGTCAATTGCATGCCTGTATAGGTATAGTTATATAAATAATGTTTAAAAGACTAAGGAAGGCTAACCCACTTTATTTCCTTTTCTCCGTTGGGATGTGGTCTGGTAGGGTATCGGGTATCCGTCCGAAGGTCGTTTAACTATCAGTTATATATCATGTATACATATAGAGACATAAAAGTTTTCCTCAGTCAATTCAGTACCTTGGGGTAGCAAAGGCATATTTCAGGTTATACATGCACGTATATGGTTAGTAACTATTATAGGTATAGTTAGGAGATACCACTTACTATTCCAAGTACAGGAAATCACACAAGAGTCAGTTCATTCATGAGTCTATACTAGTACATTACATGATACATGAGTATGTTTACATAGAGATACGCTTACATGAGTACGTTTACATAGATATGCTTACATGAGTACGTTTATATGAATACTTTTACATGAATACTTTTACGTGGCTGTTAAATGGCGAGTTACTATTAAATATTATATGTGTAGATACTGTTATATATTTCTCCTTCTTATCTTTACTTTGTGATACAAACACATAATCGACGAGATAGATTGGACTTTATATCCTCGTTCCAAGGGATACTTTGCGGGACTAACCATTCCTAGAACCTCTGTTAGCTACAGAGGTAAATGCACATCTACGGATGTCTTCGGTTGATACCATTATAGGTATATTTTAAGGGACTAACTATCCCTACACCCAGCTATTAGCTACAAAGGTAAATGTACATCTACAGATGTCTTAAGTTAACACTGTTAGTTATCCTAATACAAAATGATAATACTTAGGTCATTATATTATTTCTTCCTTTACTTTGTGACACATTCACATGATCGACGAGGTAGGATATATTTGATATAGATAACTAATTTCCTTATTACCTTGATAATGTGACTCATGCACATAAACGATGAAGTATACTATAGTTTTATACTAATAGTTAAACAGGGAAAAACCATCACATTTACAGATATGCTTACTTTCAAAATAGTAGGGTCTTGGTAGAAGACTTCTTTTATAGGGATCATAGGGATTTCTAGGGTTATTTAAACGCTTTCCACTACTTACAAACCTTTACATACTTATACGAACTTTCTTTCAAAACAATGTCAAGACTTTCATTACAAGTTTTACAAATCAAAGACACATTAATACTTATGAATTCACCAGCTTTATTGCTGA
The DNA here is from genome assembly GCF_002870075.4 of Lactuca sativa. NCBI lineage: Eukaryota > Viridiplantae > Streptophyta > Magnoliopsida > Asterales > Asteraceae > Lactuca > Lactuca sativa. The sequence continues at coordinate 105,796,493 of NC_056627.2, forward strand.
TACTCGCTTTCAAAATAGCTTGTATTCTCAAGTTACAAATAGACAGGTACGACGACCAGGTTTTGTGAAGACGGAGAAATCAAGACTCCTCTTTTATTTTGATGAGTTATCATGTTGTCTTATATTGTGAAAGAATACACTTGTAATTTAAAATTATACTATTAATGCAATGGATGATGTTGTTGCTTGTTTACTACTTTACATTGTTGTGATACATTACATGACGTCCTCCGCCCCAGAACGTTTCCGTCGTTCTCGGTTTTGGGGTGCGACACTTACCCCGATTCGAGTTTAAGAATTTAAATTATATGAACCTTCCAATAATAACTTCTTATTAAAATAGCAAGTTGTACAGTAATTACATAACGTAAACCCTAGTATACAAGGTTTAGCTGAGTTGACCGGTTTGACTCGTTAACTTTATTTGGCTTTGACTTGACTAGAAATTGATGGTTGTCACATCATCCCCCCGTTAGAAGGAATTTCGTCCCGGAATTAGTGTTTTGATTGGGACTTCAAGAATTTGGGGAAAAGATGGGGGTACTTTTTGCAGCACATGAAATTAATATGGTGAGGACCAATCCACCTCATGTCAAATGATGACCTTGGAAATTTTATTGTAACTTGAGCTAAGTCGATTTAAAAGGAGTGGTTGTTTTGGAATGATAGTGTATTCTATGTATATGTCGTTATGTTTTCCGCTTTATCCTTGGTATTACTACTAGGAATATTTTATAATGTAACTAGTGAGTACTAGCAGTACGAGCACTTTGAAAAAAAGTGATGAAATTTCGTAGTATGACTCCTACCGGTTCTTTTATAATCGTTGGGTGTAAACTAGTCGTATATCATTAAGATTACAAGGGCAGTCGAATGAGTGACTCTGCCTTAAGCCCACAACCAAACAAGGACAGGAAATAAGGCGGAATTACACATCCTAAGTCTATAGAATCTTAATGATATATGACTACGATGTTTACACTAGCCATCATAGATTCACCAGTAAGAATCCTGAGTTTGTATATAAACGATATGACTTACTCGGGGGAGAGGGGCAATTTACAACTAGGGTTTGTCGTGTTCTTGAGATTTATGGTTGATATACTTTAATCGATGCTAGTTTTAGTAAAAAATTAAAAATCTAAACGTTGTTGTTAGAAACATGTACCGATATTTACGGGAAGTTTCGGGGGAGTCTCTCCTGCAGCGATCATAAGCATCCTTCCACCATCACCATCATCTCATGCTCTTGGGCAGTCTCTTTTAAAGTGTCCCGTTTCGCCGCACTCGTAACAGGCTGGGCTTACTCTAGTGCCAGGGACTTGGGTGATGGGTTGTGCTGGTGCCCTACAGAAACGAATATTGTTCCCATTCCTATTGCGGTTTTTGCAATGCATCTCCCGGGAAACCCCAATATGATGGAAGTTACACAAGTTGCATTTCGGAAGGGTTCCAACGTATCGATTTATGGGTGCTGGAGTGGCATGGGTTGTGGCAGCATGAACAACAACGATCTGTTCCTTCTTAGTGGAGTCCTTGGTCGATTGGTCCTTCTTGTCATTCCAGAACTTCCTTTTGTTGGTTCCCCTCTTGCTTGTTTAGGGGTGGTTGTCACAGTGTCATGGCTGACACTATGGTCAATGAGTCATTGTGCCAGCTCCTTGGCACTATCGAAGGTAGTTGGTCTTGAGGCCAACATGCTATTTTGAATTTGGGGAGACAATCCCCAAAGGTGTCGTTCCACCTTTTTGTCTTCCAAGGTGACCATAGCGGGACACAGGAGTGCTAGATCACAGAATCGGGCGGTATAGGTTGCAAGGTCAGAGCTTGTCATCTTGAGGTTCCACAGTTCTTGCTCCAGCTTTTGCACTTCGCCCCTTGGGCAATACTCTTTCAGCATCATTGCCTTCAAGTCCTCCCATGTTATCGAGTTAGCCACTGGAAGCGTCAGTGACTTAACGTGGCCGTTCAACCAAGTAAGGGCCCGACTAGAGAAAGTACAAGCTACGAATTTGACCTTGCTTGCTTCAAGGCATGCACAAATTTCGAAGACAGATTTGATCTTTTCAAACCATTGCATCAGTGTGATGACTCCCTCGCTTCCATTGAAAGAATTGGGTTTGCCACTAGTAAAATCCTTATATGAACATTTTTTCGTACGTCCTGTACTGTCCCCATGGTTGGAGTTTGTGGCACTAGATCTAGCACCACCGGTACCATTCTTACCAACTTGTGATATTATGGCAGCCACGTCTACTGTTACGGCAACTTGGAACATTGCGGGATCAAACTGCAGAAGTGTTGGCGGAAGTGGTAGTGGTGTTGTGCTGCCAGAAGGTCTGGAATTTTTCCTTGGTGGCATAGTTCTATCATAAGTTTGTAAAGACGAACAAATGGTAAGTCTCCAATAGTAGTGACAAGTCGGATGTTATTGAACTAGATTTTTCTGTATTATGTCCCGAATCAAGGGTATTTTGAAAGCAATTCATAATGAAAGTCCATATAGATAAACTTATGAATTTAGTAGTAGTGACCCGAATGTAATCTTATGATTTGTGTTCCATGCCTGATCCACTGCTATGATCACCCGATGTCTACCAGTTGTGTGTAATTAAGGTTTAATAGGCCGTTGAACTTAATGAGTCTGTCTTAGGTCCACAACCAAACAAGGAACAGGACCCAAGGCGGACTCACCATTTCTAAGTCAATCGTCTCTTAATTACACATATCCTTGAGGTATATATTAAGTAATCTTAGAGTTATGATAAGCAAATCGTTTGTAATACTAGGTTATGAAATACATGGTAAACTCCCAATGAAAAGAAAGTGCACACTAATTTTATTGAGATAACCTAGTATATAGAGTTTGGGAAAAATTTAACCTTATAATCGGTCTACATCTTGTAAACGTAGTGGGAAAATTTTGACAGTGCCACGATCCCTTAAATAGTGTAGTCTCTTCATTTGAAGGGTCGAATTTATGTATACATAAGGGTAGTATTTAACTGCATGCTAGTAGTCCGAGCTTATATCGATATGTCATTAGTGCACACAATACTCGTGGCGGGTGATATTCTATGGGCCATAGAATGAAGACATGAAAATCTGTGTTGCCCTAACCTCCGCCCTAGCTTCTGTTGTTTGATGTTCTGCTTTTATCACGCATTTTCTCTAATGTTGTTTGACGTTCCCGATACTCTCCAATCTCGGTTCAAGTTACGGTCCCTTCTATTTGAAGGGATTTGGTGTGGTTCCAGGTCTGTTCATGGTCTTCATCTAGGTGACGAAGGCGACTCGCGGTGTCCTCGATGGTAGCGCCAACCTCCATGATTCGGTTGATCAATGCTCGTGTTTGTACCCTCTGGTAAGCAATGTGGTGTACTATGATAAGAAGGGCTCTGTCTACGCATCCTCCTCTAATGAGGTTGTAGAAGCCTTATCCATGCCATAGGGAGGGTGTTGACCTTATTCCTAACGTCATCTATGTAAATCTACGACTCATCGAGGTGTCGGACCATGGAAGTCTCATCGAGGTGTGGAGACTGGGGATGTATTGCAGACTTCGGGCTCCTCGTCAGAGTCTTCTCCCATTTCTTCTTTGTCTTTGTCTTCTTTTGGTTTCCCTTCCTCTGGATCCTCATCTGAATTGTCTTCGGGGTCTTACTCTATCATTTCCTCAGGATCCTCTTTAGAATTTTCTTTGTTCTAACCACCATCTTCCTGGTTAGGAGAATAGGGGTCTCCTTGTAGTTGAGCTCATGTCATGTTGTTCGTGCGAGAATAGGGGTAGAAGAGATAATTAATAGACGTCTAATCCTACAATTACTTATAGGGGTGATCCTTATTAGTCACTTCTATAATCACATAGTGCATACCAGTTATACATAATTTGAGATAGAATAGACCTTCGAATAAATGACTCTACTCTAAGTCCACAACCAAACAAGGAACAGGAATTAGAGCAATAGTCATAGATTCTAAGTCTATAATATCTTTAATTATATATAACCTTAGCATATGCAATCAGTCATTATAGACTTACTAATAGGGGTCTTTAGTTTTCACATAGGTTACTTATAGTACCACAAAATACTCCTATAGTATTTTAAGCTTTAGGTATGATTCTGGAGTTCCTTGGTATGAGAGGTTGGTAAGTTTTAGACTTTTTGCCCACTACGACTATCCCCTGGCATATGCTAGTCACCTCTCAAACAAATATAGTTGATCAGGCTATATCCATCCCAGAGCTGATCATATTCCAACGCATACTCACAGTGTTCAACTCATCCTTATACTTTTGTATTGTTCCATATATGATACTATACTAGCATGTATGCATGTACTCATACTTTTTAACGAGAAACTATTTGTTTCTAAAAGTATAGTTATTTGAAAATTGTTTAATCAGAGACTTTCAGTCCCACTGTATTTATGGTTTGTATATCTTATATGGTTCGATATACTTAGTTCATTATAAACAATGCTCTGTTACCAATCTGTCACACCCCCAAACCAGAATGGCGGAAACGTTCGGGGGCGGATGATTTCTTGGGCAATATCATAACAATGAATATAATAGTGAAGGAAATAAACACAACCATCATAAATATAATTTAAAAGGTTACATCGTTGTATGAGTTACATGTTTCCAAATAAATTACATCATGATGACAAAATGAGTTTTAAACTTAACGGCTTAGCATCCCTTCTTCAAAAGCAGTTGATTACCTGTTCACTGATTTCCTGAGAATACAAGTAGTTTCGAAAAGTGTCAATAATTAAGTTGGTGAGTTCATAAGAGTTTTATTTGAGAAAGAGCCGTTTTCTTTGTAAAAGCGATAGAGTATGGTTCCAGAAAATCCAATATTTTCTTTAAAAAAATGTGATATGAAAGTTCCTGTGAAATAATGTACCCCATAAAGACCTATAGTTTCCTTCTATAAACTCCAAGTGTATATAAATTATATAAAATTAAAGTTAAATAAACCGTCGGATATAATGGGTCTGCCCTAGGCCCACAACTAAATAAAGAACAGGAAATAAGGCGGGCCCATCAATTCTAAGTTGATAACGACTAAATTTTATCTAACTCTAGCGTACATGCTTAGTAATTATAGCTGAAAACTAACAATTCTAGATGGAATGTAGTCTTAAAAGCATAGACCGAAAATGTACTAGTGTTTTCCATACTAATAATAGTATAAGTAAGTTTAAATGAATGAAATCCCCGTAAATCTTATGTTTTGTTAATACTCCATGTAAGTTCTTATAACCATGCTATGACCTAGATGGCATGTGCCGACGTTCTTCAGGCATCGAAAATGTTATGACATATGTCACCTGTAGACCTCGATGTTCTACTGCAGCTAACAGCAAGGTGTGGGGTGTCAATCCCATTATAGATCTATACACAACTATCACGCTCTCCCTACAAGAGACTTTGGTTACAATACAAGACTTAAATACATTACTTTAAAAGTACCGTGAAGCGATGTCTCACAAATTAGTCATTAACAGATTTACGTGTAGTGAAATGAAAACCCTTTCTTGTATTTAATTGAAACATAAACTATACCAATTATAGTTTATCAAAATGTTTGTTGTGATGAAAAACTTTTTTGTGTAAATGAAACCTTTAGTACTAAGTTTGTAGCATAAATGAATCATAAACTATACCTATAATAATTTATCAAATAGTGGTAGTGGTAGTTGAACATATACTATACCTATTATAGTTTATCAAAATGTTTATGTGGAATGGATATAACTTTGTTTATTATAGTTAACTACTATATTTGTAAAGGTAAAAACCCTTTTGTTTTCTGGTATATACCTTTTACTAAGGTGTAATAACATGTAATATAACAACATATATTTTCATAAAAGTACACACCTTGCAAGGTACAAGGTGTAAATGAATTTGTTAACTATTTTTCTAGTTTTAGCTTTTCTGTTCCTGTTTATAGAAAAATCACAAAAAGTTGAAATTAGAATCCGTAAATTCTGAGAGTTTAGAAAATGAGTCTAGTTTCTTCGTAAATTTTATTATGATTTTATATAACTCAAGCGTATAAACTTAGTAATTATAGCTGAAAACTAACAATTCTAGATGGAATGTAGTCTTAAAACCAAAGACCAAAAATGTACTAGTGTTTTCCATACTAATAATAGTATAAGTAAGTTTAAATGAATGAAATCCCCATAAATCCTATGTTTTGTTAATACTTCATGTGAGTTATTATAACCATGCTATGACCTAGATGGTCTATGCCGACGTTCTTCAGGCACCAAAAATGTTATGACATTTGTCACCCGTAGACCTCGAGGTCCTACTGCAGCTAACAGTAAGGTGTGGGGTGTCAATCCCAATATAGATCTATACACAACTATCACACTCTCCCTACAAGAGACTCTAGTTACAATACATGACTTAAATGCGTTACATGAAAAGTACCGTGAAGCGATGTCTCACAAATTAGTCATTAACGGATTTACGTGTAGTGAAATGAAAACCCTTTCTTGTATTGAACGGAAACATAAACTATACCTATTATAGTTTATCAAAATGTTTGTTGTGATGAAAACCCTTTTTGTGTAAATGAAACCTTTAGTACTGAGTTTGTAGCATAAATGAATCATAAACTATACCTATTATAGTTTATCAAATAGTGGTAGTGTTAGTTGAACATATAATATACCTATTATAGTTTATCAAAACATTTATATGCAATGGATATAACTTTGTTTATTATAGTTAACTACTATATTTGTAATGGTAAAAACCCTTTTGTTTTCTGATATATACCTTTTACTAAGGTGTAATAACATGTAATATAACAATGTATATTTTCATAAAAGTACACACCTTGCTCAACAAGTTACAAGGTGTAAATGAATTTGTTAACTATTTTTCTAGTTTTAGCTTTTCTGTTCCTGTTTATAGAAAAACCACGAAAAGTCGAAATTAGAATCCGTAAATTCTGAGAGTTTAGAAAATGAGTCTAGTTTCTTCGTAAATTTTATTATGATTTTTAGTGACTTTTAACCTGTGTGAAAATGTCCATATTCACAGATTGGTTAGGATTTGTTCTTGAAATGATTGGCAGTTTTGTAAAAATCACCTTTTCTAATGTGCAAGTAGTCATTTTAAAGGTATGAACTTGAAACACTTGAATATGAAATAGTTTTGCAAGATAAAAAGTTTAAGAAGGCCAAAACAGTTCGTGAATGAGACTCAACTTTTCTCATGAAAGCTATTGGTTGAGTTTAGTTGTGTTCTTGGTATTTTAACTTGTATTCCCCCCATAAAAACTTAAGAAAACATGAAAAGATATGGGTATAAACTCACCTTGAGTGATTTCAGTAGATGGATGATGAAGAAAAGAAGTGTTCAACTCAAGAACACTTAGAAGATGCTTGAAGATTCGGAGATCTAACAACAAATATGATGATATTTGTGTTAGGAACTCTCGATTTGAGTGAAGAAGTGTAAGATAATCAAGTGTAGGATGAAGATATTTACCAAAAGTGGATAAAGAACTCAAGAACTGCCCTTGAATCTCGAGTTTTTGAGAGAGGAAGTGAGAGAGAGAAATAGGTTTACTTTTTGGTGAGAAATGAAGTCTTAGTGGAGAAGGAAAAGTTTCCTAGTCTTTGATTAATGATAGAAGGTGGGAAACTTTTTGAAGAAGAGTGGAAAGGTACAATGAATAGGTGAGGGCTGATGTGAATAATGACATAAAGCATTAATAGTGGGCTGGTGGTGTCATAGCTTTATGGGAAAGTCAACACTCCACCCTAATATCTTACACACTAGATTTTATTCTTAAATAAGGATTTCCCTAAAAATGTGCTTAATTTATGAATATATGGGGTCTTATATGTCAAAATATAAGTTTGGGTGAAAGTCCCACGTTAAAATTATGAAAAACGGGCTTAAAACGGAGTCGGGGTCGAAAACCGGGTGAAAAGTGCATTTCTGCGAAGTTGCTTGGATTGGGCCAAAGTTCGGTCCTGAGAGAGTGATAAACGAAGGCGAAATGGCCTGAAAGAGAAATGGGCCGAAAGGAGGTTCGTTCTGAAGTGGCTTCACCCGAAGGCGAAACGGAGCGAAAGGGAGGCTTTGGTTTCTATCCCTGCAGTTTCGGTCTTGGCAGTTTCGGTCCTATAGCTTCAGTTCTTAGCAGAGTTCAGTTCCTTAAGGGACCTTCGGGTTCGGTCCTTGGAGCTTTGGCTCGAAGGTGGTTCGGTTCTCATAGAGAGGTTTCGGTCCTTTAAGGCTGTTTTTCATATAAACTTCCCGTTTTGAGCGGTTTTTCACCAAGTTAAGTGTCGGGATGCCCCAAATAATTATAAAAAGTTAGAAGATATTTTGAGAGAGATTTGGGAGAGATTTGGGAGAAATTTAGGAGAGATTATGATTGATAAGGAGAGATTGAACGAGACTTTGTTTGTGACCTTTTTGAGTGTTTAGCTTCGCAATGTGAGGTTCGTAAACCCTGTTAAGCCATGTTTAAGAGTCTTACACACCCCCGATGGGTATGCAATAGAGTTTTATCGTTTTGCTACCTTACTTACCCCGATTCGAGTTTAAGAATTTAAATCATACGAACCTTCCAATGATAACTTCTTTTTAAAATAGCGAGTTGTACAGTAATTACATAACGTAAACCCTAGTATACAAGGGTTAGCTGAGTTGACCGGTTTGACTCGTTGACTTTATTTGGCTTTGACTTGACTAGAAATTGACGGTTGTCACACCTCCTCTGACGAACGACTTCGACAACATGTATCTCACCAAACATTCGATGAAATGCTCTAGAGAAATAGCTTAAATAATCCCCTTAAACTATCCTTATTTGATAAAAGGAATTTTATTTGGCCCAAATCAGAATCACGCTTGATGAAATCCAAGTCTTATGCTGAAAAAATGAGGTAATTGTGTTTATTTGCCTCAAGAGCATTTTTGCTCAACTTTTTTTTATTCTTAATTAATTCTTGCCTATATCCATGGCTAGTAGCCCTAGCCCCTTTCATAAAATTGACATCCTTCTGCCAAAATATGTGTAGCTGAATCCTAGTCCGTATTTTCATTAATATATCTATTCGGGATTAGAAATATTGAAGTTTGATTGATACTATGGTTTTGTTTATCGGGAGGTATTATTGAATTAGGAGCTCCCAATGTATCTTCTTCGTGGAAAAAAAGTGAACTATACTAGACAAAAATTTCAAGCTTCTCAAAAGGCTCATAAATCAGGGAACCAAGAAGGAACACTTTTGTTACTTCTCATTCTAAAAAGATTCTGATAGCGAACAGAGGGAAAATTGCAGTAAGAGTAATTTCAACAACTCATGAGATTGGGATCACATGAAATGTAGGTGGCTTGTCTAAATGTTGGTCCTTCTCAAGAAATAATTAACTTTTCATTTGGTGGATCAGTTGATAATCTTATTTTTGCAGGTTATAAATCTCAGGTAATGATATAATATAGCATTTCATTACCTTTTCATTATTTTTAAAGTTAATACAATGCTTACAGTTACAATGTATTGGAATTCAACTTAAGAGTGGAAAATAGTACAAAAATGATCTAAGTCATTACACTAAGGATACTTTATAAAAGAATTTCCGGGTGTTTATGTGGTACTTTGGAAAATCAGTGTAAAGTATCACTAATTATGCTAATAGTTTATTATTCTAAAGAAATTGCAAGTGCTTGCAAAGTGATAGGAGGTACGTTCTCATGTTTTTATGTGTTTTAATTGAATTATTTGTGTGTTTAGGTTCAAACATGAAGTAGTAAAGAAAAAGGCATGGGAAAACCATCAAAAAGCAAATGCAAATTCTTCAAGAATTATAATAGATTCTTCAAGAATGATTATAGATTCCTCAGAAATTATGATAGATTCTTAAAGAATATTGTCTGGTTCTTAAAAAATGTATTATATATTATAATTTTTTTTTGTATATTTTTCAAAAATGATGAACAATTCTTGAAAAATATAATATAGAAGGTTGTGTATATTCTTTAAAATGTTGTATATGTATTCTTGTTTTATTTTACTTATTCTTATTCTTAGCCATTTTTTATTCGTATTCCTTATACTCGCAAAACTATGATATAAAGAATTCAAAGAATACTCATATTCTCACAACATATTTTGTTCTTTGAAATTTTTTTGATTTTTATTACTTTTTACATTATTCTTAAGAGAATGTCAAACTTTAATATAAGAACTATTATTATTTTGATGAAAACTGATATTATTGAAAAATATGTACAAGATTATTCTTTAAGAATGTTATTATAAAAACAATCACTATAATATAGTCATATTCTTTAAGAATGAAAGAGCTATACACATGTCCATGGTTATATGATCTACAAATGCTTCAAAAAAAGTGGTTAAGTTAGTTGGATTTAAAAAAAAAAAAAGAATTTTAACTCCCTCAATAATAGCAACTTCCTTATTTTGCTGTAATAAAGTATTATTAATATGTGATGTAAGACACAATAACTATGGTATACAACATCAATTTAGCCATTAACAATTTTAATCCAATGATCAAAATCTAGTCATACAATCACACAATAATTGTAATTTATATTTAATCCTAATCCTATATATATATATATATATATATATATATATATATATATATATATATATATATATATATATATATATATATATATATATATATATATATATATATACTAGACGAATTCCCGCGCGTTGTGCAGCGCAGGTTAAAAATATATTGTTAGAATATATTATTATTATATTTAACGTTTTCCTTTTAACTATGTTAAAAAAATATATATTGCATTTTGTTAAACATTATTTGATATTTTACTTTAGGTTTTAAATTTTACACTAAATTTTTAAGCTTATTTGATATATTAATGTAGGTTATTTATTTAACTATATATTTAAGTTAACAAATTAAGTATATCATATTGATAAGTCACAAATTCTTCCATTTATGATAATGTTTACAACTAAAAGCATATTTAAGTTAATAAATTAAACATATTGTATGAAAATATGAAAAGTTGTGAGTTTCAAATGAATGTGGTGAAAGAAAAAAATGTTTCCTTTATAATATAGTATGATATGATGATAATTATAGTTTTAATTTTAAAGTCATTTTGATATATACAATTATTTGATAATTTTATAAACCGTTTAAAATTATGTAAATTATTTATCAAACGTATGATAATCTATATATAACGGGTAACAAAATGTATGAACAAAAATAAGAACTACAACTTTTAGTAACATAAAAATACAAAAACATCTATTATAACATTTGTATTAAAAAAGATATATATACAACGTATAATAAAAAATTTGAAAAGTAAACACTACAACTTTTAATAACATAAAAACACTAAAACATTTATTATAACATTTATATTAACTTTTCATACTTAAATCACAAATCTCTACAAATACATTAATGTTTTTAATGAGTCAAACTTTACAACCTTATAGAAGAAAGAAAAATAAAAAGTTATTAGTGATTACTAATTAATAATCATAAGTTAAAAAGTCTTAAGTTGTAACTAATAAATATACATAAATTAAAAAACTCTTGAGTTGTAGTGTGAGTTTCAAATGAATACGGTACTTGGAAATGTGTAATTATTATTATTATTATTATTATTATTATTATTATATCCGTCTAAATAATTGGTTTTGATGGATAATTTTAATCCCTTCAATTATTAAACATAATGATATTTAATTATAAATTTATAACATGCATAGGTGCATATATATGTTAAACTAGTCACATATAATATATATTTTCGTAAATTTCATATGTAATTCTTGTTGAAGTAATATACATAAATTACTTTCATATGAAGAACATATCATGATAAGTCATCATAATTACATATAAAATGTTAAAAATTATTTTATCTTTTAAATATTATACTGTAAATATGTTGTGTAAGATAACCCACCAAAAAAAATAATAGAAAATAAACATAATCAAAATAGAAAAACTACAATGAAATAAATAAGAACTTGAGGTGGTTGAATATATAAATAAAAATGTTACATAAATATATGTTTAAATGAAAAGAAAAACCAACATTCATCTACGTTGCTTAAACAAAAAAACTTATATCCGTTTTCTGAATCTTTTTTCTTTATTTAATATCATTCAACCATAGAAATTTGATGACAATTCTTCACTAACTTGCAATCAAAATGTTTTTCTTGAAAAAGAAGAATGAGAAAGATATTCCATGAAAAACATTGATGTTTGGAGAGTCACATTCAAGATTAAGTAATATATATAAATCACATATAAAGATCAAATGAGAAATTGAATATAAAGAAAAAAAATAGAAAAGCTTCATTTGTTTTGGTTGAAAGAAAAAATCATATTACAATTACCATCGATGCGACATAACCCATTTCTTCATATCATCATATTTGGATCATGAATGCTTCAACTATATGAAAACTTTTGAATCATAATATCTTCAACCAAATGACGACTTTTTGTAAGAAAAATGTACTAATATAATTACATATATAATGAAGGTGAAATGGTGTGGGGGTTAAAAATGCATGAGGTGTTGAACTTATAGAGTGTGTGATTTTCTTGGAATGAGATTATGTGAGATTAATTACTTTGAAGGTGAAAGGGTGTGAGAGTTTCAAATGCATGAGGTGTTGGCAAATTTTTATGGGGGTTGCATGAGATTCAAGAAAAAATGCTAGCTTTATAAGTATGTATGATATATATATATATATATATATATATATATATATATATATATATATATATATATATATATATATGGAAAAGTGAATCTATGTTACAACCCCACACAAGCTTAGGTATGCAACATAAGAAACGTTGTCATTTTGAGCTAATTTCAACACTGAATCGCTAAATAATCCAAAATGTATATTGTTTTATTATCGTGATTGTATTTCCTATGTCGTTTTGACTAAAAATTAAGTTGGTCTCACCCATTCTTCGTTAAGGTTGAACTCCCCATTCTCATCATAATTCTGATTTTCCCACAAAATTACACGTTTCTCGGATAGCCAATTTTTAAAACTTGTGGATTTCTCTCAAAATTTGATTTTTGCAAAAACTGTCGGTTTAGAACCACAAATTCACTCTTCGGCAATTACAATATGTGTTTTTACTCCTAGATTCTTCTTATTTGTTGTTGTTGGTACCCTGGTCGACAACTATACTTTTTGGTATTTTAGTACAAGTTTTTTTTTTAAACTTCAAAAGTGGTGTAAAAGCTACTTTTTATTGCAAAATCCTGTTGTTTGATTTGTTTATACGTTAGAAATAGTTTATCGACTTTCTTTTATTTGATGGTAAATGTTTGATATGAATGGATATAAGATGTTTGAGAAAATGCCCACTAGGATGGAACAATTAGATTGGTTTTGGAAGGTGATAATTTTCACTCATATATGTGGTAGTTACAAATAGCAGGTGAAATCAACAAGTATTTTTCTTATTTATACACTTGATCTAATTATATATGTATTATGACGATATATATATATATATATATATATATATATATATATATATATATATATATATATATATATATATATATATATATATATATATTCAACTTATTAAGCTACATTTGTTAACTACATTTTCTGATATGCAACAAAAGGATATAAACATTAGTTCATGTGCTACTCCCTTGTTGGTTATCATTTTTAGTTGAGGTTACTTTAAATTGTAAATAAACCGTGATGATTTTTGTATCATTAAGTGTTTGTTTATTTCTTTTTCTGGACATGTATGTTTGTTCATACAACCACTGTTGGTTATCAATCCTATCATGTGTAACATCCACAACCTCTAATATTACTCATGTCATTTCAGGTGGCTTCAAACTATGCATCAATAGTTCCACCTGGACAAGTATTTGACAAGTTATATGCTCACTATCAAGCATAAGCTTCAAGGCAACTGATGGTTTATCACCGTGTCCGGAAAAAAAGTTTTTACAGTGTTTATATGTGTTAAGTGTGTTCAAAATTAGAAGTTGTTGATAATCATTTGCACAAAATTGTATATTGACAAACTTGGTTGTATATACAATATCATTAATTATTTTTCCGAACGACGATGTACTTATATTTTATTAATAATATCAATGTATTTGCATTATGATTAGTTTGTCTAATGCCTCTTGTATTTATACCAATGTACTTTTGGTAAACCTTCTTTGAGGTTTACTTATGCATAGAATAAGAAGTAATTGTAGGGGACTGTTTGACTTTTTTTTTGTAAGGGGCATTATAGTCCTTTTAGCTATGTTGGTGGTGAATAAGGAGCTGTTTGTTTAGCTCTTATTGCCTCTTAATAAGAGGCATGTCTGAATCTGTTTGATTAAGAGTGTTTGTTTACCTCTTATTATAAGGTATTAATCTGAAATTTTGCTCTTCTTCGCTCAGACTTCTATCGGTGTCTGAAAGAAAAAAAAGCGCGTATGTTCCTTATTTACCCTTTTCCCTCTTCCTTCCATCAGACACGACCTTGCCTCCTTCAACCTTCCTTCGGCATCTCGGATGTATCAAACCTCGCACAACGCCAACACCGCCCTCGCATTGCACCACCTCCCCATCTCCGATCATCGTGTCTCCACCATCTTGAAGCCGAACTTGACGTAATTTTTGTCTTTCCCCTCTTGTCGGACTTCACAGACGACACCGTTCTCACACTCCCTCTCCAATCTACTGACACCAACCCTGCTTCCGAACTTCAACCACCGCCGGTCACACCACATGCCACGCTAGACGCTGACTCCTTCTAAGGTTCGAATGTATTTGAAGTTTTATTTTCGATTTTTTTTTGAGGAATTTGCTATGTTTGGATTCGGATTTTCGAACACAGACACATTTGGATTCGGATTTCACATATCAGCCCTAAATAAAAAGAAGAATCTGATGGTTTGTTTTTAGATTTTTTGTGGAATTTTCTATATTTTTGGATTTTTTTTTTTGGAATTTGCTGCTTCAATGGATCGACAATGGATTGTTTTATTGAGTTTTTGAAGTCGATTTCTCCATAACCATGGGTTCCTAACTATTACATTTGGATTAATTTGGATTTTACAAACTATTACATTTGGATTAATTGGTATTTTACAAATCATTTACAGGCTCCCCTTTTGACAATACCACCGGAATTGCTTTATGTTGTAATCTTGTTTGTGATCTTTTATTATATAAATTTATTTATGTTGCAGAAAATGTGTTGATGGAGCTCATAATCGTAAGTTCTTGATCCTTTGTTCATGGAAAGAATATGAACATGGACTTGGTGTCATGGGTTAGGTAAACATGGAGTGACACAGAGGATGTTGAGGTTTTAGATGAAATTGATGATACCATGATCAAAGAACAAGTTGAAAATGTGTAATTGTTGGCTTTAATATGTACCAAATGGGAAGCAACAAGAAGATCTTGTGAAGAAAGAAGAGCTTGCCACTGTGAACATAATTAAATCATCAATATCTAGTTCAATGTTGGGCGGTTTCACATCAATATTGGTGTTTTTTAATGAATTTTGATGTTGTTTTTTTAATGAATTTTGATGTTTTTATTAGTTTTGATGCTCTTTTGGTAAAATTAATGGTTATAGTTTTTAAAGTATGAACTCTTAATAAGGAAAGGTTTAAAGTACAATGTTGTAGTTGAAAGAAATGATAGAGAAGGATAAAATGGTCATTTTTATTATTTAGCACAAAAATTCAGAGGTTCCAACCAAACAGATTTTAAACATTTAGATCTTAAAAATTCAGACCCTCTTAAAAATTCAGACCTCTTAAAAATTCAGATCTTAAAAATTCAGATCCTGCCAAACAGCCCCTAAAAGTATAAATAAGGTCAGTTAATAAGTGGTTAGGTATTATTTTTCTAGAGTAAGTTTACTTTGAGGAGAAACTGTCCTCTTGAATGACTGCCATAGATTTTAACAATGATTTTACTCTTATCATTCAACCAGATTCCTACTTAATTGTTCTAAATCATCTCTATCAAACTATACCAACTTTTCATTGTTCACCGAGATACTAACATATTTGGATTTTTTATTAGAAATAGCGATCATCCTATAATAACAAACTATTTATCTTTTATCTTGCAATAGCAACCTACTAATATTTTTAACCTGTAATAGCAATATACTTATCTATTTAACTTGTAATAGCAACCTACTTATCTTTTTTTACATTTATTATCAACATACTTATATTTTTAACCCATAAAACAACCACCATAAATAATTTTTTTTTCCGAAAACAGCAAAGTGCATTCTTTCTATCCAAAACAGAATTTCAACAAAATATAGAATCTATATTATTTATAATCGTTTCTATCCAAAAAAGAATACACCATATAGTTATCCAAATTAGAATTTTAGCAAGCATCTATATTTTCATACACCATACCTATGCATTTAACATTTAATAGTAAATTGCATAACTCAAAAATTTCATTCCAAAGCTAAAACAAATTCTAAAGTTGTATAAAAAACTGAAACGTGTTCTAAAAATGAAGCAGGATTTGAAACAAGTTCAAAAATTGAAGTAAGTTCTGAAGCAGGTCCTAAAATTGGAAAAATATTCATCCCATCATTCTTTCTTTTTCAACAATTCATGTACCCGATACATGAAAAATTAAATAGATAATCAATATTACTATGAGATTAGGAAAAAATATGAAAATTAATAAGTTCGTAACGACCTTTCTTTTTGAACAATTAGTGGCATAATGGCCCAATCCCTGACAATAAGAGCATGTTCATTTTTTCAGCACTTCTAAACAAGACTTATGTCTGCTTGCAATTTTAGGATTGCCTTGGGTTGTAGTTGGACCAAAAGGATCCCAAACTGAGGCATCATATCGACTTGTGAAATTCCCACGCAAGAAGCTTGAGATACATTCTCAAAAACTTTAGTTTTTTTTTCTAATCGCTTGATCATCTAAAAGACTAATGAGTAAAGTATTGAGTTTTTGAATCAATGATGGTGAGTCTCTTGCTTGTTCAAGTAATTTAGTAAAATTTGAATGAACACACCACAAAGTTATGGTACTAACTCCATTTTCATTATCCTTCTCCTCGAGTCGGATGCAACAATTACCAACCTTGTACCTAACATTAATGGTCCACCGAGATAAATTATAGTGAATCAGAAGTGTTTCAACAAGTCTTTCCTTCATCACATATAGGTTATACTTGCATAAAATCCCACATATCTCAAACTTACCACATGAATAGGTGACATTTACTTGATTCAAAAAACGAAAGCTAACAATTCCCCAATATCTTTTATCAATGTCCAGTTGCCCAACTCGATATTTGATTTCTTCAGTAGTTTTGCCTAAAGTATCATGATTTAAATTGCTAGTGACTTCGTTCCATTATTTTTTGAAAATCTCAAAAACTTTTCTAGTATGACACTCACCTGCTTTTGATTCGATTGGATGCACAAACGAAAGTACAGCCCTCGAGTTCATAATCTTGAAGTCTTCATCTACTTTAGCAACCCTATAAGAATCAACCGCTTTGTTATATTGTATTACAAATTCATTTAGCATAGTCCTTGAATTAACATATCCATCAAAAAATGAATGAATACTCTCACTCCATTCACTTGTTGTCATACCAGCGAAGAAAATATCCTTTAAGAAGGCTTTAGCCCAATATTTCCTTTGGTTATACATTTTATTTACCCAAAAATTACTTTCTAAATTATATTTACCACGTATAACTTCCCACCTACTTTCAAATTCTTCAACTCTATCACTTTTTACCCATTCTTTATATGATTCTTGAAAATCACTATAACGAGCAACATATGGTTGAAGGTGTTGCAATTCGTGCTTCTTAATATGCCATGAACAAAAACGATGCTGCATGTTTGGAAACACTTATCTTATTGCATTACCTATATCTTTGTCTTGATCAGTAATACTTGCCTTCAGATGATTGTCAAACATACATTTTAGTTTGAGATTATAAAATATCGTGTATTTTAAGTTAAAAATATAACGATATAGTTGTTTGTTTAGGTTTAGGATTTTGTTTTTGTTGGACTTTCGTTTTAACGTTAAAACTTTATGTTAAATTAGACATATTTATATAACAAAACTTATGCGAATACCATTAAAAAATTATTTTCTACAAGTTACTCTAAGTGAAAATTAAACACTTTCGGTTAAGTTTGGGTTAGTTTTGCTGATAAGTATACTACTTCGGTAATAATTTTTTCTATTTTAGTTATTTGAAAACATATCTCATTAATGCAAAGTGATAAAAGTTGAATGTATATTCAATAATAAATATAAAGTAAATAAGAAAAACATAAAAAATAATAACAAACTAAAAGTATTAAATCGATTCTTCTTTCTTATTTCACCTTACTACAAGATAATTTTATACGTAAAATAGAAACGAGTAGATCGATTTTATTTGAAGTCATTTGTATATGTAAAAAATACGACTCAATATATTTGCACATCCTATGCCCTTTAAAATCCCAAAAATTAAGAGATTCACTTAAAATTACATTTGTTTTGCTAATTATGTCAATTCCAATATTCTAGTCTTAAACATCTCTAGTTGGATCCTTAAACTGAAGAATGATATCAAATCCAAACAGTTCAACATTGCAAGTGATAACAATTAAACACAACCTTTATAAGCTTAAGAGAAAATATCCAATTGATTTTATTGTGTCCATTGTAATAAATGAAGGCATGATCAAAAGCACAATAGTATGTAGTTATTTTTGTTACTTTTGTGTACCTAATGCACTAAAATTAAAAAATTATTAATGAAATACTGTAAAGAATGTCATTAAGTACAAATATAATCCATGTACATATTTTATGTGTAATACTTTTATACCTCCCTTCTTTTACCGAAAAAAGCAACATACTTTATGTTTTTACAATACAATATTATACATTGAATAATCTACCAATTCTATTGATTACAATTGTTTAAGTTTTTTTTACAAAAAAATATGATTTATCCCATCAATACTTGATGGTTTATGCTACCAAGCCTAAAGCAAAGAGAAGAAAAGCAAATTGAATTGTCTAACAAAAAGAAAGATCATCCAACAATCCTTTCTGGATCATCCAATATGCTAAGATCATCCAATATGTTATATGTATTTGGATGCAGCAAAATATTGGTGTCAAAGTTCCCACCTTCTTTGTTTCTTACAACATTCACATGAACAAATAAATGCTATTATTTATGACATGGCATATTTGTATTTTGCAAAAAATAATAAGTTATTATTCATACATACACCAGCACTACCAATTTCCTCATCAGAAATAGATTCCACATATCCAAGTTCACCAGGATTTATAGAACCAAGATTCAATTACAATTAAATTATTAGCAAAAGGCTAGCTCAAAAAAATATCCAAAGACAAAAATGTGCTTACAACAACACCAGTAGTTGTGTGACAAAACCGATGAAAATCAAAGTTGTGATCGATTTTTCAGACCAAATATATCAATATATTTTATTTTATGCCGGAAGCAATCCTTACAATTTTAACTAATATCATTGTTAATAATATAAAATGAGGTCATAACCAACAAATTCTACAAAAGATAAATACAAATATCAAAAGCATTGAATGTGATTCAGTTTATAGTTATGTCAGTTGCCAATCCGATGTACCTTTTGAGAATGTTGTTTTGCTTTATATGAATTGCGACATTTACATCATCTACAAGAAATAATATGTTAAGACTTGCTAATAGAATTTGGTTGCAAATAATTTTCTCGAACATGAGGGACGTGGTTACTATATGCAATCAGATTGGAAAAAGACAATAATCAATGAAATCTTTTAGCATCAAATTTAATTTCTCTAAATTATGTCATTCAACCATTGTACTTTGGAATTTTTTGGGTCAGGGGTGAAATTAATCAACTCAAAAGTCATAACTCATAATTGTTAAATAAAATTAAATGCCCTTAATAAAAAGTCATGAAAGATGTTTGTTATTTACCTTAAAGTCCTCTACTTTTTTCCATGTCAAAGGACTGGGCCTAATCAATATTATGGGATGAGTTGTTAGCGTTGAAATCCTCTATATATGTTACATGGATCCTTATGGGTGATTTTAATGTGGTCTGTAGACTAGAAGAACAGATAAACTCAGTTTTTTGCCCGATCAGTGCAAGTGCATTCAATAAATTCATATGCAGGGGAGAACTCACAGACTTAAAGATGGGAGGTCACAGATTCACATACTTTAAAACAAATGGTGTGAAACTGAGCAAATTAGATAGATTTTTGGTATGTAGTTGTTTCCTAGACATGTTTCCACTTGCCTCCTACTTGGCATTGAGCGAAGACCTCTCTGATCACTCTCCTATTATTTTGAGGGCTCGATGTGATGATTTTGGCCCCCCGACCATTCAAACTGTATAACTCATGGATGCTTAAGGATGGATTTGATGAGATCATTAGGAAAGCGTGTTCTGAGTTTGTGGGGTTCAGAAGTTGAAATACTCAAAAAAAGCAATCAGATGTTGGAGAACTAATACAATGAAGGATGAAAACAAAGATTTGGATTCCCTAAAAAAAGAATGATTGAGATTGAAAAGGTGGTGGAATCTAGACTTTTAACTTCGGTAGAAATCGAAGAAAGATCGATTGGAGGAGTCAAAATTGTGAAGCATGCAAGAAGTATTGATTTGGACTTGAAACAAAGAGCAAAAATAAAATGGGAGGTTGAAGGAGATGAAAAAACACATTTTTTTTCATGGGTATGTGAACAATAGAAACCGGAAAAATCACATTCATGGGATTATAGCCAACGGAGTCTGGATTATAGTTCCCTCTATAATTAAGGAGGAGGCTGCTAAATTCTTTAAAAAGAAATATAGAGAACGGTGGCAGTACAGGCCTTTGTTTCGGAGCTCTAGCATTCAGTAGCTTTCCGAAACAGATAATCGGTTCTTAGAAAGAGAATTTTCCATGGGTGAAATAAAAAATGCAGTATGGTCGTGTGGTAGTGACAAGTCTCCGGGGCCAGACATATTAACTTCTAAATTCCTCAAAAAATATTGGGAATTGCTAAAACACAATATCGCGAGATTGATTAAATACTTTGAAATAGGAGGCAAAATCACTAAAGACTGTACTTCTTTGTTTATAATCTTAGCATCCAAGACTAAAGATCCAATTCACTTTGGGGATTTTAGACCTATAAGCCTGATTGGATCTATATACAAGATCATTGCAAAACTGTTGGCAATTCGGCTAAAAAGGATAATCGGCAGTATTATTAATGAGGTCAATTCGCATATGTTGAAGGAAGAAATATCCTCGAGTGCCCTTTGGTGGTCAATAAGTTTGCTCTTAGGCAAAATCAAATGGAAGGAAGATGCTTCTTTTTAAAGCGGACTTTAACAAAGCTTTTAACTCTGTGAATTGGATTTATTTGGACTCAATTATGGAGCAAATGGGATTTGGAGATAAATGGAGATATTATATTCGTAATTGTTTGGAATCAGGTCAAGCATCGGTGATTATTAATGGTAGCCCGGCAAATGAATTCACTATGGAGAAAGGTGTGAGACAAGGCGATCCGCTCTCTCCCTTCCTATTCATCATTGTGATGGAACGGTTGAATATCACGATGAAGACAGCGGGTGACAAAGGAGTTTTTGACGGATTAAAAGTCCCAAATTCTAACATTTGTTTGTCTCATCTATTTTATGCAGATGACGCTTTATTCATTGGAGAATGGTCTCGCCAACATAGTGAGGATATTGAGATGTTTTTATGTTGCGTCTAGGTTGAAAGTAAACTTTAGCAAATCTAAAGTATTCGGTGTTGGAGCATCTACTAGTGAAGTATCGAACTGGGTTTCTCTTCTTGGTTGTGAACCATCATCTCTCCTATTCACGTACCAGAGCATTCATGTGGGTGAAAACATGAACTTGAAGAATGTCTGGCAGCCGATTATTGAAAAGTTTGATTCAAAGCTCTTGGTATGGAAAGCGAAAACAGTTAGCTTTGGTGGTAGATTAACCCTAGCAAAAGCGGTACTTGGTAATCTGCCTACCTTCTTCATGTTCATATTTGTGGTTCCAAATGGTGTCATTGAG
The DNA here is from genome assembly GCF_002870075.4 of Lactuca sativa. NCBI lineage: Eukaryota > Viridiplantae > Streptophyta > Magnoliopsida > Asterales > Asteraceae > Lactuca > Lactuca sativa. The sequence continues at coordinate 105,818,671 of NC_056627.2, forward strand.
ACCTTAGAGAAGATCAGAAGGAGATTTATTTGGAGTGATTAATTGGAGAAGAAAAGTATAAATTGGGTTGCTTGGGAAACTCTTATTGCCCCAAAAAAGGTGGGCGGCACAAGGCTTGGATCAATAAAGAATCTGAACATTTCTCTATTAGCTAAGTGGATGTGGCGATTGAAAAATGAAAACTCTGAACTTTGGGCGAAAGTCATTCGATGCATTCATGGATTAGATGGAAGACATTGGTCTATCTTTGCCAACAGATATAGAACAGGTGTTTGGAAGAATATAGTCAAAATCAGGCCTGTGTTAAAGAATCTCAACATTGATCCTAATGAAATTGTGTATTGGAAATCAACTGAAGGCTGTTGGGTCTCCGACTTTGGGATGGACGGACAATTCTTTGTGAGACTGTTACGAGAAAGGATCGAAATGGTGAGTCACATGGTTTGTGATGGACCGTTCGAATGGTGTAAAGTGATACCCACTAAGATCTTATGCTTTATCTGGAGAGTGAAGTTGTGTAGAATCCCATCATCAGTCACTTTAAAATCCAGGGGAGTTCCTATTCTATCGACTATGTGTGGTTCTTATAACTTGGATGAGGAGACGAGCGATCACATCATTCTTTTATGACCTTTGGCTAAAGCTGTCATGGATTCGATTCTTTCTTGGTGCGAAATCTCACACGATGGATTTGGCTCGGTAAAGGATATGTTACTTTTCATATCTCGGTGGTCTAAGTGCAAAAAGAAAAGAAGTATGTTGAATGTGATTTTATGTGGGGTTTTTTGATGTATTTGGAAAGACAGAAGTCAAAGCGTCTTCAAAAGAATTCCCTTTGTACCAGTGAAATACGATGGAGAAGATAAAAGCAATAACCTTCATATGGTGTAAACATAGAGGTTCCTTTCAAAACATGGAGTGGAGAGCTTGGAACCTTGGTACTTTTATTTGTTTGTAATTTTCTTGTTTTTGTCTTCTATTTTTTCTTTGTACTTTTCCCTTGCATCCTCTTGATGTGAGGTGTTTTTTATTTTAACATATTTTCCGTTTCAAAAAAAAAAAATTGGAATTTCAATTATCAAGAGACCATCACTATAGATATCAATAATTCTTTCAACATCATGATGATTTTTACCACCCTAAGCATACCTAGGCTCTACAACTGATAGCTTCACGTATACACGATCACCAATTGTAGGCATTGATAACATATATATAAATAGCAACAATAAATGTGTCTTTATTATATCCCCTGAACAGTTCAACTTCTTTGGATTTTATCCTCAACTTCTGTTTACTTGTATCCAGGAAAGAAACCATAAAATGAAACTAGTTAGAGATATCAAAAAGATGGAAAAACAAATAGTAAAAGCGATATGAGGGAGATGGTGATTCAAATTTCAGTATGTCATGCAAGCATCAAGATTTACAAATACCACTCAGTTTCCTTTCAGTTCTGCAATTATGAATGCAGGAAAAAATGGATGCTAGATTTAGTTTGATCTGAGTTGGCATAGCACATCATGTTGACTTCATGTACATATTCTGTGATATCATAGCTTCCAAGCCCAAAAACCACAAATATCAGAGTTGTTTATAATTATAAAAAAAAATGAAATTGATCATTCAGTTCTAGTATAATCAATCACCATTTACAAAATAATAATAATAATAATAATAATAATAATAATAATAAAACATACACATGTCATGTAGGTGATAAACTCATAATAAAGAAACATAAAAAAATTGCAGTTATTTGGGAAGAGGGCAAAAGGATATTAGGGGAAACCAAGATCTTAGAAAATCAATCTGTAGACAAAATTACAAAAAATATAATTATTTAGTGAACTCAAATCCAATATCCACTTCTGAATGAAAGTAAACAACTCGGTGCTCCAGTTGATACCTTGAGTTGGTCGTTCGAAAGTCCTAATCAAATCAAACGATAAATAAAATTTCTAATTCTTTTTAGCATAAGTTTGAGAGATAAGAGACATACATATCGTAAATGAAATAAAAATGAGTTTTCATTTTGGGAGTAAATCTGGTAATCATAGGTCGAGAACACCATGACCATTCCTATGTTCTCCCAATTATACCTACCGATCAACTTAAAACCTAAAGAGAGAGAGAGAGAGAGAGAGAGAGAGAGAGGGGCGGTAGTGATCGATTGTCGAAAATGGTACCTTGGATTAGAGCTTCAAAAATGGAAATCAAGATCAAATGATGACAAGGGGAGAGCACCATTGGTGGTTAAGTGGTGGTATGGCAGGGATAAACGATGGTGGTGAGTGGTATTACGATTTTTCGATTGATGGAGGACAATCTTAATAGAGATTGAGAGGGATGGCACAAACCGTGAGTGGTTTCTCGTGGGCTTGGTGGTTTGATTAGGTGGGAGTGTGTTCCTGTTGATGGTTGTCGACTGTTTAGGGGTAGAAAGGAAAAAGGTTAGAAGAAAGGGGATTTGGAGAAAATGAAGTTTACCTGAAACCAATTCGATTGATACTCTAATGAAGAGAATAACAAATCAAAATCACAGTTTCCAGTTAAGGATAGTAAGAGCGCCTAATATAGGGGAAGATGAGCCAAAATTGAAAGATTTTTTCATGAATCTAAAGCTTCAAAACGAGTCCATCTGTTTCCTTCTTATCCCCGATTTCAATTTGCTTGACCAGTTAAAAGGGTGTTTGGATATCTTTTTACCTTCAAAATCTTTTTTGCAAAACGACTTTAAGTAAAAGGACTTTTTAAAAAACATGTTTTTAAAAATGTGTTTGTATTAGTTTTTGAGAAACAAAAGTTAAAAGTTGTTTTTAAAAGGTGTTTGGTTTAACTTTTATATATAAAATGACTAAAAGTTCGAAAGGCTTATTGATTAGGATAGTGATAAGTGGGGGTATATGATTAATTTAAGTGTCAAGGGCTTCAAAAGTTTCAAAAAGTCACGGATACGTGACTTTTCAAAATGCTCATTTTCCTTCTTTCTGAAAAGTTGGTTTTAAAAGATGTTTTCCCTTTCCCAAACATCTTTTACCTCATTTAAACATTAAATAATTGTAATTCATATATATATATATATATATATATATATATATATATATATATATATATATATATATATATATATATATATATATATATATATATATATATATAACGAGAATCAAAAAATGTTAGGAACTTGAGAAACCATTTTAATTTTTTTTATTAAGAGCATTTTGGACAAATCAAGCATCTATCATAATATATATATATATATATATATATATATATATATATATATATTTATATATATATAACGAGAACCAAAAAATGTTAGGAACTTGAGAAACCATTTTAATTTTTTTTATTAAGAGCATTTTGAACAAATCAAGCATCTATCATAATATGATAATATACTTATAAAGTAAACACATTTCCTTTCACAACATCAATTTGAAACTCTCAACTTTTCATGTTTCTATAGAATATACTTTCTAACTTAAATATCTTATTAATTTTAAATATTATAATAAATGAAAGACTTCTTGAATTATCAATAACTTCAATATAACGTTAAATGCATATCATAAATTAATATATCGAACAAATTTAAAAATATAGTGTAAAATTTAAAACCTAAAATAAAATATCAAATAAAGTTTTAAAACACTCATTATATACTTTTTACAAGAGTTAAAAGGAAAATATTAAATACAATAAACGTAAAAGAATATAGTCTAAATGTAAAATTAACTAAAAGATCTGTAAAGTAGTTTTTTTAATAACTGAAATTCAGTTAAGTTTTTATTTTAAATTTATTTATAATAATAATAATAATAGTTAAAATAACATAAAGTTATAAATTAAATTCTTTTACTTCACAAATAATGATTGATAATTTAAATAATCATCTTGATTAAATTAAAACGTCATCAACATTTTTAAAGTTAATAAATCATAACATTAGCTAATTAAAATAGATGACAAATATAACTAATTTTATACATACGTATACCATTAAATGATTGATATATGTTTGGAACTAGAAAGCCCAATTAAAAATGGATTACTTGCCAAGGAGATGGGCTTTACTAATTTGGGCTTTGGAGTGTGCTTGATTTCGTGGATTTGGGCTTGAAATGGGGTGGGCCGATTTGTTTTGGTTACATGGAAGTTGTGACCACGTTTTTTTGGACTTTTTGGTGATCATGGAACAAATTTGAATCATTTCCTTGTCTTGTGTGTAGCATGGACGGAAATTGTAGAGTTTTGGGAGTTTCTAGTAGTTATTGGCTAGTAGTTAATGAACTAGTTAAATAAAAGCTCTTAATGATGATCCTTTTCACTTTTGTAACTCATGGATCCTATCAACTATATATAGGGTCGATTTCTATGAATAAAATATCACTTGAACTTTTTGCAATTTGCTCTATTTCTCACATAAGGTAGGTCTCTTATCATGTGTTGTGCTGTGTGTCAATAGGTCTTGGCATTCAACCTAGTTCTTGCTTCAATAGGTCTAAAGGTAAGAAATAACCCATCCTCTTCTCCACCCTCATAATCTCGTGTTCTATCTCTCTCTCTCTCTCTCTCTCTCTCTCTCTCTTCCATCCGAAAATAGCCCCCCATACACGTATCATAAGTGGTATCAGAGCCGAAATAATCCTACGGTCACCAAGGATTTTAATGATCACAATTTTCTCTACAATCTTCAAGAAGCACTAAGGAACATCCAAGATGGACAACCTCGAAGACAAGCAAGGCGTGAACTTAGTTCAAGTGAAGAATTCAAAGTCAACGAGTTGCCGGAATTTGCGGGTGGTACGGACCTAGGAAAATACTTGGAGTGGGAAAGAAAAATTGAACACATGTTCGAGTTCAAAGACGTGGATGACGAAAAGGCATGTAAGTTATCGAAGCAATTGGATGTTCAATTCGGGCCTAGATGACATGACCGATCAATAGAAATACCCCAACACTCCACTTTTATCATATATTCCACCATCCTGAAACTTTGTGGTGGTGCCTTTTTGTGGTTCGAAGGGCTTAAGGCCAAGAGAACACGAGAGGGTAAAGAAACAATTGCATCGTGGGAATCATTAAAGAGAGAGTTAAGAAAAAGGTATGTACCAATTAATCACCACATGGAAACCTATAGAAAAATAGCTAAGTTGAAACAAGGCAAAATGAACGTGGCTGAATATATAGACGAATTTGAAAATTGTCACTTATGGGTGATATTGATGAAGTCGAGGAGCAGAAAATGTCTCGGTTTTTACATGGGTTGAACTTGAATATTGCTAACATTGTTGATTTGTATCCATATTTTGAGTTTGACACTCTTTGTGGCTTGTGCTTAAAGTTGGAAAACCAAGTAAAAATACAGGAAAACCGGTGTCCCTCAATCTGAGTTCGGGAAATCTAAGTCTTGGGGTAAACCCGAGAACGCAACCGTCAATCCTTTTTCCGCAGGTAGTTCTTCCGGATTTCCCAAAACCGCGACTCCTTCTAAAGATTCCAAGGAAACTAGTTTGTCTAAGGTGCGATGCTACAAGTGCCAAGGTTTTGGGCATTTCCAAAGTTCGTGCCCAAATAAACGAGTCGTAACGTTACGGGAAGCGATGGAATTCCAGGACGAGTTGCTAGAAGAAGAAAAAAGACAAATTTCCATCTTTGAGGAAGCGGCCGAACATGAAGAAGAAGAGGAGAATGAAAGCTACGAAGCTCCCGTCTATAACACGTTGTTGGTCCTTCGGGCATTACAAGCAAAGGTGACACGCGAAGAGGCCGACCAAAGAACTCAATTGTTTCATACTAAATGTCTGGTAAATGATAAATGGTGCAGTGTAGTAGTGGATGACGGTAGTTGTACTAATGTTGCATCAAGCGAAATGGTGGCAAAACTGGGATTGGTCACAATGAACCATCCTAAACCTTATGCGCTCCATTGGCTAGATGACAATAAAAATATAAAAGTAACAAAACATGTAATGGTAGGTTTGACGATGGGCTCGTACAAAGATGATATCCTTTGTGACGTGGTTCCCATGGATGCTTGCCACGTAATTTTGGGTCATCCTTGGCAATATGATCGAGACGTGACTCATAGAGGGTGGAGAAATGAATATGAATTGAAACATAACAACAAAAAAAAATCATACTAAAACCCATGTCGTCGCACGACATCCACTCGGTAAAGACTAGAGAAAAGAAGCCGAATCTTGCGATTTTCGCCACTGAACGGGAGGTTGAAAAGACGATTGATGACGGTGGCATGGTGTACCTAATGGTAGCCAAATATGGTGAGGCGGGAAATCCTCTCTATGATGACATGGCAAAATTCTTACAAGGGTTTGAAGACGTTTTCCCTGACGATTTACCACCGGGCTTGCCGCCTATTCGTGGCATCGAACACCAGACCGATCTGATCCAAGGAGCTCCTTTACCAAGCAAGGCGGCCTATCGGTGCAATCCCGAGGAGACGAAGGAGTTTCAAAGGCAAGTTGATGAGCTCGTGGCCCGGGGATATGTTCGAGAAAGCCTTAGTCTATGTGCCGTACCGATATTGCTCGTACCTAAGAAAGATGGAACATGGAGGATTTGTATTGACAGCAGGGCGGTCAACAACATCACCATCAAGTATCGTTTCCCGATCCCCTGACTTGACGACATGTTAGATGAACTTCACGGGTTGGTTGTATTTTCAAAAATCGACTTACGAAGTGGGTACCATCAAATCCGAGCACATGAAGGGGATGAATGAAGACGACGTTCAAAACAAAGCATGGCCTTTACGAATGGACCGTGATGCTGTTTGGCCTCACGAACGCCCCGAGCACGTTTATGAGACTAATGAATGAAGTTTTTAAATGTTTTCTTGGCAAGTTTGTGGTGGTTTATCTAGACGACATCTTGGTATATAGCAAGAGTCGTTGTGACAACCCGAAATTTCTATTTGTTTTATCTCCGTAATTAAGCACTTCAAAAATTAGCCAAATTTATCCCAAAATATTTTTGGCCGGATTTAAGCCCATTGGAATATTTTAAACAATATTCGTGAAGCGAACCAAAAATAAGGAAGTATAATTTAGAGTTACCATGTTTAACGTAAGTCGCGAAACTCCAAAAATTTGGAATTTACGGACGTAAAATCGGAGTATTTGACCGCAAACCCCGAGAGTATAAATATGACACTTAGTCATTTTCTCTCATTTTCCAACTTCCAACCTCAAGAACACCCAAGGATTCTCTCTCAACTATCATAAATTCATCCCGTCAAATCCGCCAAAATCGATCATCCAAGCTCCTAGAACGTAAGTACACTTACCCTATCTTCTTTTGTGATTAATAGGAACTTATTTACACTTGAAATCATCCAAGAAACACCAAGAACAAGGTGTTTACGGTCCAAGGTGTTCTTGGACCGTAAATCCTAAAATGGGTGCCAAAGTGTGCCCTGGTTCATTCTAAGCCTTGACAACTAGCTTAGATCCCTTCCTTGATGAGTTTAACACTCGAAAATCATCATTTTCCCCAAGTTCATATGGGTTTATGGTGTAAGGAGACCATCCCAAAACTGTAAAGACCTCCAAAAGGTGTTTAGATCCCCCTAATGCCTTCAAATGGTTGTGTAATGGAGTAAAACCTTACTTGCATGAACTAGGGACCCCAAGAACATGAAATGAAGGGACAAAGATGAGTTTACGGTTTGGGAAGGTCTCCTAAGGACCGTAAAATCCAAAAAGTGCCCATTTCAAGACCTAGTCACTTCCTTAGCCCTTGATTCGAGTCTAGCATAATTCCTGGAGTGATATAAGCCCTTTGAACACTCAATAACACCACTTCCATGAGTTTACAACCGTTAACCCATGGGGGAAGTGGTCTTGAAACCGTAAACGCCCCTAAGGGCCATCAATTTAAGAGTAACTCCAATGTGAGTCCATACTCCCCTTATATACAACCCTTGGTACTCTTAGCACTTGTAGGAAAGTGTTTTCATGTAGTAGAACATCCTTACTTTCTTAATTAGTTATTAAATGACTTATTAGATACTTAAATGTATCACTACTTGTTAAATAGGATCCAAGTGTGTGTTCAAGTCCTCAATTGACACATAGCATCCTATACCATCCGTTCATCCGAATCACCCACGTCAGGTGAGTTCATACCCCTGAATCAACCTTTTAAATAATTTTAACTACTTTTATGGGGGGAATACAAGTTGAATTATAGAGTTATTATATCAATCACATGTGATTAATAACTATATAGCAAAATAGATTTTTGTTTGTTAAGCTTCTCTATTCAGCTAAAGGTTTTTGACTCTCGTTTTTAAATCTCGTTAAGGCATGAATATCTCTTTTCAGATTATTAAAGGTTTTCCAAAGGTTTTCAAAGCTTGTTTTATAAACTGACATCAAGTCATAAGTTCTTATTAATAGATTTTCCAAAGGTTTTACCAAAAGTTCTTTTATGCTTGTATATTCTTAAGTGCACGCCTATATATGTATAGTTATATAAGCAATGTTTGAAGGACTTAGGAAGGCTAACTTCGCTTAAATTCCTTTTCCTTTTTTGGATGTGGTTTACAGTATCGGTTATCCGTCTGAAGGTCGTCTAAACATGGGTTATATATCATGTATACATATGTAGTCATAAAAGTACACTCAGCCAGTTCATCTTCGTTGGGTAGCAAATGCATCCTTCCATCATTCATATGTCTAGAACACCAGTAACTATTATAGAAATAGTTAAGAGATTCTAGTTACTCTCACATCTCTCTCTTTCTCTCTCTCTCTTTCTCTCTCTCTCTATCTATCTCTCTCACTAGTACGAAGAATTACTAAGGAGTCAATTCAGTAGTGAGTCTATACTATTATTGTAATACTTTAAATAGAATGTGACACACTATTCCGCGATACGACGCTTCATAGCGCCATCGACGTGTAACCAGAGTCTCTTGATGGGAGAGCGGACATCATGTGTGTAGATCTATACGGGACTGACACTCCCACATCCTGACTGCTAGCTACAATCCGAGCCGGTAAGGCCCATGGGTGACATATGTCACTATACATCACATGACCCGGAGGGTCAGCAAGGTTTCGATCATCAATCAGCATGGTTACATACGAGTTCACATTCAACCCTTTTTAGAGTTTGCTAGATGTATTGTTCATTAGATACTGTCTGGAGTCTGTATTCCTTTGTTTTAGACTTTGCTAGACGTATTGCTCATTTGATAATGTCTGGAGTCTATATTCCTTGTTTTAGACTTTGCTAGCTATATTCGTTCATTCGATACTGTCTGGAGTCTGTGCTTCGTTGTTTTAGACTAAGCCAAGCATATTGTCCATTCAATACCCTCCTGGAGTCTATGATTTACTTATTTTAGACTTTGCAAGGCGTCCCTCCTGAAGTCTATGATTCATTTACCTTTAAGCTTTGCGAGGCGTTCTTCCTGGAGTGTAGGTTTTATTTACTTTTAACCAGCAATGTTTCTGCTGAGGAAAAATATGATTTCCCTTATTATTTTACTTGAGGTTTTTCTTACAACTCCTTTAAAGTAAAAACCATATTTTGATAATGATAGTACTTTTGGGGAAATTAGTCCTTAAACATAAAACAACTGGGTCTTGGTAGAAGACTGCTTTTATTAAGAAAATATAGGATTTTCTGGAAATTAAGAATTCTAATACTCTGTAGATTCTAAACCACCATCTTTAATGAGGTTATTTTGAATAAAAAGGTGTATTTATACTAATCTCATTAAATACTTATGAACTCACCAGCATTATAAAAATGCTGATACTTGTTTTCAAAATAACTTATATTCTCAGGTCATCGATAGACAGGTACATCCCGGGAGCTTTTGCGAAGTCAGCCTAGGAGCAAGCTGCGTCTATGTTATGTTCTGTATTTACTTTGATGTTGCTATGAAATGTAACCTATGTAAAATTATTTCTATTAATGCAATGGTTGTTGTACTTTGATTAATATACTACATATGTTGTGATACTTGACATGACGTCCTCCACCCCAGAACGTTTCCGCCGTTCCGGTTTTGGGGTGTGAAAAATTGGTATCAGAGCATTGTTTATAGTGAGCTCAGTATATTTAATCAAAAAAGATATACAACCTATAAATACATTGGGATAAAATACTCTGACGAAGAATTATAATTTAAAATATAACCATATTTTACAAAAGTATAAGAACATCTAGAATCTAAACACCCGAACAAAGTATCACGAGAAGAACAAGAATTAAAAGTCTTTGGATGTTGACCATTACCGTCAAACCTGGGCAGTTATGTAATCGTAAGCTGGAATAAATGTAACATGATCAACTACATTTATGTGAGATGCGACTAACTTGTGCTTGGGAATTATTGTGATGTTGCAACAAGTCTGAAACTTACCAAATAGGAATGCTAGAGCCAAACATAAAGTTTAAAAATACTATAGGAGTATTTTAGGATACTAAAATACTAACAATAAACACAGAAGCATGCTCAGAAGTTAAGAATCAAACAAGTAATTAAAATACCATAGGGGTATTTTAGGATCCATAGATAACCTTGTGTGAAAAACTAAAAGGATCCTTATTGATATACCTACGATTACAGAGTGTATACTTCCAAGGTTATATATAGTGAGGATCTCATAGGCTAAGAATGTGTGGTTTCGCTCTAATTCCTTTTCCTTGTTTGGATGTGGATATAGAGTAGTGTCACATATTCGAAGGCCTATCAGATCTAGGATATATATGATTTGTATACACTATGGAATTGTAGCAGGACTCGATATGGATCACTCAGTGAAATGTTTTAATAATTTATTAGGATTCTTTAGACATTTCCATTCTCGCACGAACCCTTTAGAGAAGCTTATCCACTTCAGTGATCGGCAGAAGTGTTGATTTCGACCGGGAAGAAGTTCATTGAGAAGGTTTCCAATTTGGAAATAAATGAACCGGGACGAGACTATTGAAACCACCAAGTGCCTATACCTTCTAGGGACATCAGTGGAGAATTTGCCTGAACATCCGAGATTCCAGTCATCCATTGCGAAGTGATGACACTCAGGGTCAGAATAAGAAGTAAGGTGGAGTAGAGATTCAGTAAGTCTGCAAGAGAAGAGAACCCTAGGTAAGTACCCAAAGAAAACCAACGCCTATTTCAGTCAGGGGTAAGAGGTGGACAGAGGGAGCCAATGCATGGAACCCAAGAAGTGTCTTTTCCTCTTTATCGTCATGCTAATAAATCCATAAAATAATACAATTTAGTGAGTTAGTGATTAGACTACTCACACTATGTGCCATAAATCGTCTTTCCCCGTCGCATGTAATACGAATAGATCGAATCTCAAAACCTCGATTGAGAGGGTGTAGCCATAAGTTTTCATGAGCCTTTTCTTCTGTGATCTTCGTTCCGAACTTCTCTCAAATCTTTATCAAAATCGGAGAGTAAAACTCTCCATTATAAAGGTAACTTAGTAGGAACGATCCCCATTTTATGGCTTTCTGATACACTCACTCCTACGCTGTTACCCGGACTGCATCATAGGGATGTAGGTCGACACTCAGATAACCATAACTCGAGGCGCAGGAAAGAAATTTATGCATAGCATAGTAAAACAAAGCTACGTCTAGGGTTAATCATTGTCTCTCATAAGCTTGTGTTCCTTTTCGTGTAGGAAGAACCATGCCTCCGAAGAAACGTAACCAACCGGTGGCAAGAAACCGACTCTCCTATTCGATGAAGCTACGTTTCAAGCTGTAGTCTCAGCAGCCGTAGCATCTGTCATGGCTCACCTAAATGCTAACAACACCAATGTTAGCAGGAGCCCTATCGGGATTTCCAATCCCAGCAATGGACAACAGCAACCAACACCTGCGTACCCAGCCACCCTAGAACCCCAACCAAATCCACTGAAGAGAAAGTTCAAGAACGAGGAGGGAAGTACCTCGGCTCAAGGACCTTCCGAAGAGCAACGAGCTGAGACAGTCAATACCCCTGTCAACCCTTCCGTCCCGACTTCAGGAAGACCATTCCTAGGAAACCTCCCCCGTTGCAGCAAGTGCAACTACCATCACCATGGTATCTGCCGAGAACTCTTTTGTGTTAGGTGCAACATGAAGGGACATACTGCTCGCGTCTGTAGAACCCCGGTTGAGTTCATTACATCAACCACCAATGTGGGGACCAGTCCAGCGTGCCACGTATGTGGTGAAATTGGACACTTCAAGAGGGACTTCCCAACTGAAAGAAGTGACAAGAGCGCAGGAGGAGTCTAACCCTAATGCCTAGGGAGAAGCATCAAAGAACCTGGTAGAATTTTTGGTACGTCTCTCTCTCTATCCAGAGTAGTTAATCGAAAACATTAAATGATAAATTCTAATGGTAATTACTCGCTCGTTAAGGCGAAAGTCGCAGCACTGTTGTAAAAAAAAATCCATCAGGTAAAGCTATAATGGCTCGATATATATACGTTAAGGTCACATATAATTAAGATTGATAGACCTCGAGTGAGTGATGCTTCCTTATTTCCTGTTTCTCGTTGGGTTGTGGATTTAGGGCGAAGTCGCTCAGTCAACAATCCTTTCCACCTTAATTATACACGACTAGTGTATACTAGGCGATTATAGAGAAACCTCGTGGGAAATCCATTCATGAAAAGTACATTGTTCCGAAACATTAGGACCCCTAGAGTTCCGCGTTGATTCCATCGGTCCAAGTATCCACGACGGTGATACCATGGACGAACCCCGAGACGCTAAGAACTTGTCTACCCTGTTCAGCACATGGTCCTATCAATCTTCGTCCCATATCATGTCAATGTTGGTTAAACTCTACACTACCGTCAATCATGGTTCGACTTGGTGCGACCATGTGAAAATTCCTATTGCTGCGTAAAGAGAAATTTCACCATAGCCTATGCGTCAAATAAAGATTCTTCCAAAACTAATAAGAAAACCAAATGCGAACCGTCAGTCGTCTCTCTTATCTAAACCTTCCGAAATACCTAGGAGAAGGGTATCGCGCGCTGCTAAGCAACCCCTCCTTAGACAGATAGACCCCGGAGTGAAAGACACTGCAGGTATTCCAGAAGACGATAACCGCCCGAAGCCTACACAGTAGATCCCTCTGAAAGACCCTTAGCATCTCTTAATCAGATTCGTGAATCAAGAGAAGGAACTCATGGGATTAACTCGCTACTACTGAGTATATGCATTAGAGCGGTACATAATTTAAATCAATAAGATTTAAGATGTGCGCTTCCTCCCTACCCCCTGTTCCCTGTTTGTTTATGGGTCTGGAGCGGGGCCACACATCTGAACACCCCGTCGATCTTAATTATATACGAATTGCATGCACCAAGTATTAGTGATTAAGCTATGTATGAGCTCAACCACGAACCGTATAATGCGACCCTTCATCCTTTCACCCGCAGATAAGGAACTGGAGTCAAGAAAACCGATGTGGGTTGAGCTACTAAAATGACCACAAACCCGAAATTTGTCGTCATCCCAGTTGAATCGACATAGTAGCTAACACCCTCAGTTAGTAAAACAATCTGAGTCGTAATAGACAAAGCATTGGCTACGACCATCCATTCACGCTTAATCCCACGAATTAAGCATCTTAGCAGAGATCCCAGAAACCTGGGAGCTGTGATAGGTTAAACTCTGAGAAGAATGGATGAGGAAATTAGAAGTTCCGAGTGACAGAACCATATACTCTCTAGATTTAATCTAGATCGAGGAAACTTAGAACCACCGGAAGAGTAGCTTCAAGGAATACTCACGCTACTCAGGCACTTTGTCTACCCAGTTACGGATGAGTAGTGCCTAGTACACACCACCTCCTCACGAGAAAGAAGTCACTGTTGCCCTGTAGATGATAGACTGCATTCTCCGAAGTGAATACTAGAATGCCAAGAACCACAGGATAACCCCCGCAACCAAGAATACTTGAATAAAGTACGAAAGTAGGTTGCGTTAACCCTTATAACCCATACCCGAAGAGATTATAGACTCTACACCAGTTTAGGTGTTGGTCGATGGGCTATTCAAGTACACACACTTTCTGGAAGATGGAAATGAACCGACACCATAGCGAATAGGACATGTCTTAGAAATTAGTTGGGCTACTAGGTGTTCCAAGGAATACTATCTCAAAAGAGATAGTGGAACCACCTCCTGAAATAGTCCAGAGCTTTAGAAAATCTCAACTGGCTAAGTAGCCCTGATCAAAGGCCGATATCCATGAAACAACGAAGCGAGTAAGAGAATGATTCTTTCCAGTTAGGAATCATATTGTGAAAGCATCAACTAGACGATAATGAAAATCTAAAACTCTCTAAACATCGTCTGGTAAAACCCTATCTCACTGACTTTGAAAGTTTCCGATAGAAACACCTCGAGATCCAGAAGTGCAGGTCCATCTTTGCACTAAATCGAGGTAAATGTCCCGTAACCAATAGATTCCAGTGTGTAGCCAATACATCCGATGATCCAGAAAACCTCCGAAGGCCAATTAGTAGGGAATACGAATCCGAAGTTAACCTGAATCTTCTAAGAACTAACCTGGGAGCTACACCCTCAGTAAGAGAGAACTTTCGGAACTTCAGAATGGCGATCACGCCAAGTGATGATCTAACCATAGAAGTACATTATGTTCTAAGTACTAAAACATCCTATCTTCCCAAGAGCTTAGGACCACTGGGGATTCTTGTCAAGAATCGGTCCAGCTTCCATCAAACCTCGACTAATTTTGGAACTCCATAAATTCCACCCTAGTCTATTCACGTCTCCAGCATGGACAAGGTGTTTGTCCGACGTGACTCTCGAAATCCCACTCGTCAAGGTCAAAATCAATGAGAACCCAACTTCGTGTAGGAACCTGTAGGAATCATGAACCAAGACGTCAAGCAAACGAACCGAATCCGCATCCCGTTAGTGAAGGTTCGTTGGAACGCCAAGCGAAGACCGTAGTTCACATGGGAGCGCAAGGACCAACCGAATAGGAAGTACCCTCATCCCCTTACTCGATTGTTCAAGCCTACTTCCTTGCCTAAACTCTAATTTCGGGACGAAATTCCCTCTAACGGGGGGATGATGTGACAATCCAAAATTTCCATTTGTTTTATCTCCGTAATTAAGCACTTCAAAAATTAGCCAAATTTATCCCAAAATATTTTTGGCCGGATTTAAGCCCGTTGGAATATTTTAAACAATATTCGTCAAGCGAATGAAAAATAAGGAAGTATAATTTAGAGTTACCGTGTTTAACGTAAGTCACGAAACTCCAAAATTTTGGAATTTACGGACGTAAACTCAGAGTTTTTGACCGCAAACCCCGAGAGTATAAATATGACACTTAGTCATTTTCTCTCATTTTCCATCTACCAACCTCAAGAACACCCAAGGATTCTCTCTCAATTATCATAATTTATCCTGTCAAATCTGCCAAAATCGATGATCCAAGCTTCTAGAACGTAAGTACACTTACCCTAGCTTCTTGTTTGCTTAATAGGAACTTGTTTACACTTGAAATCATCCAAGAAACACCAAGAACAAGGTGTTTACGGTCCAAGGTGTTCTTGGACCGTAAACCCTAAAATGGGTGCCAAAGTGTGCCTTGGTTCATTCTAAGCCTTGACAACTAGCTTAGATCCCTTCCTTGATGATTTTAACACTCCAAAATCATCATTTTCCCCATGTTCATATGGGTTTACGGTTTGGGGAGACCATCCCAAAACCGTAAACACCTCCAAAAGGTGTTTAGATCCCCCTAATGCCTTCAAATGGTTGTGTAATGGAGTAGAACCTTACTTGCATGAACTAGGGACCCCAAAAACATGAAATGAAGGGACAAGGATGAGTTTACGGTTTAGGAAGGTCTCCCAAAACCGTAAGCACCTTCTAAGGGGGGTTTAAGTGCCCTTAACACCTTCCAATGCTTGTATAAGTGATTAGAACCTTGCATGCATAGCCTAGAACCACCAAAGCACAAAAGAAATGGACTAACATGAGTTTATAACCGTAAAATCATGTGTTTACGGCCGTAAACTCCCAAGGGAGTGGTCCAAGGACCGTAAACTCCAAAAAGTGCCCATTTCAAGCCCTAGTCACTTCCTTAGCCCTTGATTCGAGTCTAGCATAATTCCTTGAGTGATATAAGACCTTTGAACACTCAATGACACCACTTCCATGAGTTTACGACCATAAACCCATGGGGGAAGTGGTCTTGAAACCGTAAACACCCCTAAGGGCCATCAATTGAAGAGTAAACTCCAATGTGATTCCATACTCCCCTTATATACAACCTTTGGTACTCCTAGCACTTGTATCAAAGTGTTTTCATGTAGTAGAACATCCTTACTTGCTTAATTAGTTATTAAATGACTAATTAGATACTTAAATGTATCACTACTTGTTAAATAGGATCTGAGTGTGTGTTCAAGTCCTCAATTGACACATAGCATCCTATACCATCCGTTTATTTGAATCACCCACGTTAGGTGAGTTCATACCCCTGAATCAACCTTTTAAATAATTTTAACTGCTTTTATGGGGGGGGGGGGAATACAAGTTGAATTATAGAGTTATTATATCAATCACATGTGATTAATAACTGTATAGCAAAATAGATTTTTGTTTGTTAAGCTGCTCTATACAGCTAAAGGTTTTTGACTCTCGTTTTCAAATCTTGTTAAGGCATGAATATCTCTTTTCAGATTATTAAAGGTTTTCCAAAGGTTTTCAAAGCTTGTTTTATAAATTGACATCAAGTCATAAGTTCTTATTAATAGATTTTCCAAAGGTTTTTCCAAAAGTTCTGTTATGCTTGTATATTATTAAGTGCTTGCCTATATATGTATAGTTATATAAGCAATGTTTGAAGGACTTAGGAAGGCTAACTTCGCTTAAATTCCTTTTCCTTATTTGGATGTGGTTTAGAGTATCAGTTATCCGTCCGAAGGTCGTCTAAACATGGGTTATATATCATGTATACATATGTAGTCATAAAAGTACTCTCAGCCAGTTCATCTTCGTTGGGTAGCAAATTCATCCTTCCATCATTCATATGTCTAGAATACCAGTAACTATTATAGGAATAGTTAAGAGATTGTAGTTACTCTCACATCTCTCTCTCTCTCTCTCTCTCTCTCTTACTAGTACGAAGAGTTACTCAGGAGTCAGTTCAGTAGCGAGTCTATACTATTATTCTAATACATTAAATAGAATGTGACACACCATTCGCCGATACGACGCTTCATAGCGCCATCGTCGTGTAACCAGAGTCTCCTGAAGGGAGAGCGGACATCATTTGTATAGATCTATACGAGACTGACACTCCCACATCCTGACTGCTAGCTACAGTCCGAGCCGGTAAGGCCCATGGGTTACATATGTCACTATACATCGCATGACCCGGAGGGTCAGCAAGGTTTCGATCGTCAATCAGCATGGTTACATACGAGTTCACATTCGACCCCTTTTAGAGTTTGCTAGACGTATTGTTCATTAGATACTGTCTGGAGTCTGTATTCCTTTGTTTTAGACTTTGCTAGACGTATTGCTCATTTGATAATGTCTGGAGTCTATATTCCTTGTTTTAGACTTTGCTAGCTATATTCGTTCATTCGATACTGTCTGGAGTCTGTGCTTCCTTGTTTTAGACTAAGCCAAGCATATTGTCCATTCAATACCCTCCTGGAGTCTATGATTTACTTATTTTAGACTTTGCAAGGCATCCCACCTGAAGTCTATGATTTATTTACCTTTATGCTTTGCGAGGCGTTTTGCTTGGAGTGTAGGTTTTATTTACTTTTAACCAGCAGTGTTTCTGCTGAGGAAAAATATGATTTCCCTTATTATTTTACTTGAGGTTTTTCTTACAACTCCTTTAAAGTAAAAACCATATTTTGATAATGATAGTACTTTTGGGGAAATTAGTCCTTAAACATAAAAAAATTGGGTCTTGGTAGAAGATTGGATTTATTTAGAAAATACAGGATTTTCTGGAAAGAATTCTAATACTCTGTAGATTCTAAACCACCATCTTTCATGAGGTTATTTTGAATAAAAAGGTGTATTTATACTAATGTCATTAAATACTTATGAACTCACCAACATTATAAAAATGCTGATACTCGCTTTCAAAATAACTTATATTCCCAGATCATTGATAGACAGGTACATCCCGGGAGCTTTTGCGAAGTCAGGCTAGGACCAAGCTGCATATATGTTATGTTCTGTATTTACTTTAATGTTGCTATGAAATGTAACCTATGTAAAATTATTTCTATTAATGCAATGGTTGTTGTACTTTGATTACTATACTACATATGTTGTGATACTTGACATGACGTCCTCCACCCTAGAACATTTCCGCCGTTCCGGTTATGGTGTGTGACAGTCGTGAGGAGCATGGGAGTCATTTGAAACAAGTGTTCGAGACCCTAAGAGCCCAAAGACTCTAAGGAAAAATGGAGAAATGCTCATTCTTTGTAGACGAGGTGAAGTTCTTGGGGTATGGTGTCTATAGCGGGCGTATCGGTGGATCAAGCCAAGATCGCAGCCATCAAGACATGTTCGGCTCCCAAAACCATTAGCGACGTTCGATTGTTCCATGGCTTGGCGTCGTTCTACCGGCATTTCATTTGTGACTTTATTATGGTGACGAGTCCGATTACCAATTGTTTAAAGAAAGTTTCCTTTGTGTGGGGAGCGGATGCTCAAAATGAATTCGAGGTGATTAAAGAGCGATTGTGTTCTGCTCCTATTTTGGCGCTACCCGAGTTTTCCCAACCTTTTGATGTAGAGTGTGATGCAAGCGGGGTGGGAATTGGTGTCGTGTTGATCCAGGCCAAGTGACCCATTGCTTACTTCTCGGAGAATTTGAGGGGAGCTCATTTGAACTATTGCACCTACGACAAGAAGTTTTATGACATTGTGTGGGCTCTGGAACATTAGAGCCATTATTTACGTGCTAACCATTTTGTTTTGCATTCAGATCACGAGTCACTGAAGTATATCAATGGTCACCAGAAGTTGAGCCTGAGACATGCCAAGTCGGTGGAGTTCTTACAGTCATTCCACTTTTCCTCAAAGTACAAAAATGGAAAAAGTAACGTGGTGGCGGATGCACTGTCTTGACGTTACGCTTTACTGGCTATACTCAATGTTTGCTTGCTAGGCTTCGAGGCGTTGAAAGACTATTTTGGAAATGATTTAGATTTTGGTGATGTATTTGTAAAATGTAATAGCGGTTCACAGGGAGAATACTTGGTGCAGGATGGATTCCTATTTAAAGGGAACTGCCTTTGTATCCCGAAACACCCCATCAGGGAGTTATTGATTCGTGAGGCACACGGGGGTGGGTTAGTAGGCCACTTTGGAGTAGTCAAGACTTTGGAGGTATTGCAAGAACACTTCTTTTGGCCCAAGATGTTGGGGGATGTAACTCATATCGTGAGCAAGTGTGTGACATGCCACTTGGCTAAAAGCTCATTCAAACCGGGCTTATATACTCCGTTACCCCTCCCAGTTCTCCTCTGGGAGGACGTATGCATGGACATTATTGTGGCCCTGCCCCGAATTCAAAAGGATAAAGATGCAATTACGGTAGTTGTGGACCAGTTTTCAAAAATGGCCCATTTTATTGCTTGTCACAAAACTGATGATGCAAGTATGGTTGCTGATTTATACCACCGGGAGATCGTCTGGCTGCACGGGATTCCCAAAACAATAGTTTCTGATCGTGAATCCAAATTCTTGAGTTACTTTTGGAACACATTATAGAGGAAAGTCGGGACAAATCTTTTATTCAGCACATCACACCATTCACAGATGGACGGCCAGACCAAGGTCACGAACCGAACCTTGGGCACTTTACTGCGTGCATTGGTGAACAAGACACAGAAAGATTGGGATGTGAAATTAGCACACGCCGAGTTTTCTTACAACCGTTCGCCTACCTACACAACAAGTCATTCTCCCTTCGAGGTTGTTTACGGCGTGAATCCTTACTTACCATTGGATCTAATCCCTTTTCCTAAGGAAGAGTTAGTCCACAAAGACGAAGATGCCAAGCTAAAGTCCATGATGAAGCTACATGCTCAGGTTCGTCATTGTATCGAAGCCATTAATGCCTCGTACAAGCAGAAGTCCAACAATAACAAAAAGGCTCATATATTTTCGGAAGGAAATTTGGTTTGGGTTCATCTAAGGAAAGAACGGTTCCTCGAAAAGCGCAAGAAAAAGTTAATGCCCCAAGCAGACGGTCCTTACAAGATCGTCGCACGCGTGAACGACAATGCCTATAAGGTGGAACTCCTAGGAGAATATAGAGTGCACACAACTTTCAACATCGGAGATCTCTCCCCTTATCTTGATGATGATGGCCTTGCAGAATTGAGGTCAATTCCCTTCAAAGAGGGAGGAGATGGTATATGTTTGGAACTAGATAGCCCAATTAAAAATGGATTACTTGCCAAGGAGACGGGCTTTACTAATTTGGGCTTTGGAGTGAGCTTGATTTCGTGGATTTGGGCTTAAAATGGGGTGTGCCAATTTCTTTTGGCTACATGGAAGTTGTGACCATGTTTTTTTTGGACTTGTTGGTGATCATGGAAGAAATTTGAACCATTTCCTTGTCTTATGTGTAGCATGGACGAAAATTGAAGAGTTTTTGGGAGTTTCTTGTAGTTACTGGCTAGTAGTTAATGAACTAGTTAAATAAAAGCTCTTAATGATGATCCTTTTCACTTTTGTAACTCATGGATCCTATCAGCTATATATCGGGTCGATATCTATGAATAAAATATTACTTGAACTTGTTGCAATTTTCTCTATTTCTCACATAAGATAGGTCTCTTATCGTGTATTGTATTGTGTGTCAATAGGTCTTGGCATTCAACCTAGTTCTTGCTTCAATAGGTCTTGAGGTAAGAACTAACCCTATCCTCTTCTCTACCCTCATAATCTCGTGTTCTACCCCTCTTCTCTCTTCCATCCAAAAATAGCCCCATACACGTATCAATGATTCTATTTTAGTAAGTGCTATATTATCTATTATTCAAATTAATAATAATGTTATATTAACTAAATATCTAAATGTAATAATAATTTTTTTTTAGTTAATATAAAGGACATAAATATTTTCAATGACATATGAATACTAAAGGTTAACTAAATAATTTTATTCAGCACAAAGGAAACATTTTTTTTCCTTTCACCACATTCATTTGAAACTGTTATGCATTTTTACTTTCACCACATTCATTTGAAACTCTCATGACTTTTCAATTTCTTTCTAATAAGAATTATAAGTTGCTTGATAAGTTTAAAGAAATATCAAACATAAAGTGTAATCATATATAAACTAAATATTAATATTAAAATAATATATTTACTTCTACATATAAAGTTATGTTCTTAGCTTTTAACATAATCCATTATACTTAATTTATTAGTTTTATTATATTGTTGGATGTAAAATGTTATCAATTTAAAGAAATAATTTTGGAACAATTTGTACAAAATACTTAAATTATTAATGTAAATATAATATTATATGGTCAACTTAAATACAAATTTTAGTTTAACTTAAATAACCCAAAAAATATTTTCTAAATAGTTAAAAGTGATAAATTGTAGTGTCGTTCTAATAATGATTTTAAGTTGGTTAATAAGGTTAAATAAATATTAAACCTAAAGTGTAATCATATATAAAAAAAAAATTTAATTTTAAAATAATATATTTACTTCTACTTATAAAGTTATGTCTTTATCTTTTAACATATTGTACTTAATATATTACATTTACAATGTTGTTGTATGTAAACCATTATTAGTTTAAAACTACAACTTCTGAATAGTTTGGAAAAAAAATACTTAAATAGTTAATTTAACTACTAACATTACAATGTGTCACACCCTAAAACCGAGAATGGCGGAAATGTTCTAGGTGGAGGACGTCATGTCAAGTATCACAAGATATGCAATATAGTAATCAAAGTACAAAAACCATTTCATTAATAGTAATAATTTTACATAGGTTACATTTCATAGCAACATCAAAGTAAATACAGAACATAACATAGATGCAACTCGGTTCTAGGCTGACTTCGCAAAAGCTCCCGGGATGTACCTGTCTATCGATGACCTGAGAATACAAGTTATTTTGAAAGCGAGTATCAACATTTTTATAATGCCGGTGAGTCCATAAGTATTTAGTGTCATTTGTATAAATACATATTTTTATTCAAAATAACTTTATGAAAGATAGTGGTCTAGAATTCTACGATGTATTAGCGTTCTTTCCAGAAAATCCTATATTTTCTAAATAAAAGCAGTCTTCTACGAAGACTCGACAAATTTATTTTTTAAAGAGTAATTTCCCCAAAATACTATCATTACCAAAATACAGTTTTGACTTTAAAGGAATTATGAGAAAATCACAAGTAAAATACTAGCGGAAAATAACATATTCCTCAGCAGTAATACTGTTGACTAAAGCAAATGAAAACATAGACTCCAGGAGAGTATCAAATGAATGATACTCCTGGCTCAGTCTAACACAAGGAAATACAGACTCCAGACAGTATTGAATGAACGATACATCTAGCAAAGTCTAAAACAAGGGGTGAATGTGACTCGTATGTAATAATGCTGATCGGCGATAGAGTATCTGATGACCCTCCAGGTCACGCGTAGAGTTAGTGGCATTATGTCACTCATGGGCCATACCGGTGCGGCCTGTAGCTAGCAGTCAGGATGCGGGAGTGTCAGTCCCGTATAGATCTATACGCATGAAGTTCGCTCTCCCTCAGTAAATGAACTGGTTGATGGAAACCTTTATGTCTATACAAGTATACATGATATATAACTAATATTTAAATGACCTTCGGATGGATAATCGATACCCGAAGCCACATCCAAACAAGGAAAAGGAATTAAAGCGAGTTAGCCTTCCTAAGTCCTTTAAACATTACTTATATAACTATACCTATACGGAGATGCATTTAACAAGTAAAAGCATAACAGAATTTACGACTTGATGTCATTTTATAAAACAAGCTTCGAAAACCTTTGGAAGACCTTTCGAATACTTTTGATAATCTAAAAGAGAAATTCAGACTTCAACAAGATTTCAAAACGAGGTTTGGAAGACCTTTTATCTACAACTGTATAATTCAACTTGTTATACAATTATTAATCACATGTGATTTATCTACAACTGTATAATTCAACTTGTATTCCCCCCCCCCCCCCCCCCCCGTAAAATAGTTTAGATCATTTAAAAGGTTGATTTAGGGGTATGAACTCACCTGTAGCTAGTGGATCGGATGGAAGTGTCGGTTGAGTGCTTGGTGTCAAGTGAAGACCTGTACACACTTAATGACCCTAGTATCATATGAAGACACATGTTTACATATAATTAGTGATTATAACACTAATTAAACATCCTAATGTGCGGAAAAACACTTTGGTTAAGTGCTAGGAGGCTATTGGGTTGCAATAAAGGAGTGTATGGCTTAGATAGGGAGTTTCCTTTTCAAGAGTAAACCCTTTAGGGGATATTTCGGCCCAAAGACCATATCCCCATGAGTTTACGGATGTAACCTCATGGGTGGAGTGTTTTTGGATGTTCAATGGTCTTATATTGCACACGGGAAGGTTTTAGGGTTGATTCAAGGGGATAGGAAGAGACTAGGGCTTCAATTGGACCATTTAGGGGAGTTCACAGCTGTAAACATAGAGTTTACGGCCGTAAACTCTTACTTGTCCCTTCACTTCATGTTTTGATGGTTCTAGGTTAAACGTACATGTTTCTAGTCCATTATACAAGCCATGGAGGGAAGTTAGGGCACCATTTGACCTCCTGAAGGGAGTTTACGGCCAAGGGACCAATCCTTGGAGGGGGGGGGGGGGGGGTTACGCCCGTAATCTCTTAAGGTCTTGGTTTCTTTGATATTTAAGGTCCCTACTTTGATGGTGGTTGATTCTAGACATTAATCCAAGCCATAGAAGGTGTTGAAGGGTAATTTAACACTTTAAAAAGGTGTTTACGGCCTATGAAGAGGTGTTTACGGTCCAAGAATGTTCTTGGGCCGTAAACTCATGTTTACTCCCCTAATGATATGATTTTGGGGTTCTAATCTCATACATGCGAGTCCTTAAGTCATAGCTAAGCACTAGAAAGGATTTGGAAGGGTTTTGGGGCTTCAAAACCCCACTTATGGGTGTTTACGGTTTTGGAGTGTTCCATGGCCATAAACACATGATTTTGAGGGTTTTGGATGATTTAAACACATATTTGCATGCATACCAAGTTAAAAAATAAGCTAGGAAGGATTACTTACGATTTTGGAGCTCAAAAAGGGCGTTTTTGGTTCAAAGCCAACTTGTAGAGAGAGGGTAGAGAGAGTGGAAAGTGTATGAATGAGGTTCACTCACCCTTATATAGGGTGAGTTTACCGCCCGAGTTTACCGCCCGAAAACTCTATCTTATGAGGTTTATGACATAATTTTCGGTGTTAGGACTTTAGTGGTTATTTTCTAGGACTTGATCGTTAAGTGTGAAAAGCTCGAAATACTAAAACGGATTTTAAATTTGCTAAAGGATGGCGGAAATGAATTTGACTTCCAAATGAAGTGTTTGACTGTAGAAATTATATATATAAAATATTCGGGTTGTCACATCATCCCCCCGTTAGAGGGAATTTCGACCCGAAATTACGGTTTAGGCAAAGAAGTAGGCATGAACAATCGGGTAGAGAGATGAGGGTACTTCCTATTCGGTTGGTCCTCGCGCTCCCAAGTGAACTTCGGCCTTCGCTTGGCGTTCCAGCAACCTTCACTTAACGATATGCGGATTTCGTTTCATTCACTTGACCGCTCGGTTCGCGATTCCTACAGGTTCCTTTACGAAGTTAGGGTTCCCAATGATTTCTTTCAAGACAAGTGGGATTTAGAGAGTTATGCCGGGCAAGCACTTTTTCAAGTCTAGGGTGTGGATTGATTTGGGGTGAAACTTATGGAATTCGAAAAGTAGTCGTGGTCTGACAAGGGTTGGACCTTTTTTTATAAAGAATCTCGGATGGTCCTAAGCTCTCGGAAAAATTGAGCTTTTCAGTATTAAGAACATAATGTACTTCTATGGTGGGATCATCACTGGCGTGATCACCATTTTGAAGTTCCAAACGTTCTCTCATACTGGGGGTGTAGTTCTTCGGATTGGTTCTTAGAAGGCTCGGATCGTCTTCGGGTTTGTACTTCCTACTGATTGGCTTTCGGAGGTTTTCTGGATCATCGGATGTATCGGTTATGTTTTGGCCTCTAGTGGTTTCATAACATCTATCTCGACCTAGTGCAAAATGGACCTGCACTTCTAACTCTTGAGGTGTTTCTAACGGAACTCTCAAGGTTCATGAGATAGGGTTTTACCAGACGATTGTTTAGAAAGTTTTTTTCTTAACTTTTCATCATCGTCAAGTTGACGCTTTCACAATATGATGCCTAACTAGAAAGAATCATGCTCTTCCTTGCTTTTCTGTTTCATGAATAGCAATCTTTGTTCATGGCTAACTCAGCCCTTAGAGATTTTCTGAAGTGTTGGACTATCTCACGAGGTGGTTCTACTATTTCTGTGTGAGATAGTATTCTTGGAAAACCTAGTAGTCCAATGAATCTCTAAGACATGCCCTATTCTCTAAGGTGTCGGTTTATTCCAGTTGCAGAAAGCGCATGCTCTTGTATAACCCATCAACTAACACCTAAACTGGTGTCGAGTCTATAATCTTTTTGGGATCTGGGTTATAAGGCTTAACACAACCTACTTTCTTACTTTATTCAAGTATTCTTGGCTGCGGATGTTATCATGTGGTTCTTGGTATTCTAGTATTCACTTCGGAGAAGGCAGTCTATCGTCTACAGGGCGACAGTGACTTCTTCCACATGAGGAGGCGGAGTGTCCTAGGCGCTACTCGTCAGTAACGGGGTGGACGAAGTGCCTGAGTAGTGCGTGTATCCCTCGCAACTACTCTTCCGGTGTTTCTGAGTTTCCTCACTCTAAATAAAATTTAGAGGGTATAAGGTTTCGTCACTCGGAACTTTTTATTCCTCATCCATTCCACTTAGACTTTAGGCCATCGTAGCTTCCGGGTTTCCGGGATCTCTACTGAGATGCTTAATTCGTGGGATTAAGCGTGGACGGATGGTCGCATTCACGATTTTGACTCTTACGTCTTGGGTTATTTTTCTAATTGAGGGTGTTAGCTACTAGGCTGGCTTAATCGGGATGACGACAATTTCGAATTTGTGGTCATTTTAGTAGCTCCACCCGCAGTGGTTCTCTTGACTCCAACTCCTATTCTATGGGATAGGATGAAGGATTTTATTATAAGATTCGTGGTAGAGCTCATACTTGGCTTAATCACTAATACTTGGTGTATGCAAGCCGTATATAATTAAGATCGGCAGGACGTTCAGTTGTGTGGCCCCACCCCAAACCCACAACCCAACAAGGAACAGGGAGTAGGGAGGAAGCACACATCTTAAATCGTATTGATCTAAATTATATACCACTCTAATGCACATACTCAATAGTAGCAAGTTAATCCCATGAGTTTCTTTCCTTGATTCTCGAATCTGATTGTGGCGTGCTAAGGGTCTTTCTGGGGGTCTACGGAGTAGGTTTCGAGTGGTTATCGTCTTCTGGAATACCTGCAGTGTCTTTCGCTTCGGGTTCTATCTTGCCTAAGCAGAGGTTGGTTAACAGTGCGCGATACCCTTCTCCGGGGTATTTCGGAAGGTTCTAGATAAGGGAGATGACCGACAAATTGCATTAGGTTTTATTATTAAGTTCAGAAGAAATTTTATTTGCCGAAATGGCTACGGTGAAAGTTCTTTTTACAAAGCACTAGGAATTTACACATGGTTGAACTAATTCGAACCATGATTGATAGAGGCGTCGAAGTTGGCATACATTGACATGATATAGAATGAGGGTCGATAGGGTTATGTGCTGAACGGGCACACAAGCTCTTGGCGTCTTAGGTTTCGTCTAGCGTATCACTGTTGAGGATACTTGGACCGATAGAGTCGAAGCGGAACTATAGGGGGTCCTGAGGTTTCGGAGTAATGTACTTTTCATGAATGGATTTCTCACAAAGCCTCTCTATAATCGCCTAGTATACCCTAGTTATGTATAATTAAGGTGGAAAGGACTGTTGACTGAGCGACTCCGCCCTAAATCCACAACCAAACAAGGAACAGGAAATAAGGCAGCATCATTCACTCAAGTTCTATCCATCTTAATCATACATGGCCTTAATGCATATATCGGGCCATTATAGCTTTACCTGATGGATTTTTGAATTTTACAACAGTGTTGCGACTTTCGCCTTATTGGGAGAGTAATTACATTTAGAATTAATCATTTGATGTTTTCGACTAGTTATCTAGGATTGAGAGACGTACAAAAATTCTACCGGATTCCTTGATGCTTCTTCCTAGGTATTAGAGTTAGGCTTTTCCTGCGTCTTTGTCGTTTCTTTCAGTTGGAAAGTCCCGCTTGAAGTTCCCACTCTCACCACATAGATGGCATACTGTCGCCACATTGGTGGTTGATGTAATGAACTCAACTGGGGTTCTGCAGGTACGAGAGGTATGCCCCTTCTCGTTGCACCTAGCACAAAAGAATTCTTGACAAACATCATGATGATGGTAGCTACACTTGCTGCAACAGGGAAGGTTTCCTAGGTATGGTCTCCTTGAAATCGGGATGGAATGGTTGACAGGGGTATTGACTACCTCAGCTCGTTGCCTTTTGGAAGGTCCTTGAGTCGAGGTACTTCCCTCTTGGCTCTTAAACTTTCTTTTCAGTGGATATGGTTGAGGTTCTTGGGTGGATGGGTACGTAGGTGTTGGTTGCTGCTGTCCATTGCTTTGAACGGGAATCCCGATAGGGCTCCTGCTAACATTGGCATTGCTAGCATTCAGGTGAGCCATGATAGCTGCTACGGCTACTGAAACTGCAATTTGAAACGTAGCTTCATCGAATAGAAGAGTTAGTGTCTTGCTAGTGGGCTGGTTACGCTTCTTTGGAGGCATGGTTTTCTTACACGTAAAAGGGAACACAAGCTGATGAGAGATGATGATTAATTCTAGGTGTATCTATCCTTACTATAATAGGCATAAATTTTCCCGCGCCTCGGATATAGGTTATCTGAGTGTCGACCTACATCCCTATGATGTAGTCCGGGTATCAAGGTAGGAGTAAGAGTATCGGAAAGCCATCAGATGGGAGTCGTTCCTACAAAGTTATCTTTATACTGGAGAGATTCACTCGCTGGCTTTGGAAAGATCTGAGGATAGTTCGGAACGAAGACCGCGGAAGGAAAGGCTCATGAAGACTTATGGCTAAACACTCTCAATTGAGGTTTTGGGATCCGATTTAATCGTATTACTTGTGACGGGAAAAGGAGATTTACCTAACACATAGTGTGAGTAGTGTAATCACTAACTCACTAAATTGTATTATTTTATGGGTGTATTAGCGTGGCAAATACGAGAAAAAGACACGATTCCGGTTCCATGTATTGGCTCCCTCGGTCTACCTTTTATCCTTGACTGGGACCGGCATTGGTTTTCTTCGGGTAGTTACCTAGGCTTTTCTTCTCATGTAGACATATTGAATTTCTACTCCGTCTTACTTCCGATTTTGACTCTGAGTGTCATCACTGCCTTACTTCTAATCCTGACCCTGAGTGTCATCGCTTCATGATGGATGACTGGAAATCTCGGAAGTTCAGGAAAATTTCTCCACCGATGTCCCTAAAAGGTATAGGCACTTGGTGGTTTCAGTAGTCTCGTCCTAGTTCATTTATTTCCGAATTGGAAATCTTCTCAATGAAATTCTTCTGGGTCTGAATTAACTCTTCCATCGCACACTGAAGTGGATAAGGTTTTCTACAGGGTTCGTGCGATAATGGAAATGTCTAAAGAATCCTAAGAGATTATTAAAACATTTCACTGGATGATCCGTATCGAGTCCTGCTACAATTACATAGGGTACACAAATTATATATAGCTTAGATCCGATAGGCCTTCGAATATGTGATACTACTCTATATCCACATCCAAACAAGGGAAAGGAAGTAGAGCGAAACCACACATTCTTAGTCTATGGGATCCTTATCATATATAACCTTGGAAGTATACCCTATGTAATCATAGGTATGTCAATAAGGATCTTTCTAGTTTTTCACACAATGTTATCTATGAATCCTAAAATACCCTTATGGTATTTTAATTACTTGCTTGATTCTTAACTTCTGAATATGATTCTGGGATTAATGTGAGTCTTTTAGTATTCCAAAATTCTCCCATAGTATTTTAAACTTTATGTTTGGCTCTATCATTCGTATTTGGTAAGTTTCAGATTCGTTGAAACACCACCATCACTCCCAAGCACACGTTGGTCGTATCTCGAATAAATGTAGTTGATCAGGTTACATTTATTCCAGTCTACGATTACATAACTGCCCAGCTTTGATGGTAATGGTCAACATCCAAAGACTTTTATTTTGTTCTACCTGTGATACTTTGTTCGATTGTTTAGATTCTGGATGTTCTTATACTTTGGTAAAATATGGTTATATTTTGAAGTATAATTCTTGGTCAGAGTGTTTTGTCCTAATGTATTTATAGGCTGTATATCTTTTATGAATTGATATAATGAGCTCACTATAAACAATGCTCTGATACCAATCTGTCACACCCCAAAACCGAGAACGGCGGAAAAGTTCTGGGGTGGAGGACGTCATGTCAAGTATCACAACATATGCAGTATAGTAATCAAAGTACAACAACCATTGCATTAATAGTTATAATTTTACATAGGTTACATTTCATAGCAACATCAAAGTAAATACAGAACATAACATAGATGCAGCTCGGTTCTAGGCTGACTTCTCAAAAGCTCCCGGGATGTACCTGTCTATCGATGACCTGAGAATACAAGTTATTTTGAAAGTGAGTATCAGCATTTTTATAATGCTGGTGAGTCCATAAGTATTTATTGTTATTTGTGTAAATACACATTTTTATTCAAAATAACTTTATGAAAGATAGTGGTCTAGAATTCTACGGTGTATTAGCGTTCTTTCCAGAAAATCCTATATTTTCTAAATTAAAGCAGTCTTCTACCAAGACTCGACATATTTATGTTTTAAAGAGTAATTTCCCCAAAATATTATAATTACCAAAATACAGTTTTGACTTTAAAGGAATTATGAGAAAATCACAAGTAAAAATACTAGGGGAAAATAACATATTTCTCCGCAGTAATACTGCTGACTAAAGCAAATGAAAACATAGACTCTAGGAGAGTATCGAATGAATGATACGCCTGGCTCAGTCTAACACAAGGAAATATAGACTCCAGACAGTATTGAATGAACGATACAGCTAGCAAAGTCGAAAACTAGGGGTGAATGTGACTCGTATGTAACCATGCTGATCGATGATAGAGTATCCGATGACCCTCCAGGTCACGCGTAGAGTTAGTGGCATTATGTCACTCATGGGCCTTACCGGTGCAGACTGTAGCTAGCAGTCAGGATGTGGGAGTGTCAGTCCCGTATAGATCTATACACATGAAGTTCGCTCTCCCTCCGGGAGACTCTGGTTACACGGCATTGGCGCGATGAAGCGTCGTAGAGGAAAATAGGGTGTCATATTCTAAAGTATTATGATATTAGTATAGATTCAAGAATGAACTGACTCCTGATGTGATTCTTCGTACTAGAGAGAGAGAGAGAGAGAGAGAGAGATAGATTGTAATAGAATCTCCTAACTATTCCCATAATAGTTACTAATGTTTCAGGTATATGAATGATGAATGGAAGGATTCCTTTGTTGGGTTTTGAGCAATCTAACACTTCCTAAGTGTGCATGCAACCCTAATAAACCTTGGATCTATGTTTGTCTAAATACATGCAAAACAATAATTTTCCAAGGTTTATAACCTATCTAACATGGCATGGGGAACATTTCAACATAAAAGAGTTAGAAGAGATTACATACCTTTTGTTGTGTTGGGTTCTTAGGAGTTTGAGGGCCAAGCACCAATAGTGTGAATGCCTCAAATGGAATCACAAACACCACAAACTCTTGGAAAACTTTGAGAGAGTATACACACTCTTGTATTTTCGGCCACACACATGCACACACACACTAGAACACTAGCTTTCTCTTAGGCTATCTTAGGCTCTCTTTCATGCTCCATAAGCATGCTTATATAGTATGCATGGTTAGGGTGAAACCCTAATAACCCATGTCTTTTCCTATTCCAAGGATCCATGGGTTAAAAGCTCCATGGATCATCCATGGACTTCCACATAAGCCTAGCCCATTAACAAATGAGTATTAGCCCACACTATATAAAACAAATAGCCCATAATTTAATTAGTATTCCTTTTAATCTCTAAATTAATCCATAATTAATTTAAGACTAAAACTAATTAAATAACGTAACTTCATATTAATATATTATAACTCATAATATATTAATAAACATATGTGTATAACTCTCATAAAATTATCCATAATAGTTTGGATGAGATGCAACCCAAATGGACCATGCCGGTCGGGTCAAGTATATACCAAATAAGTTATGGACTTAGACACCTTATCCAACAGACTCCCACTTGGATAAGTCTAATAACTATATTTGCCTATAACTTCAGGAACCAACCAACAATCGTAGCTCTCGAAAACTCCCTCGAACAATGAAGACTCTGTCGAACTATGAAGCGCCATTTTAGATAAGTGATCACATAATCCTCTGTTCTCATGATATCAGCCGGACAAACACATGGAACTATGTCTTGCTTATTGTCTAGCAGTTGTTTCTCGATTATCCGATTTGTTTGACGAAGAACTTCACTGAACACATCGGTTTAGTTCTGACCAGGCCTGGTATACGGGTCAACACAAAATCATCGAGGGGCCCGGATATCGCTTCTATTTCTAGAAGGAACAGATAAACTTCGACTGATATGCTTGTTCTACTACTTATTGAATTGTACACAAAGGCACGTTTTATAACATCAAGTTACTGATGCGTTTACGTGCAATCAATGCACAACCAACTCATAGGTAACAACTCATATCTCTAGGTTTAAAGATTTATATGATGTTATCGTCTCACGATCACTCGAGATAAATTCCATGAAGTGATACAAGTGAGCGTGGGTTTATACCAATACTCATAACTTATGAGTACTCATGAATGTTGCAGCAACCATTGCCATGCCTAAACACCTTTAAGGCATCTACAAACCCAATTCATGACAATCTTGATTCATACCTACTTCCGACGTATGATCGATTGTGGAGGTTTGAACAAATTAATTATTCTGGAAGTCAAAACATGCAAAACTGAAACAATAGTAAATAATTGACAATGATAGTAACACTTTACTCATAAATAAATCACAAATTTTATTCATCATCAAACGTCGATTACATTTTACAAGTTTCAGGAAAACTATCTAATCTGTAAAACTAATATCGTCCCTCAGCCCGATGCGTCTCGCATGCTGAAAATGCTTAACCCTCGTCAGTCCCTTCGTAAGGGGATCTGCAGGATTCTCATCTGACGATATCCTCCTTGTCACAAGGAGTCCTTCTTCAATCTTGTGCCTTATGAAGTGATATTTTCTGTCAATGTGTCGGGATCTGCCATGATCTCTTGGTTCCTTGGCTAAGATAACCGCAGCATTGTTGTCACAGAAAATCTCTATAGGTTCCTTAATAGCTGGTACAACTCCAAGGTCTCCGATGAAGTTCTTTAGCCATATCGCCTCCTTCGCTGCTTCACTCGCTGCTATATACTCTGATTCACAAGTCGAATCAGCCACCGTCTCCTGCTTGGAACTCTTCCAAGAAATTGCCCCTCCATTTAAGGTAAAGATCCAGCCCGACTGAGAGCGGAAATTATCCCTATCAGTCTGAAAACCAGCATCACTATACCCTAATATTCTCAAGTCATCACTGCCACCAAGGGTAAGGACCCAATCCTTAGTCCTCCGCAGGTACTTGAGAATGTTCTTTACCGCGGTCCAATGAGCCTTGCCAGGGTTCCCCTGATACCTGCTGACCATGCTCAAAGCAAATGCCACATCAGGACGGGTACAAGTCATAGCATACATAATCGAGCCAACTGCGGAAGCATATGGTAATTGGCTCATCTCAGCTATCTCAGCCTCTGTACTCGGACTCTGAGTCTTACTCAGTTTGGTATTGCTTTGGATCGGTAAATCTCCTTTCTTGGAATTCTCCATGTTGAACCTTTTCAACACCTTATCCAAGTAGATACTCTGACTAAGTCCAATTAGTCTTCTACTCCTTTCTCTTAATATCCTTATCCCTAGGATATAGGTAGCCTCCCCTAGGTCCTTCATAGCAAAGCACTTCCCAAGCCAGGACTTAACCTCCTGCAAGGTTGGGATGTCATTTCCTATGAGTAGTATGTCATCCACATACAGTACCAAGAAGCTAACTATACTCCCACTAGCTCTGACATACACGCAAGACTCATCTTCGCTTCTCAAGAAGCCAAACTCTTTTACCTTCTCATCAAAACAAAGATTCCAGCTACGAGATGCTTGTTTTAATCCATAAATGGATTTCTTAAGCTTGTATACTCTATTAGGGTGCTCTGCATTGACAAAACCCTCTGGCTGATTCATGTACACATCCTCAGCCAACTTTCCATTAAGGAAAGCGGTTTTGACATCCATTTGCCATATTTCATAATCATGAAATGCTGCAATGGCTAACATAACCCTAATAGACTTAATCTTGGCCACCGGCGAGAAGGTTTCATCATAATCAATACCTTGAGTTTGAGTAAAACCCTTCGCAACCAGTCGAGCCTTATAAGTATGCACTTTTCCTTCCATGTCGGTCTTCTTTTTGAAGATCCATTTGCACCCGACTGTTTTACGGCCTGGTACATTGTCAACCAAGTTCCAAACTTGATTGTCATACATGGACTGTATCTCGCTGTCCATAGCCTCCTTCCATTTAGCAGACTCCGGGCCTGCCATGGCTTCCTTAACACTGCTAGGTTCATCCAAATTTACTAGTGTACTATCACTAATAAACGTATCACCTTCCGTAGTAATATGAAAACCATAATAAAACGAAGGTGTGTTCCTAACCCGTGTGGAACGTCTCGGAGGTACAGACTCGTCAGCTGGATCAACAGGAGTTTCTACCTCAGGTTGATTGCTAGTGTCTGAGGTTCCTTCACCAATTGATTCTTGAATTTCTTCAAGATCAATCTGCCTCCCACTGTCTCCTTGGCTTATAAATTCTTTCTCGCGAAAGATCCCTCTTCGTGCTACAAAGACCACATTCTCACTGGGTCTGTAGAAAAGGTAACCGAAGGATTTCTGTGGGTAGCCGATGAAAATACACCTTTCACTTCGGGGTTCAAGCTTATCATGAGTTTCACGCCTCACGAAGGCTTCGCAGCCCCAAATTTTGATGTGGTCCAAATTGGGAACCTTCCCAGTCCACATTTCATGAGGTGTTTTGGTAACCTTCTTTGTAGGGACTAGATTAAGGATATGGGCGGCAGTCTCTAAGGCATACCCCCAAAAAGAGATTGGTAACGAAACTCGACTCATCATAGAGCGAACCATGTCCAACAAGGTACGATTACGCCTCTCAGCTACACCATTCAGCTGTGGTGTCCTGGGAGGAGTCAATTGTGAGACAATCCCACACTCCTTAAGATAGTCAAGGAACTCGGTACTAAGATACTCACCACCTCGATCGGATCGAAGCATCTTAATGTTCCTGCCCAATTGATTTTCTACTTCCTGTTTGAATTCCTTAAACCTTTCAAAGGTTTCGGACTTGTGTTTGATCAAGTAGACATACCCATATCTACTATAATCATCAATAAAAGTCACATAATACCGATTAGCGTCCCTTGTGGCGGTTTTGAATGGCCCACATACATCAGTATGTATTAGGTCCAACAAACCTTCACCCCTCTCACAAGTTCCAGTGAAGGGTGATTTTGTCATTTTTCCAAGTAGACAAGATTCACAACTATCATCTGATTTGAGGTCAAATGATTCCAAGACTCCACTCTTTTGGAGTTGGTCTATGCGTTTCTTGTTTACATGTCCAAGACGACAATGCCACAATTATGCTTTATCTAGGCTAGTAGAAGAATCAATATACAACACATTATTTCCTAAGTTGTCTACAATCGACACAGTTTCATACACGCCATCACAAGGTAATGCTTTAAAATAAAACACATTATTCAAGAAAGCATTAATACCACCACATTCATTATCAAACGAAAAGGTAAAACCTTGTTTGTACAAAGCATGAAAAGAAATAATATTCCTCGCCATTTCAGACGAGTATACACATTTATTCAAATCTAATTTTAACCCATTAATTAAGCAACAAAGTATAAACTCCAATCTTGGAAACAGGTGAAGCCTTCCTATTCCCCATGATTAAGTTTATCTTCCCGTGCTCCACATCCTCAATTCTTCTTAGGCCCTGCAAATCAGAACATATGTGAATACCACATCCTGTATCAAGCACCCAAGAGTTAGAATATGTTGAGTAATTAGACAATATAGTGTAAATACCTGCATAGGTGGGTTTCACTTTCCCATCCTTTAGATCCTGCAAGTACTTAGGGCAGTTTCGCTTCCAGTGTGCCTTTTCATGGCAATAAAAGCATTCAGCATCCTTTGGAATGGCAGAAGGAGTGACAGAACCGTTCTTAGTCTTGGATGAGGAGCCTTCAAGAGACTTTCCCTTGGTACC
Source organism: Lactuca sativa (assembly GCF_002870075.4). Lineage (NCBI taxonomy): Eukaryota > Viridiplantae > Streptophyta > Magnoliopsida > Asterales > Asteraceae > Lactuca > Lactuca sativa. The sequence goes on from NC_056627.2 coordinate 105,854,548, forward strand.
CTTCGAAGGGTGCTTCCTCTTTTTCCCTTTGCCTTGCCCAATAGCTAAAACAGGGGTAGAAGTTGGAGTAGGAGTAGTAGAGGTAACCACCGCTTTACCCTTAAGACCGGTTTCAGCGGTCTTCAAGAGTCCTTGAAGCTTGCTGAGGGTAACTTCCTCCTTGTTCATATGATATGTCATTCGAAAATGATCATAACAAGAAGGCAAGGAGTGCAAAATGATGTCAATTGCTAACTCCTCGGGGATGTTAACATTCAGCTTCAGCAAACGGTCCACATACCTTTGCATCTTTTGCATGTGGCCCGTGACGGATTCACCGTCCTTCATGCGGGTAGTTATTATGGAGGAGATTATTTCATACCGCTCCTGACGAGCACTCTGATGGTACCTTTCCATCAAGTCTTGGTGCATCTCAAAAGGGTAGAAATCTTCATATGACTTTTGGAGCTCGGCTGTCATCGTGGCCATCATGATACATGCCACCTTAGTAGCATCTCTCTCATGAGTCCTGAATTCAGCGATCTCCTCAGGAGTAGCAGTAGACTCATCAAGTTCTTTTAACTCCTTATCGAGGACATATTCCTTGTCCTCGTAACGAGTAACCATCCTGATGTTCCTAATCCAATCCATGAAGTTGGAACCATCAAAGATGACCCTCCCACAAAGATTCATGAGAGAGAAAGAACCAGTTGGGTTAGAGCCTGAAGCATTAGTGTTGGAAGACATCTGAAAGAAGAAAGTAAGTTTAGATTAGATATTTAGGATCCTTAATAAGACACCCAAATGTAATATTAAGGCTAGGATCCAATCACAATATATTACACTTAGAAGAGGGATGCCGTAATCTAAGTAATAATATATTTGAAAGGTAGGCGAATGACGATTCACCAATTTCCACCATGAAAACGAAATGATTAATTAGGTTTAATTGGATTTGAAATTCCTAGATTCTTTTGAGATTCATTGAACTTTTCAATGGCATGTTTCAATCTCGATTGTGCCCTTCAAGTTTTGTGACTGGGATGCCGAGGATCACAAAACAAGGTGTGAATAACCATGCTAACTCACTTGGTACTCCTAATATTATCACCTAATCAATGTGCCGGTTAACCACACACGCTCCATTGATCTATGACAACATTAAGTTACCCTTCGTGATCCTTACTAGTCTAATTAGTGTGCCGGTTAACCACACACGCTCCACTAACGACTTGGTAAGGTACAAAGTGTGAATTCCATGGATTAGCACCATGTTCACATTTTCCTAAAATAACTAAGATTGGGAATTAAAAGAGTTTAGTTATTTTATAATATTCATTATACTTTTAATGAGGATTTAAAGTCGTTGTTCTACCCGTTCGGCTAACGACCCTCCACCGATCAAGCAAGCGGTGGGTGAGAGTATACACCCATTAAGTCGCCATTTTATAGGCAACAACCTTATACCCACCTTATAGACCGGCTTCGTGAATGAGGCCTACTAACGGTAAAACGACTTATTCTTATACATATATATAATAATTAACCATTAATGTTATAAATAGTATAAGGGTTGAATTTTAACTATTAAAACTCTAAGGTTTGGAATTAAAGTTTATTAAAGTGTGTGAAACTTTACAAATTCCAAAACTTGAGGACAAGTTTTGTAACTTTGCAAAACTCTTCATTTCATAACTTATGAATTAAAGGTTCATAAAAATGAAGACTCTTCATTTTCATGTAACTTATGTGTTTTAAGTGTGTGTTAAATGAAAGTGACCTTTGGTAATCCATAACTTGAGGACAAATTATGGACTCCATTAAAACACATAAATGATTAAGAATTAATTCTAAACAATTCAGCAAATAATTCCTATCATTTTCTAAATTCATAAGAACATGAACATGATCATCAAAAATTCAAGAATTATATGAACACATAAAATCATGGATTTTTGATATATGCTATTGTAAATGGATTAGAACAACCATTACACCAACTAAAATAAGTTTTACAACACCAAAACAATTTAGGGTAATGTTTCCAGTCCATTTCCAGCAGCAAAAGTCGAGATTCTGCATTCTTTCGATCCTACTCGCCGAGTGCACGAACGGACTCGTCGAGTAGGTTGAAGTTTGCCTTGGACTCGGCGAGTCCCCCCAATGGACTCGGCGAGTCTAGCATGCAGACAGCAACGATTTCGACTTTTTTCACTATTTTGCATCAAGTATCAAACAAGCAAGCCTAGGCTCTGATACCACTGTTGGGTTTTGAGCAATCTAACACTTCCTAAGTGTGCATGCAACCCTAATAAACCTTGGATCTATGTTTGTCTAAATACATGCAAAACAATAATTTTCCAAGGTTTATAACCTATCTAACATGGCATGGGGAACATTTCAACATAAAAGAGTTAGAAGAGATTACATACCTTTTGTTGTGTTGGGTTCTTAGGAGTTTGAGGGCCAAGCACCAATAGTGTGAATGCCTCAAATGGAATCACAAACACCACAAACTCTTGGAAAACTTTGAGAGAGTATACACACTCTTGTATTTTCGGCCACACACATGCACACACACACTAGAACACTAGCTTTCTCTTAGGCTATCTTAGGCTCTCTTTCATGCTCCATAAGCATGCTTATATAGTATGCATGGTTAGGGTGAAACCCTAATAACCCATGTCTTTTCCTATTCCAAGGATCCATGGGTTAAAAGCTCCATGGATCATCCATGGACTTCCACATAAGCCTAGCCCATTAACAGATGAGTATTAGCCCACACTATATAAAACAAATAGCCCATAATTTAATTAGTATTCCTTTTAATCTCTAAATTAATCCATAATTAATTTAAGACTAAAACTAATTAAATAACGTAACTTCATATTAATATATTATAACTCATAATATATTAATAAACATATGTGTATCACTCTCATAAAATTATCCATAATAGTTTGGATGAGATGCAACCCAAATGGACCATGCCGGTCGGGTCAAGTATATACCAAATAAGTTATGGACTTAGACACCTTATCCAACATCCTTTGCTACCCAAAGGAAATGAACTGGTTGATGGAAACCTTTATGTCTATACAAGTATACATGATATATAACTAATATTTAAACGACCTTCGGACGGATAATCGATACCCCGAAGCCACATACAAATAAGGAAAACGAATCAAAGCGAGATAGCCTTCCTAAACCCTTTAAACATTACTTATATAACTATACATATACGGACATGCATTTAACAAGTAAAAGCATAACAGAAACTTTGTAAAATCTTTGGAAAATCATTTTATAAAACAAGCTTTGAAAACCTTTGGAAAACCTTTGAAAATCCTTTGGAAGACCTTTCGGATAGTTTTGATAATCTAAAAGAGAAATTCATACTTTAACAAGATTTGAAAACGAGGTTTGGAAGACCTTTTATTACATGAAGCATTTTAACAGTTAAAAATCCATTTGTTATACAGTTATTAATCACATGTGATTTATCTACAACTGTATAATTCAACTTGTATCCCCCCCCCCCCCCCCCGTAAAACAGTTAAGATCATTTAAAAGGTAGATTTAGGGGTATGAACTCACCTGTAGCAAGTGGATCGGATGAAAGTGTCGGTTGAGTGCTCGGTGTCAAGTGATGACCTGTACACTCTTAATGACCCTAGTATCATATAAAGACACATGTTTACATATAATTAGTGATTATAACACTAATTAAACACGTACAAACATCCTAATGTGCAGAAAAACACTTTGGTTAAGTGCTAGGAGGCTATTGGGTTGCAATAAAGGAGTGTATGGCTTAGATAGGGAGTTTGCTTTTCAAGAGTAAACCCTTTAAGGGAGATTTCGGCCCAAAGACCATATCCTCATGAGTTTACGACCGTAACCTCATGGGTGGAGTGTTTTTGGATGTTCAATGGTCTTATATTGCGCAAGGGAAGGTTTTATGGTTGATTCAAGGGCATAGGAAGAGACTAGGGCTTCAATTGGACCATTTAGGGGAGTTCACGGCTGTAAACATAGAGTTTACAGTCGTAAACTCTTACTTGTCCCTGCACTTCATGTTTTGATGGTTCTAGGTTAAACATACATGTTTCTAGTCCATTATACAAGCCATGGAGGGAAGTTAGGGCACCATTTGACCTCCTTAACGGAGTTTACGGCCAAGGGACCAATCCTTGGGGGGGTTTACGGCCGTAATCTCTTAAAGTCTTAGTTTCTTTGATGTTTAAGGTCCCTACTTTGAAGGTGGTTGATTCTAGACATTAATCCAAGCCATAGGAGGTGTTTAAGGGAAATTTAACACCTTAAAAAGGTGTTTACGGCCTATGAGGCGGTGTTTACGGTCCAAGAATCTTCTTGGGCCATAATCTCATGTTTACTCCCCTAATGATATGATTTTGGGGTTCTAAGCTCATACATACGATTCCTTAAGTCATAGCTAAGCACTAGAAAGGATTTGGAAGAGTTTTGGGACTTCAAAACCATTCTTATGGGTGTTTACGGTTTTGTAGTGTTCCTTGGCCGTAAACACATGATTTTCAGGGTTTTGGATGATTTAAACATGGATTTGCATGCATACCAAGTTAAACAATAAGCTAGGAAGGATGACTTACGATTTTGGAGCTCGAGAGGGGCGTTTTTGGATCAAAGCCAACTTGTAAAGAGAGGGTAAAGAGAGAGAGTATGGAAAGAGTATGAATGAGGTTCACTCACCCTTATATAGGGTGAGTTTACCACCCGACGTTTACCGCCCAAAAACTCTATCTTATTAGGTTTATGACACGATTTTTGGTGTTAGGGCTTTAGTGGTTTTTTCTAAGACTTGATCGTTAGGTGTGAAAAGCTCGAAATACTAAAATGCATTTTAAATTTGCTAAAGGATGGCGAAAATGAATTTGACTTCCAAATGAAGTGTTTGACTGTAGAAATGATATATATGAAATATTCGGGTTGTCACACAATGTCAACTTAAATATAAATTTCAGTTCCACCTAAAAAACCAAAGAATATTTTGTAAATAGTTAAAAGTTATAAATTGTAGTGATAAATGCAAAAACTAAATTGTAATATCAATTTAACGAAAATATTTCCTAAATATATTTTTAGAATTGTTAAAAATTTTCAAATAAGTATCTTAAAATAACTTATAATAACAATAGTTAAAAATAACTCTATATAAATGATTATATTGTTACCTTTAAAATCAGAAAACAATGTTTGATGTTTTAAATAATTATAATGATAGAAATTAAAACATTAAGAAAATAAATTTAAACAATTAATTAACAATAAAAACAACTATAAATAACATTAAACCATATATTATATTTAAATTTATTCATGTGTAACTCACGGATAGAAGTCATACAAATGATTGAGATTATGCAGTTATAATAGATGTATATATTATCATATAATTCAAAATACTCAATATATTATATCAATTTAGTATATAAATTATTATATCAAATTTAACAACAACATTATTGTTATATTAAAATAAAACTTATATTTGTAAAGACTTCAACAATATAAGTGTTTCTATGCAATGCGCAGGCATTCGCCTAGTCTATATATACTTATAAAGGAAGCAATTTTCCTTTCACCACAATCATTTGAATTTCTCATGCATTTTTCCTTTCACCACATTCATATGAAACTCCCATGACTTTTTAATTTCTTTATAATAATAATTATAAGTCGGTTAATAAAGTTAAATAAATATCAAATGTCAAATGTAATCATATATAAACTAAATTTACATATTAAAATGATATCTTTACTTCTACTTATAAAGTTATGTTTTTGAACTTTTAACACATTATACTTAATTTATTAGTTTTAATATATTGTTGGATGTAAACCACTATCATTTTAAATATACAATTTTGGAACAATTTATATAAAATACTTATATTATTAATTCGAATATAACATTACAGGGCCAACTTAAATATAAATTTTTAGTTTAACTTAAACCACCAAAAAAAATATTTTGTAAATAGTTAGAAGTGATAAAACGTAATTTCTTTGTAATAATGATTATAAGTTGTTTAATAAGGTTAAATAAATATCAAACCTAAAGTGTAATCATAAACAAACTAAATTTCAGTTTTATAATAGTATCTTTACTTCTACTTATAAAGCTATGTATTTAACTTTTAACATATTATACTTAATTTATTAGACTTAAGATGTTGGTGTACGTAAATCATTATCAGCTTAAAGCTACAGCTTTTGAACAGTTTGGACAAAATACTTAAATTTCAATTAAAATATAACATTACAATGTCAACTTAAATATAAATTTCAGTTCCACTTTAAAAACCAACAAATATTGTATAAATAGTTAAAAGTGATAAATTATAGTGATAAATGCAAAAACTAAATTGTAATCTCAATTTAACTAAAATATTTCCTAAAGATATTTTATTAATCATTAAAAGTTTTCAAATATGTAGCTTAAAATAATTTACAATAATAGTAGTTAAAAATAACTCTATATAAATGATTATATTGTTACCTTTAAAATCAAAAACCAATGTTTGATGTTTTGTATACTTATAATGATAGAAATTAAAACATTAAGCAAATAAATTTTAAAAAATTTATTAACAATAACAACAAATATAAATAACATTAAACCATATATTATATTTAAATTTTATTCATGTATAACTCGTGGGTAGAAGTTGTAGTGGTGTTGATTTTGATGGCATGTGCGGAATTAGAAAAGATCTAGTGATTCATCATACAAATTCAAGAACACAAGGAGTAAATAAATCTTTGTAAGCTCTTATTAGATCTAGAAAGATTATACAAATGGGTTTGTATACAATTTCTCTCTCTAGTCTAACACTCCAAAATGGACTCTTACATAATGGGAGTCACTCACTTCCTATTCATAGGAAAAGACTCAACCCATTTACACATACAAAGAGGAAAGCCTAAAACATTACATCTAAGCATGACTTTGCACCCTAACATTCTCCCCCTCAAAGTTAGGATTGGATGTCCGACTTTAATCTCCAACGAGCTAGCGCGATCAAGACCAAACTCACCCTCGAAGTAATACCGATCTTCAAATCCGCAAATGAATATTCGACAAACCCGAGAAGCTTCGAATACCCATCATTCTCCCCCTTTTTATAATCAAAAAATGATTATAAAACCCACTAAGGATGAGAAGCGCCCGAGGAATAATCTTCACAATACTCCCCCTTGATGTGTACCAAAAATGAATCACCAAAAATCTTGCACGGAAAAACAATCACGAAAAAGCCACAAAAAAAATTCCAATTTATGAAAATTTTTGACTTTTCGGGTGAAAGTTGCAAGATTTTTCAAAAATCGGTTAGATATTGTCACTTTCTGAAACTTGCAGGGACCCGTTGCGCCAAAAACAGTCAAATATGCGAAACTCTAGCCCATTTGCGAAACCGGGCATAAAGCGTTAATTCGCACAAACTGCAAGGACCAAAACTGAAAATTCTGCATTTTTTTAGCTTTTATTGCCATTTTGCGAAGTTGGATCAATTTTGTCATTTCGTGAAAAGGTCAGGGGTGCAAACTGAAACTTTTTGTTTTCTTCTTCCCCAATTCACTAATCAGTGAAAAGCTTTGCACATTCCTATTTAGCATTTTTAACTCTTCGCACACTTCGCATCTTTATCCCAAGTAACCAAATGCGAAATCGATTGAGACTCAAATGCGAACTCATGTTTGATACACTCAAATGCGAACTTAATAACACTACTATCCAATTCTTCAACCATGCGAAATCAATCTTGATCTTTAAATTTATTTACCAAATGCGAATCTGGTTTGACCTTAAATGCGAACTGCTTTTGAAATTCACTATCTTTGCTAAAAAAAATTCGCATTCACTCATATGCGAAAATCCAATGAATATCCAGATGCGAACTTGATTACAGCAACTCAATTCCCAAATCATCGATTTCAACCTGAAACATTCGCATCTTACAATCGAAATTAAAAATCTAACTCAGACTCCAAAATTTGCAATCATCAATTGTCGACATCTCCCAGTTCGTTCCTTTCGTTATCAGTTACCGATTTCATCATATTTCTTTTGTTTTCACTGTAAGGACTCAAAATCAAATCAACAACACACTTCGTTTAGCCTTCATTTTCATATTCCCAATCAAAAACGAAATCGTTATGTTGATTCACGAAATTTATTTCCAATAACATTCAAATCCATTCAGCATCAATTGCGAATCTAAGTTCGTTCCAAAACTATCGATTCAAAATCAAATTGAAAGTCATAGCAAAGCTAAATCCAACTGTCAACAAACGTTCATCAGTCACAATCAACTCAATCCTCAAGAAAATCGATTCCAAAGTAATTTCCAAACCAATCCATTGAAAAGTAGTTGCCGACAAACTCAAAGACCATTCAAAATCAAGTAACCATCAAGACGATTTTGAATCCAAGAACCGGTAACACAATCTATATTCGACTCTCAAATCCAAAACAAATCGAAAACCGAAAACGATTTCAAAGATAAATGATTCATTCAAAACAAAACATAAACACGAGTCAATTTTGACTTTTGTGTTTGACTGTTCAATCGAACCAATAATCGATATCTTGATCATAATCAATTTCTATGAATAAACACAGAATATTGAAGAGTTGAGGAATATGAAATTCTAATTGATTTACAAAATTGCTAAAACATCGTATGAACTCGTCAAGAATTTCTAAGAGTACAAACAATATTAGCGTGTGATGAGGAACACACGTAATGTTTCATATACGATTTCGATTTCAGTTTCAATTTAGATTTAATGACATTTGGGCTAACAGATTGATTAGATGAATAGTAATGGGCTTAACATTGAATTTGATAGTTTGCTTCGAAGAAAAAAAATCGTTTGGAATAACATTTATTTTCGAAGGGAAAAAAAAATTTCAATATGATTTTTATTTTTAGAATTTTGATCTAAAACAAGAATAATTGGATCAACAATGAGGTTGTAACAGATTTGATCCAATGAGGCAAATCGATCAAAAATGAAAAAAAACGTAAAGTAGAATCGAAATCATGGACGTTTTGGAATCCATTTTGAGAATTTGAGATACCTTTTTGACGAATCGAGTTCCGTTTTCAACGAACGAATCAAATTTGGAAGATCTTGGTTCTTTTGTCAGAATGAGAAAATCTCCAAATCGAACATTGTACCACCCACCATGCGAGATGTACAACTCGTTCTTCATGTTCTTCGTCGATCCAAGAACATCTTCAAAAGAACCACCAACACTTTTGGGTTTTGACTTCAAATTCAATGCAACCTTTGGAGATTGTTGCTTTGGAACCCAAATTTGCTTCACAGATTTTGGCTTCACAGCATATGACGATTTTTGTGAGTAAACCCGCTTATTCTTCCGATTCATCTTCTTCTTCTTTTTCTTTCTCATCTTTTTGCATCTTGAAGACTTGACTTCATGAAAAAACCCACTTTCAACAACATGAACATTTTGAGTTTGAATCAAATCTTTTGGAGTTTGATACTTGTGATTTTCTTGGATCACCGGCTTCCAATAAGGAATCATTCATTCAAACGAATCACAAGAACACAAAATATCATCGGTTTGAACTCCAATTGAGGAAAAAACTTTTTCATCTTGAAAATCAACTTGAACTCCTTTTTTTTTTTGAATATCATCATCATCAAGAACACCATCCCGAGCTTCACGACAATCGGCATAATATTCAAGTTTATTTCTTCCATATTTGCATTCAGCATGAGAAATTCCTTTTATGACTTCTCCATCTCTTCTATTTCTTCGTCTCTTTTGATATGTTGTAATCAATCGATCAAACAAATGTTTGGTTCGAAAAATTGGACAACTAATTAATTCTCCAACTTCATTCTTTTCTCCATTTACAACAATATCATATTCACTTATCAATCCAACAGTTAAGCTCTTAAGAAGATATTCAAATGAGCATTCATATTGAACATCTTCACTACGAATCATCCATCTCTCCATGATTACAAGAACTTGAAATTTTCTAGAGAGAGAAAGTGATTTTGAATGGGTTTTCTAGAAAGAAAAAGTGATACAAACAAGTATTCTAGAGAGAGAAAGTCGAATTATGGATCAAATCAAAGAAAAATTCGACTTCTAGAACACAAAAACACACTAATCACGAAGATCCATAAGAACATGAAGAATCACCAAATCAAGATCGCCATCAAGGATCAATTCTTGATGAAATCAAGAACACCCGCTCTGATACCAATTGTAGTGGTGTTGATTTTGATGGCATGTGCGGAATTAGAAAAGATCTAGTGATTCATCATACGAATTCATGAACACAAGGAGTAAATAAATCTTTGTAAGCTCTTATTAGATCTAGAAAGATTATACAAATGGGTTTATATACAATTTCTCTCTCTAGTCTAACACTCCAAAATGGACTCTTACATAATGGGAGTCACTCACTTCCTATTTATAGGAAAAGACTCAACCCATTTACACATACAAACAGGAAAGCCTAAAACATTACATCTAAGCATGACTTTGCACCCTAACAGAAGTCATTCAATAGATTGAGATTATGCAGTTATAATAGATGTATATGTTATCGTATAATTCAAAGTAATCAATATATTATATCAATTTAGTATACGAATTATTATATCAAATTTAACACCAAAATTATTGTTATATTAAGAAAACATATATTTATAAAGACTTCAACTATATAGGTGTTTTTGCGCAACGCGCAGGCATTCGCCTAGTCATACTATATTATAAAAGAAATATTTTTCCTTTCACCGCATTCATTTGAAATTCCCATGCATTTTTTCTTTCACCACATTCATATGAAACTCTCCTGACTTTTCAATTTCTTTCTAATAATAATTATAAGTTGGTTAATTAGGTTAAATAAATATCAAACCTAAAGTGTAATCATATATAAACTAAATTTCAATATTAAAATAATATATTTACTTCTACTTATTAACTGATGATTTTTAACTTTTAACATATTATACTTAATTTATTAGTTTTAATATATTGTTGAATGTAAACCATTATCATTTCAAAGATACAATTTTGGAACAATTTGTATAAAATACCTAAATTATTAATTTGACATAACCTTACATGGTCAACTTAAATATAAATTTTAGTTTAACTTAAACAACCCAAACAATATTTTGTAAATAGTTAAAAGTGATTAATTGAAATATTTTCGTAAGTAACAATTATAAGTTGGTTAATAAGGTTAAATAAATATGAAACCTAAAGTGTAATCATAAATGTACAAATTCTCAATTTTTAAATAATATCTTTACTTCTACTTATAAAGTTATGTCTTTAACTTTTAACATATTATACTGAAATTATTAGATTTAATATGTTGTTGTGTGTAAACCATTATCAGTTTAAAGTTACAACTTTTTAACAGTTTAGACAAAGTACTTCAATTTTTATTTTAAATATAACATTACAATGTCAACTTAAATATAAATTTCAGATCCACTTAAAAAACAAAATAATATTTTTTAAATAATTAAAATTTATAAATTGTAGTGATAAATGCAAAAACTAAAGTGTAATCTCAATTTAACTAAAATATTTTCTAAAGATATTTTTATAATCGTTAAAAGTTTTCGAATAACTAGCTTAAAATAACTTACAATAACAATAGTTAAAAATAACTCTATATAAATGATTATATTGTTATCTTTAAAATCAAAAACAATTTTCGATGTTTTAAATAATTATAATGATAGAAATTAAAACATTAAGTAAATAAATTTTAAAAATTCAATTAACAATAACAAAAACTATAAATCACATTAAACCATATATTATATTTAATTTTATTCATGTGTTACTCGTGGGTACATGTCATTAAACGATTGAGATTGTGCAGTTATAATAGATGTATATATTATCATATAATTCAAAATAATCAATATGTTATATCAATTTAGTATATGTATTATTATATCAAATTTAACAACAACGTTATTGCTATATTAAAAAAAAAACATATATTTGTAAAGACTTCAACTATATAGGTGTTTCTGCACAACCCACTAGCATTCGCCTACTATACTTATAAATGAAGCATTTTTACTTTCACCACATTCATTTGAAACTCCCATGTATTTTTCCTTCCATCACATTCATTTTAAACTCCCAAGACTTTTCAATTTCTTTCTAATAATGATTATAAGTTGGTTAATAGGATTAACTAAATATGAAACCTAAAGTGTAATCATATATAAATATAATTTCAATATTAAAAGAATATCTTCACTTCTACGTATAAAGTTATGTTTTTTTTTCTAACTTTTAACATATTATACTTAATTTATTAGTTTTAATATATTGTTGGATGTAAACCATTATCATTTTAAAGCTACAACTTCCGAACAATTTGTATAAAATATTTAAATTATAAATTTAAATATAAAATTACGAGATCAACTTAAATATTAATTTTAGTTTAACTTAAACCACTCAAAGAATATTTTGTAAATTGTTAAAAGTGATATATTGTAGTGTCTTTTTAAATTGATTATAAGTTGGTTAATAAGGTTAAATAAATATCAAACTTAAAATGTAATAATAAATAAACTAAATTTCAAATTTAAAATAATATTTTTACTTCTACTTATAAAGTTATATCTTTAACCTTTAACATATTATACTTAATATATTACGTTTACAATGTTGTTTTATGTAAACCATTATTAGTTTAAAACTACAACTTCTGAACAGTTTGGAAAAATTACTTAAATTGTTAATTTAAATACTAATATTACAATGTCAACTTAAATATAAATTTTAGTTGCACCTAAAAAACCAAAGAGTATTTTATAAATAGTTAAAAGTGATAAATTGTAGTACTAAATGAAAAAAGTAAATTATAATCTCAATTTAACTAAAATATTTTCTAAATATATTTTTATAATCCTTAAAAGTTTTCAAATAAGTAGATTCAAATAACTTATGATAACGATAGTTAAAAATAAGTCTGTATAAATGATTATATTGTTACCTTTAAAATCAAAAAACAATGTTTGATGTACATCATTCGTCCCTCGTGCACATGTCAGAAAGCCTGTTTAGTCCCTATTTTCATAAAATTAACTTTGACTGTCCCTCTGTTTCTTTTTCCTTACACGCTTAGTCCCTATTGACTTGAAATGACTTTTTTACCCTTAATAATTTATAATTTTCGTTTTATTTTGTATATTTATCAGTAGGATGCAAACTACTTGAAAAATTCAAGAATTCTGCAATCTGGGCAGTGAACTCGCCAAGTCCATGGGGGGACTTGACGAGTCCATGGAAAAATGCGTCCTACTCATCGAGTAGGTTCTTGCACTCGATGAGTAGGAGCCCCTTTGTGCAGAATTTCGAGTTTTGCTGCTAGAAATGGACTAGAAACATTACCCTAAACTGTTTTGGACTTATAAAACTTGTTTTTGATGGTGTAATGACTATGCTAATCCATTTTCAATGGTTATTATCAAAATTTCAAGTTTTTATATGTGTATATATGATTCTTGAAATTGTTGATATGAATGTTCATACTTATGAGTTTTAGAAAATCATAGGAATTATTTGCAAATTGTTAGTGGAATTCTTGATCTAAATGTCATTGATGGAGTCCATAATTTGTCCTCAAGTTATAGATTACAAAAAACCACTTCTTTAAAATTGTCATTACAGAGACATAGATTACATAAAATGAAAAGTCTTCATTTTAATAAACCATTAAACCCATAAGTTATGAATATGAAAGGCTTTAAATAGTTTCAAAACTTGCCCTCAAGTTTTGGAATTTGTAAAGTCACTTTAGCAAACTTTAATTCCATACCCTAGAGTTTTAAAAGTTAAAATTCAGCCCTTATACTTTATAGTATTATAAGTTTATATATATATATATATATATATATATATATATATATATATATATATATATATATATATATATGTAAGAGGAAGTTAGTCTTATCGTTAGTAGGCCTCATTCACAAAGTCGGTCTATAAGGGGGGTATAAGGTTGTTGCCTGTAAAATGGCAGCTTAATAGGTGTCCACTCTCACCCACCGCTTCTTTGACTGGTGGAGGGTCGTTAGCTGAACGGGTAGGAAAAGGACTATAATCATCATTTAAAGTATAATGAAAAAGATAAAGTAACTAAACCTTTTATAAATTATCAATCTTAGTTACTTTAGGAAAATGTGAAATTGGTGCTAACCCAAGAAATTACACTTTGTACCTTACCAAGTCGTTGGTGGAGCGTGTGTGGGTAACCGGCACACTAACATGGACTAGGAAGAGTGGAAAAGGGTGACTTAGTATTTATCATAGATCGGTGGAGCGCGTGTGGGTAACCAACACAATGATTAGGTGATAAACATTAAGGGTACCAAGTAAATGTGCATGGTTATTCACACCTTGTTTGTGATCCTCGACATCCCAGTCACAAAAATGAAAGGTCACAATAGAGATTTAAACATGCCTTTGAAAAGTTCAATGAATCTAGGAGTTTCAGTCCAATTAAAACCTAATAATTCATTTCGTTTTTGATGGTGGAAATTGGTGAGTCTTCATTCACTTACCTTCAAATATTTTATAGCTTAGATTAGGACATCCCTATTCCAAGTTATAAAGTATTGTGTTGGGTCCTACCCTTAATATTACATTTGGGTGTCTGATTAAGGATTTTATATCTAGTCTAAACTTGTCTTTCTTCTTTTCAGATGTCTTCCAACAATGCTGCTTTTGGCTTAAACCCTACCGACTCCTTCTCTCTCATGAACCTTTGTGGGAGAGTCATCTTTGATGGTTCAAACTTTAATGATCGGATCAAGAACATCAGGATAGTCACTTGTTACGAGGACAAGGAATACGTCCTCGACAAGGAGCTGAAGGAAATTGATGAGTCTACTACTACTCCAGAGGAGATCGCCGACTTTAGGGCACATGAGAGAGATGCTACCAAGGTGGCATGTATCATGTTGGCCAAAATGAAAGCTGAACTCCAGAAGTCCTATGAGGAATTTTATCCTTTTGAGATGCACATGGACCTGATGGACCGCTACCATCAGGGTGCTCGTCAAGAGATGTATGAAATCATCTCTTCCATGATAACAACCCGAATGAAGGATGGTGAACCCATCACGGGCCACATGGAGAAAATGAAAAGGTATGTGGACCGTTTACTGAAGCTGAATGTGAACTTCCCTAAGGAGTTGGCTATTGATATCATACTGCACTCCTTACCTGCTTGTTATGATCAATTCCTAATGACATATCACATGAACAAGGAAAAGGGCACACTCAGCAAACATCAAGAGCTTTTGAAGACCGCTGAAACTGGTCTTAAGGGAAAATCTGTTGTTACTACTACTACTCCTACCGCCGCCCCTATTCTGGCAATCGGGCAAAGTAGAGGGAAGAAGAGGAGTTGGCTATTGATATCAGACTACACTCCTTACCGGCTTGTTATGATCAATTCTGAATGACGTATCACATGAACAAGGAAGATGTCACACTCAGCAAACTTCAAGGGCTTTTGAAGACCGCTGGAATTGGTCTTAAGGGTAAATTGGTTGTTACTACTCCTACTCCTATCGTCGCCCCTGTTCTGGCAATCAGGCAAAGTAGAGGGAAGAAGAGGAAGACCCCTTCGAAGGGTACCAAGGGAAAGTCACTTGATGGATTTTCTTCAAGTGGAACCAAATGTGGTTCTATCACTCCTTCATCCAACCCTAAGGAAGCTCAATGCTTCTATTGTTAGGAAAAGGGGCACTAGAAAAGAAACTGCCCCAAGTACCTACAAGATGTTAAAGATGCGAAGGTCAAACCTACCCATGCAGGTGTTTACACTATATTGTCTAATAACTCATAACATTCTACTTCTTAGGCTCTTGATACAGATTATGGTATTCATATATGTTCTGATTTGCAAGGCCTCAGAAGAAGTGAGGATGTGGAGCACGGAAAGATAAACTTGATCATTGGTAATACGAAAGATTCACTTGTCACCAAGATTGGAGTTTATTCTTTGTTGCTAGATAGTGGGTTAATGTTAGATTTGAATAAGTGTTGTTACTTGTCTGAAATGGCGAGAAATATTATCTCCTTTCATGGTTTGTACAAACAAGGATTTACTTTTTCATTTGATAATGAAGTTGCTGGTATTAATGTTTTTTTTATAATAATGTTCTTTATTTTAAAGCATTGTCTTGTAATGGTGTATATGAAACTATTTCGGTTGTAGACAACTTACGAAATAATGTATTACATATCGATTCTTCTACTATTTCGGATAAAGAATCCTTATGGCATTGTCATCTTGGACATGTCAACAAGAAGCGCATAGGCCAACTCCAAAAGGTTGGAGTTTTGGAGTTGTTTGACTTAAAGTCAGATGATAGTTGTGAGTCTTGTTTACTTGGAAAAATGGCAAAGCACCCTTCACTGGTTCTTTTGCTAAGGTTGAAGGTTTGTTGGACCTCATACACACTGATGTGTGTGGACCCTTCAGAACCACCACTAGGGATGCCAACCGCTTTTATGTGACTTTTACTGATGATTACCATAGATATGGTTATGTCTACTTAATCAAGCATAAGTCAGAAACCGTTGAAAAGTTCAAAGAGTTTAAACAAGAAGTGGAGAATCAGTTGGGCAGGAAAATTAAGATGCTCCGATCCGATCGAGGAGGAGAGTAGCATAGTACAGAGTTCCTTGAATATCTTAGGGAGTGAGGAATTGTTTTACAATTGACACCTCCCAGAACACCACAGATGAATGGTGTGGCTGAGAGGCGTAATCGGACTTTGTTAGAAATGGTTCATTCCATGATGAGTCGAGCTTCGTTACCAAATTCATTTTGGGGGTATGCCTTAGAGACTGCCGGCCATATCCTAAATCTAGTCCTTACCAAGAAGTTTGCCAAAACACCTCATGAGATGTAGACTGGGAAAGTTCCCAATTTAGAACACATCATGATTTAGGGTTGCAAGGATTTCGTGAGGCGTGAGACTCAGGACAAGCTTGAACATTGAAGTGAGTGATGTATTTTCCTCGGCTTCCCACATAATTTTTTTGGTTACATCTTCTACAAACCTAGTGAGAATGTGGTCTTTGTGGCATCAAGAGGGGGTCTTTCGTGAGAGAGAATTCATAAGCCATGGAAACAGTGGGAGGCAAATTGATCTTGAAGAAATTCAAGAGTCAAGCGGTGAAGGAACTTGAAACCCCAGTAATCAACCTATGGAGGAAACTCCTGTTGATGAGTCTGTATCTCTGAGGCATTCCACAAGAGTTAGGAATCCACCTGAGCACTATGGTTTTTATATTATTGGGAAAGTGATGAATTTATTAGTGATAGGACACTGGTAAATCTGGATGAGCCTAACAACTTTAAGGAAGCCATGGTAGGCCCTGAGTCTGCCAAATGGAAAGAGGCCATGGACAGTGAGATTCAGTCCATATATGACAATCAAGTTTGGAACTTGGTTGACAATGTACCGAGTCGTACAACGGTCGGGTGCAAATGGATCTTCAAGAAGAAGACTGACATGGATGGAAATGTACACACTTATAAACTGCGAATGGTTGCGAAGGGCTTTACTCAAACTCTGGGAGTTGACTATGATGAGACCTGTTCACCAGTAGCAAAGATTAAGTGTATTAGGGTTTTTCTAGCCATAGCTGCATTTCATGATTATGAAATATGGCAAATGGATGTCAAAACTGCTTTCCTTAATGGAAAGTTGGCTGAGGATGTTTACATGAGTCAGCCAGAGGGTTTTGTCGATGCAAAGCGTCCTAATATAATGTGTAAGCTTGAGAAATCCATCTATGGATTGAAACAAGCATCTCACAGATGGAATCCTTGTTTCGACGAGAAAGTCAAAGAGTTTGGTTTTTCGAGGAGCGAAGATGAGTCCTGTATATATGTTAAGGCTAGTGGGAGTATAGTTAGCTTTTTGGTACTGTATGTGGACGACATACTACTCATAGGAGATGACATCCCAACCTTAGAGGAAGTTAAATCCTAGCTTGGAAAGTGTTTTTCTATGAAGGACCTTGGACAAGCTGTCTATATCCTAAGGATAAGGATATTGAGAGAAAGGAGTAAAAGACTAATTAGACTTAGTCAAAGTACCTACTTGGATAAGGTGTTGAAAAGGTTTAGCATGCAGAATTCCAAGAAAGGTGAATCACCGATCCAGACTAACGCCCAACTGAGTAAGACTCAAAGCCCGAGTACAGAGGCTGAGATATCTGAGATGAGTCAAGTGCCATATGCTTCCGCTGTAGGCTCGATCATGTATGCTATGACTTGTACTCGCCCTGATGTGGCCTTTAATTTGAGCATGATCAGCAAATATCAAGGGAATCTGAGCAAGGCTCACTGGACTGCGGTGAAGAATATTCTCAAGTACCTATGAAGGACTAGGGACTGGGTCCTTACCCTTGGTGGGAGTGATGACTTGAGAGTAGTGGGGTATAGTGATGCTGGCTTCCAGACTGATAGGGATAATTTCCACTCTCAGTCGGGTTGTGTCTTTACCCTAAATGGAGGAGCGTGTATTTGGAAAAGTTCCAAATAGGAAAAAGTGGCCGATTCAACTTGCAAATCAGAGTACATAGCAGCAAGTGAGGCGGCAAAGGAGGCTATTTTGCTAAAGAACTTCATTGGAGACCTTGGACTTGTATCGGCTATTAAGGAGCCTATGGAGATTTTCTATGACAACGAGGGTGTTGTTGCCTTAGCGAAGGAACCAAGGGATCACGGGGGCCAGGAACATCAACATAAAACACCATTTCATTAGACATCAGATAGAAGAAGGAATCCTCTGTTGGGTTTTGAGCATTCTAACACTCCTAAGTGTACATGCAACCCTAAATACCTTGGATCTATGTTTTCTCTATTATACATGCAAATAAGAACTTCCAAGGTATTATCCTAATCTAGCATATAAAATAATGAATATAACAAGATAGAATACATACCTCTTTCATGTAGAAAGTCTTCATGAAGCTTGAGTGCCAAGTGCCCCAAGTGTGACACCTCAAATGGTTCACACAACACCAAATACACTTGGAATAACTTGAGAGAATTCTACACTTCATGAAAATCGGCTAGCCCTTCCTTTTTCTCTCTAGTGGCCGATTTTGATAAAAAATAAGATGCATATATAGTTAGGGTTACACCATGTAAACCCTAATTGACATGGCCTTTCATTTCCATGATCCATGGGTACAAATACACCATGAAGCATCCATGTAGCATCATATGGGTTTTAGCCCAACTAGATAATCCATGGAGCATTAACACACTATATAAGTATGGATGATTTACACAATCAATCCATATATTTAATTAGTCTTCTTTTGATCACTTAATTAATCCTAGATTAATTCTTGATCAATACTAATTAAATAATCTTATTATTCTTATTATTAATATACTAGAACTTATAATATATTAATAACCATAAGTGTCTTATTTCTGTTATTATAGTCTATCCAAATGCATGATGCCATGCAACCCAAATGCACCATGCCAGGTCGGGTCAAGTCTTACCAATTATAGTTATGGACTTAGACATTAATCCAACAGTCTCCCACTTGGATAAGTCTAAAACTATTATTGCCTACGACTTCAAGAACCAACTGGCAATCGTAGCTCTCAAAAGCTTCTGTCGAACTCTGACCTTGTTGATGAACTCTGACCTTTGTCAATGACTTGTCCATTAGATAAGGGATCATATATTCCTCCATTGTAGATATCATATGGACTGAGACATGGATTATAATCATTCTCTCTGTCCATTTGTTGTTTCCCGATTTCCGATTTATGACGACTGACTAATTGAACAAATCAAATTAGTCCTGGCCCGGCCGAGCACTTCCATTTGTCATCATCAAATCATCTAGGGGCCCACAGATATCGCTTTTATCCCGAAGGTAAAAGGAATGGATAAACTTCGACTCATATGGCTTGTTCTACTACTTGTTGAATCATATCAAAGGCACGTTTTATAGCACCGAGTTACCAAATGTGTTTTCGTGCAATGAAGTGATTCCAATGAGCGCGGGTTGAATCCAATACTCAGAACTTATGAGCACTCATGAGTGTTGTAGCCCTTTGTCCAACACCTTAGACCTCTACAAGCCAACCCATGATAGTCTTAATTTATATCTACTTCCAACATATGACCGACTGTGGATGGTTTGAATAACTTAGTCATTCCGGAAGAATAACCTAGTTTATTCGGGAAGTCAAAACATGCAAAATGAAACACAAGAATAATTGAATCCAATATGGTATCAAAACCTATGAACATAAATAAAACACCTTTTATTTATCACCATATGATTACACATTATGCATGTATACTGTTTCAGCAATCAACTTTATTCTTGAATTTAAAACAATAGTAGTCCTATGCTCCAAGCATGTACACTATGTTTTCTAAACGCTAGTCATGCCACACACCAAGTATGCATACTATGTTTGTCTATGATCTTTACTTTGTGAAATAAATCAATTGAACATAACTCCAATGATACTCTTTTCACACTCCCAAATCCTTTCTGCAAATGCAAGAATTCCAAATTCATGCCATTTACTGAAATCTGTTGGATTCTAAACTTATATGCATTGAACCTCTTGTAATGATTATGCACAAAGTCAGAAGGACTTGACAACAATCATAAAGAGCATTCCAAAGGAGATCAGCTCCTTGGGAACATCCTTCTTGCATTAAGTTTCCTAATCTTAAACAGATTGAAAATTCTAACTTTGAAACATTTCCATATTCCATTTTGACTATCACTTCTGAACAGGAGTTGCCTCCTTACAGATTATGCCAATATGGTCCTTCCAAAATTATCACTATACTTCCAACTGTCCTTGAGCACCTAATCTTTGGTAAACCTTAGATTGTCCTAGACAATTGTTTAATCCTTTTAGTCATATCCAGTTCTAAACCTTTTTCCCTTCTTAATGCCCCAGGCATTTGGAAAATTTTAGTAAGGATGAATATAGCACATGTAATCGATCCTATATCCGAAGCATATGGGAATCGATTCATGATGTCTCACATCAAGACTAAACCAGTCTTTTGCTATAACATTTCCATTTCAATTTGCCAAGTTCTCATAATTCAGATTATGAAAAGGGATGCCGTAATCATAATCGAATTTTAGAACGCAAATAATGGACTCATATACAAAATTTCCTTATGTTGAGCTATTGCAACATGAAATTCATATATATCCTTGACTAAATGATTAAACCTCACGATCTAAGCTTATAGATTTGAGATGAAGTATAATTTCCTCTCCCTTAATTATAGCAAAACAACTCTTTCCCAATTGAAATTTTTGTTTTCTATAATTAACATTGCTAACATGCAATACTTATGATAATTATCATGCTCCCACTAACATGATGATTATTAGCATAACACTTATGCTCCCACTAGCTTTGACATGTACTCAGAAATCAGCTGACTTTCTTACCAAAAGTTCAGATTTCTGATACTAGATTGTTTTGATAAAACTTTATCAAAATCATACACCTTCCCTTAGATATCACACTTGTGTGTCTAAACAATTATGAAGAGGGATGTCGTAATCATAATGGTTAGACCTTTTTGCCACTTCTCACAAGTCCAGGTTAGTGTGCCGGTAAACCACACATGCTCCACTAACGACTTTGAGAATGCAAATATCATAATTGCTATCTAGCTAAAATCTACTTAGTGAAAGTGTTTCCTCACCATCATTTTCATAAATCGGAGAGAAACCTTATGACACTTAGATTTAATGGTGTATGTGTTCTTATCCATGTGAATTGTCAAAACCATAGACACAAGACAAGGATAATGACAAATCCACACTCATATGGATTGAACTCAATCTTAATTTCTTGCCACCTGGCAGCTCAAGGGCCTGCCATTGCTTCCAAGTTGTTGTGCAACTAATTGAGAACTCTAAGAACTCATATGCAAAGCCAACTTTAGCTGGAATATGCACAAAATATGTCAACACGATAGGTTATAAACCTCAAGTCATGTGCTAGTGAAGAACTTCAGGTTTTATTCTTGATTAGTTCTTGAGACTTTCAAGACCTTTAAGACTCACACTGTCCTCTTGACATATAAGACTTTCTTGTCAGTTATTCAAGAGATAGTGTGGATTCTAATCAAGACAAACACTTCACAAAATTGGCCTAAGTTGGTCTTTGTTTTATCCAAAACATCACAACTTACCAATTTCAAATGTACAAGAGTAGAAAACTTTTACTCTTACATTTGACAAGTGTTGTAAACCTTCTTTAAGACATGTCACTCAAGTTACAATCTTGGAGTATGACTCCGAGACTTGTATTGGAACGAAGTATGACTCATCTTCTTGATTTAACCATTTCAACAATTCAAGTTCCTCTTCTTAGTCATAAGAATAGACTAAGATTTCCTTAGAGAACTAACTTTGAGATGGTTTCTTAATCATTAAGATGATCACAAAAACTGATACTAAAGTACTCTCCCATCTTTTCAGATTTGAGAAACTTTTATCCTTCTGCCTAAGTTGATTCTTCTTATTCGCTCTACCTTACATTGAAACTTTTCCAATGTCTCAGAATTATACTTTAGCCTGTAAGTATAACCATATTTACTAAGCTTTAGTAAATTATGACGAATAATCTTATCGATCTTTTGTGGTGGACATAATCAGTGCACAAGAATGTGTACTCGATCCCTTTGTCCGTTACTTGACTCACACATCCATGTGAACAAGTAGTTAGTCTTAATTTTCCAATACTTAAAAGTTCTCATTCATCATGCTATACAACTTGCATGATTCCAAGTTCCGGTCCAATTAAAACTTGGGTGATGAGAATCTTTCCTTATTTGGTAAATTTAGACATTACCACAAATGAAAGAATCAATTTCATATTTCCACTCTTGCTATTAATGGAATCATATAAGCAACAATTTTTCCTCAAATGCCATTGTAAGGATATTTTAAAATAAATAAAATCTAAAATTTTCTTTTATTTTAAAACTTTACGGAAAAACTTATCCTTACAATCCATATGAAAACTTGTTGTTATCTATTCCTAAGAAATATCTCATAACTTCTAAGAAGTAGCTCAAGAATCCGATCTTCAAGCTACGCGATAGAAATCCATCTACGCGATCAGATTCAGCATATTCTTTCTTTAAGTTCCTTTACTTTTCTTTGATTCTTAAAACATCAACATGTGACCCAGTCACATCATGTATCAAGAATCTCAGATTAGAAACTTATCAGAGTTAGATAGTGGACTTTACATGAAGTAGAGTCAAACTTATTGACTTCAACATCCTTAGGTAAATTTGGCAGATTCGTAACCAATGTCCCTTCCTTTGGCAATATAAACATATGGACCCTTTGATAATGGTACATGGGACTATCACAGACTTAGCTTTTCTCTTTACCATTTGGTCAACCGAGTTGACTATGGCCGATCCCTTTCCATTGGGAAGAGAATGCTTTCCGGGATTTCCTATGTCACTATTGTTAAAATCCATCAAGTTTTAAGGAAGTTGATCTTATCAAATAGATAAGATCATTAAGGGTCTTGTCATAGTCTGTTTCATAGGTGTTCCAAAAGAACTCACTATGTGACTTAGAAAGTAGTTGAGCCACCAACTTTCTCAAGACTTTGACACCCAACTCTCCCGGCTTGTCAATATGTGACTACATCTCCAAGATGTGATCACACCTAGACCTTGCCTTGCCAATAGGGCTTGAGTGACCTTGAACTTGTGGGTTAGGTAGAATAATTGTAGGAGGTGAAAGAAGTATGATTTCCATGAGAGATCATCTTCATTTAGGAAAGCTTCTTTCAAGAGATTTGGGAAGATCATAAATGTCTAAACCAGACATCTTTTGGGAGATATTCAAGATAGTTGATTTTAAAGTCCAACAACCCATTTTATAACTTAGAAGAGGTATGTCGTAATCCAAGCTATAAAATATTTGAAGGTAGGTGAATGACGATTCACCAATTTCCACCAAGATAAACGAAATGTATTATTAGGTTTTAATTGGTTTTGAAACTCCTAGATATTTTGAGATTCATTGAACTGTTCAATGGCATGTTTCAATCTCGAGTGTGCCCTTCAGGTTTTGTGACTGGGATGCCGAGGATCACAAAACAAGGTGTGAAGTAACCATGCAAATTACTTGGTACCCTTAAGTGTTTACCCCTCAATCGATGTGCCAGTTAACCACACACGCTCCATCGATACTATGATAAACATTAAGTTACCCTTTGCCTACCTTGTTAAATACGAGTTAGTGTGCCGGTTAACCACACACGCTCCACTAACCGACTTAAACAAAGTGCAAAGTGTAATTTCATGGATTAGCACCTTATTCACATTTTCCTACGTAACTAAGATTGGGTATTTATAAAAGGTTTAGTTACTTAGTATTTATCATTAATACTTTTAATGAAGGGAGAATTATAGTCATGTCAAACCCATTCGGCTAACGACCCTCCACCAGTCAAGCAAGCGGTGGGTGATAGTGGACACCCATTAAGTTGCCATTTTATAGGCAACAACCTTATACCCACCTTATAGACCGGCTTCGTGAATGAGGCGTACTAGCGGTAAGACTGACTTTACTCTTATACATATATATTATTAACTTATAATATTATAAAGTATAAGGGTTGAATTTTAACTCTTTAAAATTCTAAGGGCTAACTTGGAATTAAAGTATTCATAAGTGAAAACTTTTCAAATTCCAAAACTTGAGGG
Organism: Lactuca sativa; assembly: GCF_002870075.4. Taxonomy (NCBI): domain Eukaryota; kingdom Viridiplantae; phylum Streptophyta; class Magnoliopsida; order Asterales; family Asteraceae; genus Lactuca; species Lactuca sativa. The sequence continues at coordinate 105,879,400 of NC_056627.2, forward strand.
CAAGTTTTGAAACTATTCAAAACTAATTAATTCCATAACTTATGTGTTTAAAATAGTTTTAATCCAAAAACTCTTCAAGTTCCATAACTTGAGGACAAGTTATGGAAGACTTTAAACTAATAAAAGAATTAACTTTTCTTTATTTTATAACTTATGGAATTAATTAAGGTTACACCTTTTTTCATTTAATTTATTATTTAATGAAGAGACTCTTGGTCCTCCATAACTTGAGGACAAGTTATGAAGTCATAAACCCATTTAATTAGAACTAGACTCTTCATTTTTTTGTAACCTTTGCCAAATTTTATGAGTTTTATGAAACTTAAATGTGACTTTTCATATAACTTGAGGACAAGTTACAAAAACACATTTTAGAATCAACTCTTAGATTAATTTGGATTGAAAACAACTATTTCACTCAACTTTCTATTAATCTAAGCAACTCATAAGAACAAGATAATTCAAATCAAACTTTTTCATGTAATTAGTCTAAACCTTAAACTAATACAAAACATGAATCTATTGGCAATTATCTTTGGAATTGGATTAGCATGAACATTACCACATCAAAAACAAGTTTATAAGTTCAAAAACATCTTAGGGTAATGTTCCTAGTCCAATTCCAGCTTAAAAAAAAGTCGAATTTATGTTGTCTGGGGGTCCAACTCGGCGAGTTGGATCGATTTGATAACTTTTTAGGCATGGACTCGCCGAGTCTGATGATCAGACAGCAACAATTTCGATATTTTAAGCAGTTTTGCAAGTATAACAAGAAAACAAGCCTAGGCTCTGATACCACTGTTGGGTTTTGAGCATTCTAACACTCCTAAGTGTACATGCAACCCTAAATACCTTGGATCTATGTTTTCTCTATTATACATGCAAATAAGAACTTCCAAGGTATTATCCTAATCTAGCATATAAAATAATGAATATAACAAGATAGAATACATACCTCTTTCATGTAGAAAGTCTTCATGAAGCTTGAGTGCCAAGTGCCCCAAGTGTGACACCTCAAATGGTTCACACAACACCAAATACACTTGGAATAACTTGAGAGAATTCTACACTTCATGAAAATCGGCTAGCCCTTCCTTTTTCTCTCTAGTGGCCAATTTTGATAAAGAATAAGATGCATATATAGTTAGGGTTACACCATGTAAACCCTAATTGACATGGCCTTTCATTTCCATGATCCATGGGTACAAATACACCATGAAGCATCCATGTAGCATCATATGGGTTTTAGCTTAACTAGATAATCCATGGAGCATTAACACACTATATAAGTATGGATGATTTACACAATCAATCCATATATTTAATTAGTCTTCTTTTGATCACTTAATTAATCCTAGATTAATTCTTGATCAATACTAATTAAATAATCTTATTATTCTTATTATCAATATGCTAGAACTTATAATATATTAATAACCATAAGTGTCTTATTTCTCTCATTATAGTCTATCCAAATGCATGATGCCATGCAACCCAAATGGACCATGCCGGGTCGGGTCAAGTCTTGCCAATTATAGTTATGGACTTAGACATTAATCCAACATCCTCATGGTGAAGAGGGTATCATCAGATGAGAACCCAACTATAGGGTTTCAAAGCACTCCATCGATGATGGAAATGGGCCCCTTGATGAAGTGTAGGTTAAAAGCCCAAGACTTGTCTTTTCCCTATAAATAGTCATGTAATATTCATAATTAGGGTTAAGAGTGAGGCAAAATGTAGCCGCCACGTTGTGAGGTTTCTTATGTAGTGTTAGATTCTTTAGTCTATGCTTAAAGTGTAATTTATTCCTCATGTTTGAATAAATCGAGTAATCATTCGACATAATCTTCATATTTTGTGTTCGTTTTTATTTTCCGCATCTTGTTCATCAAATCTCAATTAGGGTTTTAATCCCAACAAGTGGTATCAGAGCGGGTCTTTGAAGATCTATTGATTGTTGAAGTATCGGTTCTTGGTTTGATGATTTTCTGCACAAGTTATTAAAGATTATTGGTGTTTTGGTGTCTTGGAATCAAATTTTTTTCAAACTACCGTTCATGATATTCCTCTACTGTTCACGTGAAAATAAAGATTCCATCAAGTCTTGGCAGTTCGGAAAGTCGTTTTTCGTGATAACATCAAATTTTAACGACTTTTTCGGATTTTATACTTCATTGAGTATATGATTTTGTCACGGGGGAGCACGATAATTTTTATCCATTCAAAATCATTCTCATGACCATAAGAAAGCTTTATAATCACGTTTTCGATTATAATTCGGGGGGAGAATTTAGTATGGCCATTCGAAATTGGATTTGTGCCTTTTTTTAGAATCAAATATGTGCTTGTGATTCAACAAAGTCACACCTCAGCTGAGCTCGACGAAGAACTTCCACTGTAGAGGCGAGCTAGGGTCTACAAAACTCAAAAGAGAAAAATTATCAAAGCATTAACTCCTAAGACTGCACGCATGCAACTTATATACTGAACCCTAGAACAAAAACATGCACTGTTGGATAGGCCTAATACCGGCAATCAAAACTAGGCTAAGGACCGAGCCCATGACGCAACATAATAATCCCAACAATCTCCCCCTTTGCGTCAAATGAGGCGAGAGATTATTTCTTTTGTGTTGGCTTCACTGTCTTTATTACTTTGAACAGCCGAGGAATGATTGCAAGAAGTGTCTCCCGAAACTGGATATACCACCTCAGCATATCAGTGAACCACTTCTTGTTAGCTGCACTATTCTGATCACACCTCTGAATGATATCCAAGATATGCCCCAGGCAAGAAGTTGAGAAGAGGTGTTTGTCAACAAGAGCGAACAAGCATTTCTGGCCTTCGCCTCTGATGAACATAATAGTGTGGTACTTCGAATCAATCTTCCCCTTGACCATTGTGTTGACATTGCCTGATTTGCCTATAGTCTTGATCGTGACTCGCTTGTGAATGGCAGAGGCAATCTCCTGGTCCATCTTCGCTACCTCATGAATGTAGCACACAAGCATTCACTTGACATGATCACTTATTGGCTGGTACTCCTGTGGATTTGACAGAAGAATGTTGTTGAGGAGTATCCAATCGCGAGGATTAAGGTTCGGTATATCAGCAAGGGTGAAGTTATGAACTGAGCCGTCGGTGCCTCGAGTCACTTTGAATTTAACATTAATAAACTTCCCCGCTGAGTAGGGCTTCAAAACATTGACAATAGTAATCTTCTTCCAACTCCAGGTCAAGTACTGGGGTTGAGCAAACTCCAAGTAGAACTCCAGCAGATCCCTATCTACCTTCAGGTCTGGGGAAGGAATAGCAGCAGTCGAATTAAAGCAGTGAAAGATGAATGCCTTTCATGTGATCGGCATGTCGAACTATGCATCCTTGGAGTTCTCGTGCCCAAATGACATTACTGGCTCAAGCCAAAGTATGCTGGGCTCATTAATAGCACACCTTTGAAGCGAATCTATACTCCAGACAGGAAACATGGACTTCTTCTTTTCTAGGAGCTCCGCCTCCTTTCGCTTTTGCTCGAGCTCAGCCTGTTGTTTCTTGTAGTTTTCTTCCAGTTCTTTTTCAGAGGGCTTTACCTTCTGAAAAGGGTTTTTAGGATCCTCAGCATAGACATCATCCTCATTGTCTGTGTCATCCTCCCAAATCTTCTTCTTCTTTTTCTCCTTGTTACTGACAAAAGCTTCATTACCCTTTGGTTCAGTTGATGGTTTTGGTTTAGGAGGAGGTTGAGTTGTTACCTTCTCTCCCCCTTGTTTTGGCTAGACACCAGTCACCGGAACACCCTCGATACAACTAAGGATGTCTAATGTTGGCCTGAGCTTGTCAGCCAAGTGCTGCCGAATTGTAATGGTGATGATTGGATCAAGCGCTTCAATGAGATGAAGGAGGATGGAGTGAACATCAGGAGCAGAACTCCGAATGACCTCCATTTCTGACTTCAGGTTGTTGACCTCAGCAGTAGCAGTACGCAACTTGTAATTTTGCATTTTCAGCTGTGAGGTTCTCCTGTCTAGCTCATCCATGATACGATTCTCTACAGCTAACTCAGCCTCCAGTTGAGTCAATCGATCGTCGACGTTAGCATGTAAAGTTTCGTTTGCAGATTCAATTTCCTGGCGTGCAGCTTCAAGGTTGGAACATTCAGATTGTAGAGAACGTTGAAGATTATCCACCGAAGCATTGACTGTTTAAGCATTCTTCTTAGCTGTTGCCTGCAAAGAATCTATAAAAAGATGAGCCTTAGAAACTAGTTTATCAACTTTTGCGGTCGCTTCCTTGCACTCCTTGGTAGAAGCCTCAACAGTAAGAGAGGCTTGTCGGCATTCAGAAGTGGATGCTTCAATGGCTTTAGCTGCAACAGAGAGTGAGGCATCGTGTTCTTGAACAATAGTTGAAAATAAAGCCTTTAATGACGCTTCAGAGTAAGCTCCAGAGGAAGAGGATGAGGGAATTTGATCAAGTTTTTCACTCTCTGCCTTGAGATGACGCTTTGTAACAGGCTCATCATCATCATTGTCACTTTGTACACGGTAAGGACTAAAATACGTGGAATCAAATTCCAAGTTCTCACCGCCTAGAATAGGGGTTGTTTCTGTGGATGGAGTAGGAGATAAGGGTTTAGTAGTGGCTGGAGGTTCGGTTGTGACATGTGGTTCAGTTGTTACTGGTGGAGTGGGAGCGGTAGAGTGAGCTTATGTGGTAGTAGTGGTAGTAGTAGTGTCTGTGAATATGGGAGTAGGGATGCAAAATGTAGTGAATGGTTGAGTGGTTGGAATGGGAAATATTGGAGGGATGGATACTGGGATGGTTACAGGTGGAGGTGAAGGAGGGTGAGAGCGAACTGGAATTCATAGGGTAGGGGAGCAAGGCGGAGTATCACCTCGGCCCGAAGCCTCATCATTAGAGCTTTCGCTCTTAGATTCTGAAGGAGGAGCATTCTTATGTTTAGGAGGAACATACTCTGAATCTGAATCACTTGAGGATTGTAGTATAAGCCTCCTAGCGGGCTTCTTCTGCTTCTTCGGTTGAGCCTGTGATGTAGCATCCTTGTCATACTTTCACTTCTTGGGGGTTTTCCCCTTGGTTGGTTTGGAAACCGGTGCCTCCTTCTGATTCTCAGTCTTCTTGCCCCTTTTCGTTGGCTTGTCAGCCTCTTCAATGGAGCGAACCATGGCTGGTCTAAGCTCCCTTGGACCTGAAGATGGATGCTTCATGTATTGTTGTAGAACGTTACTTGATGCAGAGACACGAGCGTGCATGGCTTCAGGAATGGATCCAATAATGGAGTACTTGGTGGGATCTGTGACAATGATTTTGGTTGTGTGAAAAGTAGCAATGGAGGAGAGAAGAGAATCCGCCATGATTGGACCATGAAGGTGGTCCATTGCCCAGTTGGTGATGATTGACCAAAATCACCCACACAAGATCTCTGAGTGCCTGCATGAAGAGGCCAAGCTTTGTACCAATTGTTGCAAGATAATAGTTCCATAATCCAAGTCGATCCCATGGTACAATCCATATAGCACAGTCATAAAAGACTTGCTCGCACCATCTGAGCCGGCGCTTCACTTAGAGAGTCCCTTGAACAGCAACGTGAAAAGCCCATTCCATTGAGGCGGAAGGCAGGACTTCTTGAACTTGGTGATTATGGTGAGGGTTTCAGCATACCCCATCTGATAAAACATAGAAAACAATTGACCTGTGGTGATGGATTCAGGGTTTACCAGAGGGTGTTCTTGAGAAAGACCAATTACGGAACAAAAGAGGTGCTTGGAGATAAAGGTCTTCTCATTGTGGATTTCGAAGTGAATCCTTTCATGAACCTTGTGGTAGTAGGCAGTGGAGTAGACTAGAGAAAGGAATGACATTGGTACGACTTCGACTTTGGTCAGCGCTTCGACAAGAGGTGAGTATTCGAGACACTCAACAACATATAACATGTAGGGTTCATAGATAAACGGAGTGAGATCGATGATCAGGTTCTGTTGGGGTTTGATTGTGAGAAGTGGTTGATGAACAGAAGTATCATGAACGGTTGAAGATTCTGCCATTGTAGAAGCTTGCAGAAAATGATGAACAGTAAGAGAAGTCACCTTTGATCTTTGAGAGAGGTTGGTAAGTGTGACAACCCGAAAAACTTCTTGCAAGCACTCTTCAATTCTTTCCAATATTAGACTTATTTTACTATTTGGTAGTAACCTTTGGAGTCTAATGAAGCGTTCTAAATATGATATAATTAAGGTAGGAGTGATAAAAAGGGTTAAATCGAAGGGTAGGAATCAAAACCGGGCCAAACACTCCAACACATGGAGTGTGCGGCTACACACTTGAGTGTGCGGCCACACACTCTTGTTTGCGGCCTCACACCTTCCCAACCGCACACTCTACATATATATGTCACCCTTAGATCATTCTTGAACACTTCCTTCACTTCTTCAAGCATAGAACATGAAAATCCTCTCAAGTATCATCCATTCTCCTTGAAGATCTTCATAAAAGGTACCAAGAACACCAAGAACACCAAGATCTTCATCTGGCAGCACACATGGCAGCACACACCACCTGGTAGCACACATGGCCGCACACAGGCCACACACATGTGCTGGAAGCACACTAGGCCGCACACCTGGCCGCACACACACATATAGTGTGTATTTTGGCCATACACCCTCTTGTATAGCCTTATAAACCCTTATACAATCATATATGATTTTAACACTTCATTATAAGTGTTTACTAGTCCCTAAGGTGGTCCCAAAATCATCAATTAGTTGTTCATAACACTAATTAAATCCATATATGTGCCTATATATGCTAAATAGGATTCACGCGTGTACTCAAGCCACCACTTGACACCTAGCACCAAATCCAACATTGTCATCAGAACCACTCACTACAGGTGAGTTTATACTCCTTTAATTAACCTTTGAAATACTCTTAAATGTTTTAAATACTTTTATGGGGGGGGGGGATACAAGTTGAATACTTATAGTTATTACATCAATCACATGTGATTAATAACTAGAAAACCAATGATTTTATCACTGTTCAAACTGTTTATCAAACTGTTTTACTTCAAATGTTTTACAAACTCTTTTACTTATCAAATGATTTTATTAAACTTTTTTTTACTTCTTATAAATTGCATGCCCATATATGTATAGATATATAAGAAATGTTTAAAGGGCTTAGGAAGGCCATCCGCCCGGTTTCCTTTTCCTCGATTTGGATGTGGTCTGGTGGGATGTCGGGTAGCCGTCCGAGGGTCGTTTCAATATAAATTATGTATCATATGTGCATATATAGACATAAAAGTACTTCTATATTCATGCATATCAGTTACATCATTAGTAAGTTACCATCGGGGTAACACAGGATTATACTTATACTTTTACTAGATCAATGAGTCAGTTCATTCACGAGTACATATACATTACATTACTACCAAGAACATATACATTACATTACTACGAGAACAAATACATGATATTACTATGAGAACATATACAACTATACTAGAAAGAGAACATATACAACGATACTAGCACAGAAACACCACATATACATATACATACATATACTTACATAAATGTGATCCACTGTATCGGAGCATGCCTTAAATGTCATGGCCCGAGTTGTAACCAGAGTCTCTTAGAGGGAGAGCGTGAGTTTGCATATAGATGTATACTGGATTGACTATCCTACACGTTGCTGCTAGCTACAGCTGGACCTGCAGGTCTGTGGGTGCCAAACGTTATACCTTTTTACGACCTACATTTGTCGTTGTCACTCAGTCGATAGTATGGTACAATTAAATCACACGATTACCTTAATATAAATCCGGTTTAAGGCTGTTAGTACAGCAGTAGTTCCTATAAAACAACACTACAGTACTACAATAATTTACCCATTACACGTATTTAGTGATATTTTCACTTAAGTATTAATGTACAAACTATATTTTGTTAAATGATAGTTACACATGGGAAATTACACATTTTTACGACGGACGAACATACAAAACAGTTAAGCCTTGGTAGAAGGCTACTTTAATGGAAAATATAGGTTTTCTAAGAGATTCAAACTTTTACAAACACTTACAAACAATTACTTACATTTTACAAACTTACACTTGAGACATGTTCAAACGTTTTGATAACAAACACCGACACTAAAATACTTATGAACTCACCAGCTTAATGCTAATAAACTCTTTCAAAATAACTTGTATTCTCAGGTCATCAGTAGACAGGTACCGAGACCAACTTTTGAGAAGATGGAGCGCATTCAGGACTCATCTCTTTATTTTGACTTACATTATTTTTGGTGTCTATAACTGTACAGAACACACGTGTATTAAAATTATATATTTAATGCAATGGATGATGTTGTTTGCTTATTTACATTTACTGTGTTGTGATACTTTACATGACGTCCTCCGCCCCAGAACGTTTCCGCCATTCTTGGTTTTGGGGTGTGACAGATTGGTATCAGAGCATTGTTTATAGTGAATTAAGTATATCAACCCATAAAAGATATACTAAACTATAAACCCATTTGGGATTAAAGCACTCTGACCAAGAGTCTATACTTTAAATATTAAAATATTTAATTAAGTATACTAGACTGCATTCATACTAAAATCAGTGTCACAACGACAAGAACAAAAGTATTACGATTGTTAAATATCACAAGTGAGCTCGGGGATGTATGGTCAGTCCTGGGAATGGCATACCCTGATCAATTATGCTGGTCCGCGGAGCGATTAGCATATGCCCTAGAATGGTTGTGATGTGTTAACAAGTCTAAAAAGTTACCAACAATACCACAAGAAGATCAGTAGAGCCTAAACTTAAAATACTATAAGTGTATTTTGTACTACTAGCTACATATATTCGATATTCTTATATCCCTTTTCTCACGTAGATATTATGGCTGGACTCCATCCCAGCGACCCGTACTTCCCAAATGAAGGCAATGCAGGGTGTATCGAAGAAGAAGAGCCCGAAGATGAGCATCCAATCCCTCTGGATGACCACCTCGCAGAAGGCTTTTCTGATGGATCCGACTCCGAGCCGGAAGTCAACAATCTACCTCCCATAGGTCAAGCCCCGAACCACGACCCCCGACCAGCATTTCCAGGTCCCACTCCTATGTGGGTAAACAACTTAAATCGTTGGAACAACGAGCAGGGTCAACCCTTACCTTACTTTGGGGACCGAACCTTTTACAACGTTAGCGAAGGTGGTTCTGCGGATAGAGCTCTGCCTGTCTTGGTGCGTAGAATTGCTCGAAATGACGAACAAGGTCGAGCAGCCATCGACCGAGTCATGGAAGTTGATGCCAACTCAGGCGTTAATACCGTCCGTATTCGACATCTAGAAGAAGCACTCGAAGGGACGAGGAGAACCAATGACGCACTGCGACAACAATTAACCACCGAAATCGCAGAACTTCGAGTTCGCCAAAGAGCTCACGAACGACACCTTCAAGAAGTGGTTCGCCAACTGGCTGATATGAGGATTCGCCCTAGGAATTCTCGTCGTCGTTAGAAGATGTCTCGTACATCTTTATCTTTTGATTAAGGAATAGCCTTTAGTATCTGGACTTTTAGTAACGCTTTTCTGTAAAATATTCCTAACTTTCAGTACGCTAACTAGGAATTTAGTAACTGTCAAACTTTTCCGTATGGTATGATGTAAGGCCTACTGATAGGTCGATTTTTTTCCCCTGAACCTATTACATCAATAATACCAGTAATATTGACAGCTAGCTAATCTGTGAGAGAATCTCTATACTTACGTTTTCCTAATATTCTCCCCTATTATGAATTCAATTCTTACACACATTCAACTATTGGGCTATGGCTATTTAGTCCATGTGTCACTCTCAACTTGCTTAAAATTGATTCTTACCATTATATCTGTCTTTATAAACTTATAGCTGAAAGATGCCTCCTCGCAAATCTCCCCGGAATAACCCTGCACCTCCACCACCTCCTCCTCCTGTCATCGATACCGCGGCTCTAAATGTTGCAGTAGCTGCGGCAGTGGCAACTGCCATGGCTCAATATCACTCAACTAACAACTGCCAAGGTGGAACCCCTGTTGAATCCACTCATGCTGAAATCCATGTGCACACGAAAGAATGCTCCTACAAGGATTTCACCAACTGTAAGCCCAAGTCCTTTTATGGAACCGGCGGAGTCATTGCCCTCTCGCAATGGTTCGAGAAGACTGAATTGGTCTTCGAAATCTGTTCATGCCTTGCTGCGAGCAAAGTTAAATATGTTGCATGCACCATTGAAGGAAAAGCCCTGACGTAGTGGAATGGCCACGTTAAAGCTTTAACTCTCGTCGGAGCCAACTACATGGGCTGGGAAACAATGAAAGACCTCATGATTGAGGAGTATTGCCCGAGGGGCGAAATCCAGAAATTGGAACAGGAACTCTGGAGCCTGACCATGAAGGGCACCGACGTGGTCGCTTACACCGCCAGATTTAGCGAACTGGTGGCTCTCTGCCCCAATATGATTCCCACTGAAGGGAAAAAGATCGAAAGGTACATCTGGGGGCTGGTGCCTCCATACCAAGGAAATGTTCTATCATCAAACCCCACTACTTTCGACAGTGCCACGCGACTGGCACAACGACTCGTTGACCATGGAATTCAATCCCCAACAGCGACAACAACCATAGCCATCCCGGAACCCTCCAAACCCACTGACTCTAAGCAGAAGTTATGGGATGACAAGAAGAAGCAGCGAGCTGCCAAAGAGCAGCAAATTGTGGCTGTGCATGCTGCAATAACCCCTACTGCTGCTACTGCTCCGGTGAAGCAGTATGCAGGAAGTTTGCCAAAGTGCAACAAATGCAACTTCCACCACAACGGCCCCTGCCGTGAAATGCAGTGTTCTAACTACGACAAGAAAGGACACACTGTCCGTTTCTGTAGGTCTCCAGCAAGACCGATCACTCAAGTCCCTGGCTCAGGCGCGAGCCCAACCTGCTATGGATGTGGTGAAGCAGGCCACTACAAGAGGGACTGCTCCAAAGCAAAGAATGGAGGTGGATCGGGGAGAGTACTGGCAATAAGCCATGGGGAAGCAGTTGCTGACCCGACGGTGGTGACTGGTACGTTCCTCCTCGATAACTCCTATGCATGCATTCTGTTCGATAGTGGAGCGGAGCGAAGCTTCGTAAACCATAAATTTGCTCACATACTTAAACATCAACCTCACGCACTTAAAGAACAATTCACGGTAGAAATGGCTAATGAGAAAACTGAAAGCACCAAGAGCATATACTTAGGTTGTACCTTAACTCTAGATAACCATTCATTTCCAATCGACCTCATGCCGGTTTCCATTAAAAGTTTCGACGTTATCATCGGCATGGATTGGTTGAGTCTTCATCACGCCGACATCATGTGCTTCGAAAAAGCAATCCGTCTAAATCTCCCGTCTAACGAAACCCTTATCGTCTACGGTGACAAACCCAGTACAAGTCTTCGTATTATTTCGAGTATTCAAGCACAAAAGTACCTACGTAAAGAATATCGCGCGTTCCTTGCTCATGTTGTCGATACAAGCCTAGAAACGAAGGAACTAAAGAATATTCCAGTAGTGAGCGACTTCCCCGACATTTTCCCAGAAGAGCTACCAGGTTTACCTCCGCAACGACAGGTCGAGTTCAGAATCGACTTAATTCCAGGAGCTACCCCAGTAGCTAAGTCGCCATACCGATTAGCACCAGCAGAGATGCAGGAATTAGCTGGTCAACTTAACGAACTGCTTAGCAAGGGATTCATAAAACCAAGCTTTTCGCCTTGGGGAGCACCGGTTTTGTTCGTTAAGAAGAAAGACAGATCATTCCGTATGTGTATCGACTACAAAGAACTCAACAAACTGATGGTCAAAAATCGTTACCCTCTGCCTCGCATAGACGATCTATTTGACCAACTACAAGGGGCGAACTACTTTTCCAAAATTGATCTGAGATCCGGATATCACCAGTTACGAGTGCTAGAGGAAGATGTTCCGAAGATAGCCTTCCGGACTCGTTACGGACATTACGAGTTCGTGGTGATGCCATTCGGATTAACCAATGCGCCCGCAGTTTGCATGGATCTGATGAATCGAGTATGCCGACCTTACTTAGACCAGTTCGTAATTATTTTCATCGACGACATTCTGATCTACTCCCGGGGTAAGGAAGAGCATGGCAACCACCTACGACAGGTCTTAAGAACTTTATGAACGGAGAAGCTCTATGCGAAGTTCTCGAAATGTGAATTTTTGATCCGAAGAGTCGAATTCTTAGGACATGTGGTAAGCGAAGAGGGAATCCATGTGGATCCATCCAAAATTAAGGCTATTGATAACTGGTCAGCACCAAAGACGCCTACAGAAATTCGTCAATTTCTAGGCCTTGCTGGCTACTACTGCAGATTCATATAGAACTTCTCCACTATTGCGAAACCTCTTACAACATTGACCCAGAATGGTGTGGCCTTCGACTGGGAAGAGAAGTAAGAGAGAGCATTTCAAATGCTCAAGCGAGCCTTGTGCACCGCGCCAATATTATCTCTCCCCGAAGGGATAGAAGACTTCGTAGTCTATTGCGATGCATCAAACCAAGGGCTCGGTTGTGTCCTGATGCAACGAGGTAAGGTCATCGCCTACGCCTCGAGACAGCTGAAGATACATGAAGTCAACTACATCACACATGATCTTGAACTGGGGGCAGTTGTGTTTGCTCTGAAGATATGGAGACATTACTTGTATGGCACAAAAAGCACTATTTTTACCGACCACAAGAGTTTACAACACATATTCGATCAGAAAGAGCTCAACATGAGACAACGACGGTGGGTCGAGCTACTCAACGACTACGAATGCGACATTCGTTATCATCCGGGTAAAGCCAACGTAGTAGCAGACGCCCTAAGTCGGAAAGAATATTCTGGTCGCAAAGTCAAGTCATTATCAATAACCATCCATTCACACTTGTCTAAGCAAATCCAGGCGGCTCAACTTGCAGCTATGAAACCTGAACATGTGGCGAGTGAATCCCTTAGAGGAATGGACAAGAATTTAGAAGCAAAGGGTGACGAAGCCTTATATTTCATGAACCGGATCTGGACACCTAAACACGTTGGTTTCCGAGACTTGGTCATGAACGAGGCACACAACACTCGGTATTTTGTCCACCCAGGTTCATATAAGATGTATCGGGATCTTAAAAAGCTATACTGGTGGCCTAATATGAAAGCAGAGATTGCTACCTTCGTAAGTAAATGCCTTACTTGCGCAAAGGTCAAGGTCGAGTACCAGAAGCCCTCTGGTTTACTGCAACAACCAGAGATCCCATAATAGAAGTGGGAGCGGATCACTATGGATTTCATAACCAAGTTGCCTAAGACAACGGGTGGACTTGATACCATATGGGTCATCGTCGATAGATTGACTAAGTCTGCACACTTCCTGCCTATCAAAGAAACTGGCAAGATGGAGAAACTTACGAGAACATACATTAAGGAAATCGTGCGATTACATGGTGTTCCTATATCCTTTATCTCCGATAGAGATAGTAGGTTCACCTCAAGATTCTGGCAATCACTACAACATTCCCTGGGAACAAGGCTGGACATGAGCACAACCTACCATCCACAGACCGATGGACAAAGTGAGAGGACCATCCAAACACTAGAAGATATGTTGAGAGCCTGTGTGATTGACTTTGGGAAGGAATGGGATACACATTTACCCCTTGTCAAGTTTTCCTACAACAACAGTTATCACACGAGCATGAAGGCTGCTCCATTTGAAGCCCTCTACGGCCGGAAGTGCAGATCCCCTCTATGCTGGGCTGAGGTGGGTGATACCCAATTAGCTAAGGGTCAAGCTTCCGACAGTACTCTCACCGGTCCGGAGATCATTCGGGAAACGACAGAGAAAATCGTTCAGATCCGTGAACGATTGAAAGCCTCTAGAGATCGACAGAAGAGCTACGCTGATAAACGAAGAAAACCTTTGGAATTTCAGGTGGGAGACCGAGTCCTTCTCAAATTCTCACCCTGGAAGGGATTGATACGCTTCGGAAAGCGTGGAAAGTTAAATCCAAGGTACATTGGGCCTTTCGAGATTCTCGCAAGAATCGGCCCAGTGGTTTACAAACTCAATCTACCGAACGAACTTTGTAACGTACATTCTACATTCCACGTTTCCAATTTGAAGAAGTGTCTATCCAACAAGACTCCTGTAATCCCACTCGACGAGATCGAGATCAACGAGAGCCTCAACTTCGTGGAAGAACCCGTAGAAATCATGGACCGTGAGGTCAAGCAGACAAAGCAAAGCCATATCCCGATTGTGAAGGTTCGCTGGAATGCCAAGCGTGTGCCAGAATTCACTTGGGAACGCGAGGATCAGATGAAACTGAAATATCCTCATCTTTTTACTTAGTTATTTGTAATAATCTAGTAACTTAAACTCAAATTTCGGGACGGAATTCCCTTAACATGGGGATGATGTGACAACCCGAAAAACTTCTTGCAAGCACTCTTCAATTCTTTCCAATATTAGACTTATTTTACTATTTGGTAGTAACCTTTGGAGTCTAATGAAGCGTTCTAAACATGATATAATTAAGGTAGGAGTGATAAAAAGGGTTAAATCGAAGGGTAGGAATCAAAACCGGGCCAAACACTCCAACACATGGAGTGTGCGGCCACACACTCTTGTTTGCGGCCTCACACCTTCCCAACCGCACACTCTACATATATATGTCACCCTTAGATCATTCTTGAACACTTCCTTCACTTCTTCAAGCATAGAACACGAAAATCCTCTCAAGTATCATCCATTCTCCTTGAAGATCTTCATAAAAGGTACCAAGAACACCAAGAACACCAAGATCTTCATCTGGCAGCACACACCACCTGGCAGCACACATGGCCGCACACAGGGCCGCACACATGTGCTGGCAGCACACTAGGCCGCACACCTGGCCGCACACACACATATAGTGTGTATTTTGGCCATACACCCTCTTGTATAGCCTTATAAACCCTTATACAATCATATATGATTTTAACACTTCATTATAAGTGTTTACTAGTGATGTGTGTGTACTCACCTAGTTTTAAACCTACATTCAATTATAAAATGACACACAAAAGGCAGTGAACCTATCAATTGTGGTATAGTTGGGTAAGTAGGGTATCGAACACAGGGAACGGCAACTTAAATTAAAAACTAATTTTATCTAAGTTAATTAAGAAGTAGGGGTTTTCTCTAGTTTTACAAGACTAGAAACTTACTAACTATTACTAATTTAAGACTAGAAAATAACGACTTAACTAGATTCAATAATTGGAAAGGAACTTCTGTTTAGTTCAACTTGGTTAACTCTATGGTTGATTTCAAGGTAATAGTGCAATGGATTAATTCTTTCGTTGGTTACAGATTCAAGTGATTAGATTCGTGTTCACTACCCTAATCCTTAGCAAATAAACTAACTTAAACAGTGGCCAATTGTCTAATTTAATTATATTCACTAGATTAATTATTCGGGTTAAGTTAGACTTGCAATAGTTAACTAATTTATTCTTTTAATTAACTCCTTGTTTGATGGTCATCTTACAAGCTTGCACATGAATTAACTCAATTTTCTTATTAATTCTAGTTTCATATTCATTAATCCTAGACATATAGCATAGTGATCACATAGCATATGAGGTCAATAATCAATAGATGTTCATGCTAATCAATTATCTTCCTATTAACAGAAAATTAATTATTATTCACACACAAGGTTCTTTAGCAAGCTAAAATAACAAAAATTCACCAACTTGGAATTAATCCTACCAATCAATCAAACCATATTGTCTACTTTGTATCCCCAAACGGAAGTCTAAAGGTTTTAGCTCATAATTGAAGTAAATAACAGCAAACAAACAAAGTCAAGTTGCTTAATCATAATGATAAAACAAAAGAATAAATGGAATGATGAAATTTTGCCTCAATTACTCTCCGGAATTGAATTCTAGCTCCTTTCGTCGTCTTCTAGGGTTTCTCTGGCTTCTCAATCATAGCAAAGTACTTCTGAATCGTCCCAGAACTTCTCCCTATCGATCTGTGGAATTATCTTTAAATATACGAATCAACTCGTCGAGTCAAATGGCGACTCGTCGAGTCCCTCTCACATTCCCCGTATTGTGATAACTCTCTGGGATCCCGAGTCATTATCTTCTCGATCCTTCGATTGGACTCGTCGAGTAGTCGATCTGACTCGCCGAGTAGGTGCCATTTTTAGTGTTTTTCTTCTTGATTTCATTCTCGATCTTCTAACAGTTTCTCCCGCTTCCTTTCGCTTCCGAGCTTCATCTTTGGACTGAAAAACATAATTTAACACTTTTAAGTACCTTTTGTCCATAATATGCAATAATTTAGCTAATAAATGAGTAAAAATGTATATTTAATATGAACTAATTATGCACATATAAAAATACCCCACACTTGTCTTTTGCTTGCCCCCAAGCAAAACTGAATTTTAAACATATTAGAATCATATATATAACAACTCCAATCTAACCCAGCCATTATGCCAACACCGCAACGCATGCATTTGTGTCTAAAATTTTTCCTAAATACCTCCCATACTCTAAATACTCACAATCTTCATAAACACTTGCCCACTCATCCCAAACTATGCTCATTTTATGCAACCCTCCGAATCCATCCGCAGAAAACCTCTTACCCTCAAGGTGTTTTTAATTGAGCAACCCGAGCATACATAATCTAAAATTACAAGTTTTTCATACCACTATGGAGCTCTTTTGAATTCATCTCTTCTTTGATATTTGCTTTGATCTCTTTGAATTCACCACCTTTATTGTTTGATTTTTGGGTATCTTCAATTTTTTTGGATTTCTTGGAATTTTGATCTTTTGATCTTCACTTTAATTGCTCCAAAATTCATATAATTTCTCTTGTAATTCTCTCTTTTTTTTAACATGTAACTCACTTTTTTTTCACTCAAATCCCTACATGCTTAAGCAGGGGCGCTCAACCTCAACCTTTATTGGCTAATGATAACAATCTTCCTGGATACATTTCAAGTTTAGGCTGCTAAACATATTGCATCCCTCGAGCCGAGCAGGGTCGTGTTTTTGTCCCATGATTTGACTAGAATAAGGAAGCCACAAATGCACTAGAACGTATATAGGCTCAACTAAACATTTGGGTTTTCATGCAATCATCAACACAACTCTAACATGGAGTCCTAATTTTACTTTTACCAAAATTTTCTAATTTAGATCCTAAGTAATACTTTTGGTATGCAAAATTTTAAAATTAGCCTAAATTAAGACTCTAAATTTTCTAATATGTAACCAACCCCCTACCCCACACTTATTTGATGCAATGCCCTCATTGCATATTATGTATGACAAAAACATAAAAAAAAACTAAAGAGGGAATTGGAACAAACTCCCCTGGGATATCAGTGGATAGGTTGATCACTTCCTTTTCAGCTCCAACTTCAATTGACTTTAGACATGGTATCCATGCCTTGGGTGTCTCGTCTCGTGTGGGTCACTCCAAATACGCGGATAACAGTGTAAGATCTTCAAGAATAAATATGGAAAGAATATATAGTCTAGTGGTACTCTAATCAGCATCAAATCAGCAGCCCCTTCGACATGAAACCAAACGACTCGTCGAGTATATAGCAGACTCGTCGAGTTACTTCGGGAAATCTTTGGATTGTTGAGAATTAAGGGCGACTCGTCGAGTCAGTTTAGTGCTCTCGGCGAGTTGGTCACTGAATGAAAATAATATAATTCTGCATCTGATCCAGCTTCCAATAAACTCTCTATACTTTCTATTCACTTCAAGACTCCCTTGCCAACATCTCTAAGGACCGGACTCAATACTTTAACTCTAACGCTCCTCCTTTCTTGACTCTCTTTCTCACTTGGATTCTATAACTCTAAACCCTTTTGAAGCTATCACTCCTAATTCAATTCTGAAAAATTGTCAAAGCATCAATCATCAATTAAACATCAAAAGCAAGTTTTTTAAAAACATCAAACAAACCAAATAAAAAAAAAACAAAAACAAAATTAAAAATTGTTCAATAAAAATGCATAAAACATCAATCCTCCTCCTCATCATCATCAAGCCCAACTCCACTTCTTCCAGCCCCACTTCTTCTTGCACTTATCACTTCTTCCCATGTTGGAATATATGGAAAGTTACCACCATCAATGTGTGGAATGTTAAATTGGTCAAAAAGTCGGATATGAGATTGGTTGCTAAAATTCAAGCCCCTCGCCATTTGATCTTGGAGTCGCCTCATCTCCATGTTGTACCAATCCATTGGTACTTCGTCATTGTCAACCAGAATCACCGGCAGCTCCTCCTCAATATCCCGCTCTCTCCTCGATCGAACCCGTCTTCCCGGCGCCTCGGGACCAACCACCGGGTCCTCATTTGGAATGGCATAATGGCCACCACCATAGTCTTCAATGATTCTCGCTCTCCGAAAAAGAATAGGATTGAACGGAGGTGTAGGGATCATCGTCATGAAGTTCCACGCACCGCGGTTCATCAACCCGAATGAGTTGGCCAACCGGGTGACAAACATCCCACCATTTATTCTTGAAGTCTTACGATCCTTGACCGCACCCTCCGAAAGATATGAAGCTAGGCACCAAGGAATGTTGCAAAAAACGTCGGGTGTAATGATGCTCCATAGGAAAAAGACATCAAGGTTGGAAACCTTGTCATCATGCGTTCGTTGGTTGATGGTGGATGAAATTAGACGATGAATGAGGCGATGTGTTGGGGATCGAATGCTCCCTTCTTGCGCCGACTTTGGAATATAAACTATATTACCAATGGTATTCCACCAGCCCGCACTTGTAACTCCTTCGGGAAATACCATATGTGCTTGTGCCAAAAAGGCCCGAAAGATGGGTGTTGAGACCAAGGGCTGGTCATAAACCCCTAATCGGCATGCAAGATCCACCATTGAGCATTGATGAAATTCTCCCCCAAGGCAGAAACTGAAGCTGGACGGGTGATAAGCATTCACTCCCCCGGTGAAAGATACCGTGGAGAAAAACTCCAAACAAAGCTCCAAATAAACCAGCTCTTGAATACGAAAGACCCGACTCCACCCGTCACAAACCATTGTTTCACCTTCATGATGAAAATCCTTCACAAGATAAGGAGCTAACTCCTCCTCGTAACGAACATTCTGCAGCCAATCCCAATCTATCCGGTTGGGCACATAGACCTCCTTCTTCTTGATATCAGCCAGCTTCTTCTTCCATTTCCGCATTGTCGAAGCAGACTCGACTTGAGGGAAGTTTAGCCACGGAAAATCCCCTTGGTTGCCACTGGAACTTTGCCCCCTTATGAACATGATTTTTGCAAATCAAATACACAAAACCCATAAAACACAGAATATCATTAAAAGCATCTCGCATATGTTCCCCGACTCGACTCGGCGAGTCGTGCAAACTGTACGAGTCAGTCGATGGGTCAATGAAAATTAGTCCATGAAACCTGGAAATTTCGTCAAGGATTTTGTCTATGCACTTACTATTAAGGTATTAAGGCCAACATAAACATTCAACACAACAAAAATCATGAAAAATCAAAACCCTAGAAATTCATTACTTTTCAAAAACGGGTTTTTCATGCAATTGCTACCATAGATGGCCTTATAATCACGTTCTTAACAGAAATCAAGAAGAAATTTGTTACCTTTTGAGTTTGAACTTGAGAAATTTGAAGAAAACTTGAAGAACAAAATATGAATGCTTGAGAGGAAGTTAGAGAGGGGCACCCGACGAGTATGTGTGAGAATAAACTGATTCTTAGGGTTAAAACCCTAGTTACCGGATGTAAAAGTAATTTTGAAATTTTTTTTTTCTGTAAATAATACCGACTCGTCGAGTCGGAGTCAGACTCGGCGAGTCTGGTCGCGAAGTCAAACTTTTTCTGAAATCCATAAATACTCGTCGAGTCGTGGTCAGACTCGGCGAGTCTCTTGTAAAAATTCATAATTTTCGAAATTTTGTTATTTATTTAAAATCATTTCACCCCACACTTAGCCCAAGCACACTCTCAAGCAGACATGTCCGCTGAATTGGAGAATTAACATTTTAAAAACGAAGGAAAAAAACTAAAAAGTAAAAGAAAGAAAACTCTATATAACGGGTTGCCTCCCGCCAAGCGCTTCTTTTTAAGGAGTCATTAGCTAGACTCCTTCCCGTCTACGTTTCGTCATCTTCGAGCATCGGGAATGCACGCCTAGTCCTTTGTGGTTTGTACTTAGTCTTGTAAGCGTGAATCTTCTTCTTGTAAGCCCTTTTCATTTCATCTCTTTTCTTTTTCACAACATCCTCCTCAGCTGCTTGGGCTTCTCTTTTTCTCTTTTTCTTTTTTAACCCATTCTTCTTTACCTTCTCTTGCACTTCCTTCTCTTTAAATTTAATCACTTCATATTTTGTAATGGTTCGTGCTTTAGGTTTAGTAGTGAATGGTCGATCAGCTTCCACCCTTCTTCCCGTTATGTCTTCATCCTTTTTTGTGTTCAACCCTTCTCCAAATGGAATTGTATCAAAGCATGCCACCTCGGCGTCTTGTACTTCCATTCCTTTTCCTTCTTCTGCTGTTTGTTCTTCCAAAGAATCATAAATAGTAAGTAAATCCAGGGTATGTAAAGAACTATCAACAAACAGATCAACATTGGCCAAGTTTTTATCAAATTCGACTAGACTCGTCGAGTCCATCATGGTGACTCGGCGAGTCTGATCGGGTTCCATCAATTCTAGAGTGTTTTCTGAGTTGGCTCCTTCCAGTAGCTTTTCTAAGTCCTCCAAGTCTTTGCTAGCATCTCCACCTTCTTCAGAGTGTAGCAAAAACTTGCTTGGATCTTCTTTTAGCAAAATTTCAAGCTCTTTTTGTAATCTCTCATCATCCAATTGGATAAATGAGATTTCTTCTCTCTTTTCTTCTTCTTGCTTGGCTTCTGGAATAGCTTTAAACATCACCAACTCATCACCCACTCTCAATGTCAATGTAGAGTCACATATATTAATTAGAGCACACGCGGTGTTTAAGAATGATCTTCCCAAAATAATTGGTATTTCGGGGTCTTCTTCCATATCCACCACCACGAAGTCTACTGGAAAAATAAACTTGACCACTTTGATCAGGAGATCCTCACAAACTCCTTGTGGATGAATTATCGTTTTGTCCGCCAAATGGATCCTCATATTTACCGGCCTTGGTGCTGGTAAATTCAGCTTCTTAAAGAATGAATAGGGCATCAAATTAATGCTTGCACCCGAATCAGCTAATGCTCGGGAAAAAACTTCATTACCAAATTGGCACGGAATCACCATATTTCCCGGATCACTCTTTTTTTCAGGCAGCTCATTCATCAATATTTCCGCGACTTCAGCCAAATCCTTCCTAGCAGCAAAAAGGCTTTTAAGCAAGTTGAAGTATTTAGGTGTTTGGAGCATTGTTTCCACAAATGGCATATTGACTTGTAAAGCTTTAACATGCTCCATGAAGGTTCTGTATTCTTTTACTTTTTCTGCAGACATGGCTTTGATTGGATATGGCAGAGGAGGATTACATGGCTTTAGAGAACTGGCAGTTTTATTATTTACGTATGGACTCGTCGAGTCCATGAGAGTGACTCGGCGAGTCTGATCGGGTTTTGCTGGGTCTGATTCTTCTTCCTTTTCTGCCTTCTTCTTGGAGATTTTCAGTGCTTCTGTGAATGTTTCTTCACTGCTGGAGGTTATTACACTTACATTCTCCATTCTTGGATTGGGTTCGGTGTTACTCGGAAGTTGACCCGGTCTTCTATCATTCACTTGATGCGCAAGCTGCCCCAGCTGTTTCTCAATGTTGAGAATTGATGCTTGCTGATTCCTAAGCATGTTTCTGGTCTCGTGTATGGCAGCATCGTGATCACTGTGTCTTTTTTCGGACGCGGCTATGAATCTAGTGAATAACTCTTCTAAATCGGCTTTCTTTTCTACCGGTTCTTCCTTTTGGTACAGTCCCCTCTCCTTCTGCTTGTATTTCTCCTCCTTTGCCTTCTTATACTCCTCGTATGGTAGCCAATCCTTCTTAGGTTTCCGCCAATTATCATCATATCGATCACCACTCGAATAGAAAACTTGAGCTTTCTTATTTCCATTTTCATCCAAATCATAATCCTTTGTGAGATGGGGCCCTCTACAATTTTCGCATCCTACTCTAATAGCATGGATTGTTTGATCCATTTTAGTCATTCTTCGATCTAGACTATCAAGCTTAGCTATCACCGCCGCCATGCTATCATTTGCCGCGTTCACTACCCCACGACTTACTTCGTTTCTCGGATTATGGTATTCTCTAGAGTGCTTAGAGAATTCTTCAATTAATTCTTTAATTAACGGAGGCGCCTTCTTTGTGAGCGGGCCTTGAGAATCAAGCAATTGCCTTGTGGTGACATTGACTCCATCATAAAAGATAGAGACTTCTTGTTGGCTATTAAGGTCATGATGTGGGCAATTTCTAAGTAGGCTCTTGTACCTTTCCCAAGCTTCATAAAGAGATTCGCCGGGTTGTTGCTCGAAGTTGGCAATGGCTTTCTTAAGCTTGGCTATCTTGGAGGGCGGGCAGAAATGGTCTATGAATTCTTCTTTCATCTTGGCCCATGTGGTGACCGATCCAAGAGGAAGTGACTTTAACCAATCTTTTGCAGCTCCTTTAAATGTGACAGGAAGCATGCGAAGAAGCTGGGTCTCGCGTGGAACATTCGGGACGTTGAAGTAATCGGCCACATCATTCACTTCATCCAAGTGCTTGTAAGCGTCTTCGTGATCCTTCCCGTAAAAAGGAATCTCCTTGAGTTGGGCGAGAATATGGCCTTTTAGTTCGAATGTAGCGGTCGCGGGAATTGCGGGTTGCACAAGCCCCGGCCCGGTGTCATCATGCATCCTTTTCTTCCACTCCCCCATGGGGACTTCATCAATGTTAGCCATCGTGATAGCTAACTCTTCTTCGGAATCGGTTTCGTGCTCGTAAGTATGCTCTTCTTCTTCCTCGATCTCGTACTCGATATCTTCTTGAATTGGTTCTTCAATTGTTAACGAGGCACTAGATGCTCGTGATTTGCTGCTCCTTTTCTTGCTGAAAACGGACTTTAAATTCTTGAGTGGTGAGTTCTTTGAAGTTGCGGTTTCTCCAACAGCTTTTCCTTTGCTTTTTCTTAGTGCGGATTCCGGGTCTTCCAAAGGAGGGACAAGAGGTGTATTAGATCCTCGGGTCATGAAACAACTGTAAACAAACAAAACAAAAGAAACAGAACGCGTAAAAAAGAAGAAAAAAAAATAAAAAAAAATAAAGACTGAAACAGCGATGTACTCGTCGAGTCGGCACGAGTGCACTCGGCGAGTTCAAGGCAAAAACAGAAAAGAAAATTTCTAGTTATTCTAAAAAAAACAAATTTTTTATAAACCAATTCTACTTACTGAATTACTTTGTAAATAACTTTGTGTAAGATAAATCCCACACAAAGGATCGATTAAACTAGAATTTAATATTAATTTTAGAACCGTTCCCCGGCAACGGCGCCAAGAAAACAGAAGGAAAAAAACTAAAAAGTAAAAGAAAGAAAACTCTATATAACGGGTTGCCTCCCACCAAGCGCTTCTTTTTAAGGAGTCATTAGCTAGACTCCTTCCCGTCTACGTTTCGTCATCTTCGAGCATCGGGAATGCACGCCTAGTCCTTTGTGGTTTGTACTTAGTCTTGTAAGCGTGAATCTTCTTCTTGTAAGCCCTTTTCATTTCATCTCTTTTCTTTTTCACAACATCCTCCTCAGCTGCTTGGGCTTCTCTTTTTCTCTTTTTCTTTTTTAACCCATTCTTCTTTACCTTCTCTTGCACTTCCTTCTCTTTAAATTTAATCACTTCATATTTTGTAATGGTTCGTGCTTTAGGTTTAGTAGTGAATGGTCGATCAACTTCCACCCTTCTTCCCGTTATGTCTTCATCCTTTTTTGTGTTCAACCCTTCTCCAAATGGAATTGTATCAAAGCATGCCACCTCGGCGTCTTGTACTTCCATTCCTTTTCCTTCTTCTGCTGTTTGTTCTTCCAAAGAATCATAAATAGTAAGTAAATCCAGGGTATGTAAAGAACTATCAACAAACAGATCAACATTGGCCAAGTTTTTATCAAATTCGACTAGACTCGTCGAGTCCATCATGGTGACTCGGCGAGTCTGATCGGGTTCCATCAATTCTGGAGTGTTTTCTGAGTTGGCTCCTTCCAGTAGCTTTTCTAACTCCTCCAAGTCTTTGCTAGCATCTCCACCTTCTTCAGAGTGTAGCAAAAACTTGCTTGGATCTTCTTTTAGCAAAATTTCAAGCTCTTTTTGTAATATCTCATCATCCAATTGGATAAATGAGATTTCTTCTCTCTTTTCTTCTTCTTGCTTGGCTTCTGGAATAGCTTTGAACATCACCGACTCATCACCCACTCTCAATGTCAATGTAGAGTCACATATATCAATTAGAGCACACGCGGTGTTTAAGAATGATCTTCCCAAAATAATTGGTATTTTGGGGTCTTCTTCCATATCCACCACCATGAAGTCTACTGGAAAAATTAACTTGTCCACTTTGATAAGGAGATCCTCACAAACGCCTTGTGGATGAATTATCGTTTTGTCGGCCAAATGGATCCTCATATTTACCGTCCTTGGTGCTGGTAAATTCAGCTTCTTAAAGAATGAATAGGGCATCAAATTAATGCTTGCACCCGAATCAGCTAATGCTCGGGTAAAAACTTCATTACCAAATTGGCACGGAATCACCATATTTCCCGGATCACTCTTTTTTTCAGGCAGCTCATTCATCAATATTTCCGCGACTTCAGCCAAATCCTTCCTAGCAGCAAAAAGGCTTTTAAGCAAGTTGAAGTATTTAGGTGTTTGGAGCATTGTTTCCATAAATGGCATATTGACTTGTAAAGCTTTAACATGCTCCATGAAGGTTCTGTATGCTTTTACTATTTCTGCAGGCATGGCTTTGATTGGATATGGCAGAGGAGGATTATATGGCTTTAGAGAATTGGCAGTTTTATCATTCCCGCATGGACTCGTCGAGTCCAAGAGAGTGACTCGGCGAGTCTGATCGGGTTTTGCTGGGTCTGATTCTTCTTCCTTTTCTGCCTTCTTCTTGGAGATTTTCAGTGCTTCTGTGAATGTTTCTTCATTGCTGGAGGTTATTACACTTACATTCTCCATTCTTGGATTGGGTTCGGTGTTACTCGGAAGTTGACCCGGTCTTCTATCATTCACTTGATGCGCAAGCTGCCCCAGCTGTTTCTCAATGTTGAGAATTGATGCTTGCTGATTCCTAAGCATGTTTCTGGTCTCGTGTATGGCAGCATCGTGATCACTGTGTCTTTTTTCGGACGCGGCTATGAATCTAGTGAATAACTCTTCTAAATCGGCTTTCTTTTCTACTGGTTCTTCCTTTTGGTATAGTCCCCTCTCCTTCTGCTTGTATTTCTCCTCCTTTGCCTTCTTATACTCCTCGTATGGTAGCCAATCCTTCTTAGGTTTCCGCCAATTATCATCATATCGATCACCACTCGAATAGAAAACTTCAGCTTTCTTATTTCTATTTTCAACCAAATCACAATCCTTTGTGAGATGGGGCCCTCTACAATTTTCGCATCCTACTCTAATAGCATGGATTGTTTGATCCATTTTTGTCATTCTTCGATCTAGACTATCAAGCTTAGCTATCACCGCCGCCATGCTATCATTTGCCGTGTTCACTACCCCACGACTTACTTCGTTTCTCGGATTATGGTATTCTCTAGAGTGCTTAGAGAATTCTTCAATTAATTCTTTAATTAACGGGGGCGCCTTTTTTGTGAGCGGGCCTTGAGAATCAAGCAATTGCCTTGTGGTGACATTGACTCCATCATAAAAGATAGAGACTTCTTGTTGGCTATTAAGGTCAGGATGTGGGCAATTTCTAAGTAAGCTCTTGTATCTTTCCCAAGCTTCATAAAGAGATTCGTCGGGTTGTTGCT
The DNA here is from genome assembly GCF_002870075.4 of Lactuca sativa. Taxonomy (NCBI): domain Eukaryota; kingdom Viridiplantae; phylum Streptophyta; class Magnoliopsida; order Asterales; family Asteraceae; genus Lactuca; species Lactuca sativa. The sequence continues at coordinate 105,905,547 of NC_056627.2, forward strand.
CGAAGTTGGCAATGGCTTTCTTAAGCTTGGCTATCTTGGAGGGCGGGCATAAATGGTCTATGAATTCTTCTTTCATCTTGGCCCCTGTGGTGACCGATCCGGGAGGAAGTGACTTTAACCAATCTTTTGCAGCTCCTTTAAATGTGACAGGAAGCATGCGAAGAAGCTGGGTCTCGCGTGGAACATTCGGGACGTTGAAGTAATCGACCACATCATTCACTTCGTCCAAGTGCTTGTAAGCGTCTTCGTGATCATTCCCGTAAAAAGTTGGGCGAGAATATGGCCTTTTAGTTCGAATGTAGCGGTCGCGGGAATTGCGGGTTGCACAAGCCCCGGCCCGGTGTCATCACGCATCCTTTTCTTCCATTCCCCCATGGGGACTTCATTAATGTTAGCCATCGTGATAGCTAACTCTTCTTCGGAATCGGTTTCGTGCTCGTAAGTATGGTCTTCTTCTTCCTCGGTCTCGTACTCGATATCTTCTTGAATTGGTTCTTCAATTGTTAACGAGGCACTGGATGCTCGTGATTTGCTGCTCCTTTTGTTGCTGAAAACAGACTTTAAATTCTTGAGTGGTGAGTTCTTTGAAGTTGCGGTATCTCCAACGGCTTTTCCTTTGCTTTTTCTTAGTGCGGATTCTGGGTCTTCCAAAGGAGGGACCAGAGGTGTATCAGATCCTCGGGTCATGAAACAACTGTAAACAAACAAAACAAAAGAAACAGAACGCATAAAAAAGAACAAAAACGAAATAAAAATAAAATAAAGACAGAAACAGCGATGTACTCGCCGAGTCGGCACGAGTTCACTCGGCGAGTTCAAGGCAAAAACAGAAAAGAAAATTTCTAGTTATTCTAAAAAAAAAACGAATTTTTTATAAACTAATTCTACTTACTGAATTACTTTGTAAATAACTTTGTGTAAGATAAATCCCACACAAAGGATCCATTAAACTAGAATTTAATATTAATTTTAGAACCGTTCCCTGGCAACGGCGCCAAAAACTTGATGTGTGTGTACTCACCTAGTTTTAAACCTACTTTCAATTATAAAATGACACACAAAAGGCAGTGAACCTATCAATTGTGGTATAGTTGGGTAAGTAGGGTATCGAACACAGGGAACGACAAATTAAATTAAAAACTAATTTTATCTAAGTTAATTAAGAAGTAGGGGTTTTCTCTAGTTTTACAAGACTAGAAACTTACTAACTATTACTAATTTAAGACTAGAAAATAACGACTTAACTAGATTCAATAATTGGAAAGGAACTTCTGTTTAGTTCAACTTGGTTAACTCTATGGTTGATTTCAAGGTAATAGTGCAATGGATTAATTCTTTTTTTGGTTACCGATTCAAGTGATTAGATTTGTGTTCACTACCCTAATCCTTAGCAAATAAACTAACTTAAACAGTGGCCAATTGTCTAATTTAATTTTATTCACTAGATTAATTATTCGGGTTAAGTTAGACTTGCAATAGTTAACTAATTTATTCTTTTAATTAACTCCTTGTTTGATGGTCATCTTACAAGCTTGCACATGAATTTACTCAATTTTCTTATTAATTCTAGTTTCATATTCATTAATCCTAGACATATAGCATAGTGATCACATAGCATATGAGGTCAATAATCAATAGATGTTCATGCTAATCAATTATCTTCCTATTAACATAAAATTAATTATTATTCACACACAAGGTTCTTTAGCAAGCTAAAATAACAAAAATTCACCAACTTGGAATTAATCCTACCAATTAATCAAACCATATTGTCTACTTTGTATCCCCAAACAGAAGTCTAAAGGTTTTAGCTCATAATTGAAGTAAATAACAGCAAACAAACAAAGTCAAGTTGCTTAATCATAATGATAAAACAAAAGAATAAATGGAATGATGAAATTTTGCCTCAATTACTCTCCGGAATTGAATTCTAGCTCCTTTCGTCGTCTTCTAGGGTTTCTCTGGCTTCTGAATCGTAGCAAAGTACTTCTGAATCGTCCCAGAACTTCTCCCTATCGATCTGTGGAATTATCTTTAAATATACGAATCGACTCGTCGAGTCCCTCTCACATTCCCTGTATTGTGATAACTCTCTGGGATCCCGAGTCATTATCTTCTCGATCCTTCGATTGGACTCGTCGAGTAGTCGATCTGACTCGCCGAGTAGGTGCCATTTTTAGTGTTTTTCTTCTTGATTTCATTCTTGATCTTCTAACAGTTTCTCCTGCTTCCTTTCGCTTCTAAGCTTCATCTTTGGACTGAAAAACATAATTTAACACTTTTAAGTACCTTTTGTCCATAATATGCAATAATTTAGCTAATAAATGAGTAAAAATGTATATTTAATATGAACTAATTATGCACATATCAACTAGTCCCTAAGGTGGTCCCAAAATCATCAATTAGTTGTTCATAACACTAATTAAATCCATATATGTGCCTATATATGCTAAATAGGATTCACGCGTGTACTCAAGCCACCACTTGACACCTAGCACCAAATCCAACATTGTCATCAGAACCACTCACTACAAGTGAGTTTATACCCCTTTAATTAACCTTTGAAATACTTTTAAATGTTTTAAATACTTTTATGGGGGGGGGGATACAAGTTGAATACTTTTAGTTATTACATCAATCACATGTGATTAATAACTAGAAAACCAATGATTTTATCACTGTTCAAACTGTTTATCAAACTGTTTTACTTCAAATGTTTTACAAACTCTTTTACTTATCAAATGCTTTTATTAAACTTTGTTTTACTTCTTATAAATTGCATTCCCATATATGTATAGATATATAAGAAATGTTTAAAGGGCTTAGGAAGGCCATCCGCCCTATTTGCTTTTCCTCGATTTGGATGTGGTCTGGTGGGATGTGGGGTAGCCGTCCGAGGGTCGTTTCAATATAAATTATGTATCATATGTGCATATATAGACATAAAAGTACTTCTATATTCATGCGTATCAGTTACATCATTAGTAAGTTACCATCGGGGTAACACAGGATTACACTTATACTTTTACTAGATCAATGAGTCAGTTCATTCACGAGTCAATACTTATTACTATGAGAACATATAAATTATATTACTAACAAGAACATATACATTACATTACTACGAGAACACATACATGATATTACTATGAGAACATATACAACTATACTAGAAAGAGAACATATACAACGATACTAGCACAGAAACACCACATATACATATACATACATATACTTACATAAATGTGATCCACTATATTGGAGCATGCCTTAAATGTCATGGCCCGAGTTGTAACCAGAGTCTCTTGGAGGGAGAGCGTGAGTTTGCATATAAATGTATACTGGATTGATTATCCTACACCTTGCTGCTAGCTACAGCTGGACCTGCAGGTCTGCGGGTGCCAAACGTCATACCTTTTTACGACCTACATTTGTCGTTGTCACTCAGTCGATAGTATGGTACAATTAAGTCACACGATTACCTTAATATAAATCCGGTTTAAGGTAGTTAGTACAACAGTAGTTCCTATAAAACAACACTACAGTACTACAATAATTTACCCATAACACATATTTAGTGATATTTTCACTTAAGTATTAATGTACAAACTATATTTTGTTAAATGATAGTTACACATGGGAAATTACACATTTTTACGACAAACGAACATACAAAACAGTTAAGCCTTGGTAGAAGGCTACTTTAATGGAAAATATAGGTTTTTCTAAGAGATTCAAACTTTTACAAACACTTACAAACATTTACTTACATTTTACAAACTTACACTTGAGACATGTTCAAACGTTTTGATAACAAACACCGACACTAAAATACTTATGAACTCACCAGCTTAATGCGGATAAACTCTTTCAAAATAACTTGTATTCTCAGGTCATCAGTAGACAGGTACCGAGACCAACTTTTGAGAAGATGGAGCGCATTCAGGACTCATCTCTTTATTTTGACTTACATTATTTTTGGTGTCTATAATTGTACAGAACACACGTGTATTAAAATTATATATTTAATGCAATGGATGATGTTGTTTGCTTATTTACATTTACTGTGTTGTGATACTTTACATGACGTCCTCCGCCCCAGAACATTTCCGCCGTTCTTGGTTTTGGGGTGTGACAGTAAGTGATAAAAAGGTTAGAGAGTACCGTTTCAATTCCTTTTTATATGTACAAGGAAGAGAGAGAAAAATCCGGCTGAGATCTTGGATTATCTCAAAAATAGCGCCTGACTTGACGGATGAACAGTTGGCACACCGATGATGACGTAGGAAAGAGAAAGGACGTTTCCTTTTTTGCACGTCATTCCACAAAATTCACTTTTTCAAATCGCCAAATCGATTGGATAACTGCTGAGTCAGCTTTCACTTTATCCTAATCGTCACTCCCAAATACATTTGAATCGCCATTGCCTATTATGCTTTATTGAACAGCCTTAAAAGAACCAGAGTGTGGAAAATTAAAAAATTTCGTGCATAGGGTGTAAAAGATAATGAAATGAAACAAACGTTTTGGGATAATCTGTGATGTCTTACATAGACATAAAACAATGGATTCTGGGCACGAATCACTTCCTTGAAAGTCAAGAGAGACATTAAAGTGCTTGATTGGTTTCCCATTAAATAACGATCAATAACTTATTGATAAGTATTGAAAGGCATCTTTTTGAAGGTTATAAAGGGTGGCTTTTGCTTCAATTCATAATTTCGATACTTGACATAAGACCGAAACTGAATGAAGTACTTGTGAGATCATTGTGATCTGTTGAACAAGTAGGTAGGATAAATTTTATAGTGACAAAAGGAAGTAAAAAAATCTCAAAAAAAAATTAAACTGGATCTTTTAGGGTAAGAAAAGCCTTGGTGTAAGAAAGATTCATAAAGATCACTCAAAAGTAAAAAGAGATTTCATTAGGTAACAAGTAAGATCTTGAATATGAGAATTCACCATCAATTCATGAGTGGTGTTGAACTTTGGGTTTCACTTAGTACATAGTGGCATGAAACTAAGATCATGAACGCAGATTTTGTATAACCATAAACCTCAGTGGTTAATACTGAGAGTCTCAAGGGTTATATTGGTGAAACGAATTATAATGGAGATAAAATGACGGAGATGGTTAAAGTAGCAAATGTACCTCTGCTTTAAAGAAAAAGAATGACCAAACAGAAAACTCTAAACTCAATGTGAGTAGAGTAAGGTAGCTCATGATTAGAGTGAATGTTACAGTCTGGATTGGGAAAACAAGATTTGTATATATCATGTTATTAAGGCTTCACTCAAAATATTACAACGCTTTAGTCAACATACAACAACATGCTTCTAGGGACTCCTAACTAATAAAAACATTTACCCGCCTTAGCTTCGCCATCGAGAATCACACTTAGACAAAAAGAAAAACTTTAGATAAAAAGAAAAATAAAAAAAATAAAAATATTTTTTTTATTTTGTGAGAACTGACCAATTGAATGAAAGAGAAAAATATTTTTGGATTTTATAAGTAGAAAAGAAGTATTTAAAAGTGTACAAAAGAATACAGTCAAAATGCCTTGATAAAAAAAAGAAGGGAACGAGTTCAGAAGGACCGAACCCGAAATAAATCGAACGTTCGGTTCATTTCGGTTCATGGTCGAGCTTCACCCGAAATAGACCGAACGTTCGGTTCATTCCGGTTCGCTCTATTTCGCTTCTAACCTTTATTGAAGCGAAGGCGATTTAGGCACTGATTCTGCTTCCATCATTCCTAGGCCTTGTAGAATCCTGTTGAAGCTTGCTTCAGCTAAAGCCTTAGTGAATATATCAGCCAGTTGATCAGTCGTTCTGACGAAATGGATTTCTACGTTACCATCTTCGACATGATCCTTGATAAAGTGGTACCTCAGTGCTATATGTATAGTCTTTGAGTGTTGCGTTGGGTTGTGACAGATCCTAATTGTCCTTTCAGAGTCGCAATATAGTGGGATTTTCTTCATGTTTAGCCCGTAATCCCTAAGCTGACTTTCTATCCATACGACTTGAGATGTGCATGATGCTGCAGCAATGTATTCAGCTTCTGTAGTGGAGAGGGAGACACAAGTTTGTTTCTTCGATTGCCAGCTAACCAATTTTCCATCTAGAAATTGGCATCCACCAGTGGTGCTTTTACGATCTAATTGTGACAACCCGATATTTCCAACTCTTTGTAATGACCTAAAAAGTCAAAGTATTGTAACCACTTTTGAGTTAACAAAATTAACTTTGATAATAAAATGTCCAAAAAGTTTCTATTTAAATTCCTTCTATGTTTAATTTCATTGAACCGTGATCGTACATAAAAAGAACGAACGCCCAATTCCGACTTCGTATGTTTAAGTTATGATTTTTCCAAGTTCGGCATAGCAGCAGTCAGCTAAAAACTCGAACCGGAGATCGAGCGACTTTTGGCCGGAATGACCTAAACGAGAATCGAAGGTCTTAACAATGGTAATTCAGCGGTAAAAAGTCTGACAAAAACTGACATCAGATAAAGAAGTTATGAATTTTAGAAGATATTCCTTAAACACGACCCTTTTAAAAATAAGTAATAAAAATATTTTCGGAATTTGCCGACGTAATCTAAACGAAAGTTGTAAAGTATGGTCTCACCTTCGCGGGGATATAAAGAACGTCGAAAACAGAGTTCGTATGAAGAAGATATGATTATTTGAAGTTTATTAAATAAATTATATATAAATTTAAATCAAAAATCCGGTAATATCCGAAGGGGGAGTCAGTGTTCTCATCCGAGTTAAGCGCCGCGTAACCCCGTACGCCCTGCGTACGCGAAGGCTTTGGTCTCGGTCCGTCCACGTCGCCCCTATGCGAGCCTAGCCGATCCGTCCCATCCGAAGCAATGCAGTCGAGGACTCGGTCACGGGTGACGCACGAGTACGCCCCGCGTACGAGCGTAAGCCCCGCGTACCGAGCCTTCTCAGACCCCTATAAATAGAGATGCGAGGGTTCTAGGAAATTCACTCCATTTCTCTCATTTCTCTCACGATATTGCCTCGATTTCCGTGCCCGCACTACCCCGAAGCCTGGTCATTTTGCTCAAGTCCCGAAGGTCGATTTTACTCCCGAGATTCCCGAGAATCCCGAGAAAAATCCGTTTCCCGAGACGAAACTCTGCCCGGTTTTCCATCTCGCTATCTTCAAACTTTTAAGTGAGTTCATACCCCTTAATTAACCCTTTTTAAATATTCTAAATGCTTTTATATGCTTTCTAGGGGGGGGGGGGGGGGTAAAACACATGACTACTATTGGGTGTTATATATAAGGATTATTATACACTTTTATTAAGTGGAATCATATGTGATTTATAAACTTTATAGGGAACTCTCGTATACAAAATATATTACAATAGAAATCCTATCTTTAAAAATATAAATTGTTGTAATGCATGTATAAACTAAACATTTTCCTAGATTTAATGTATATGTGCCTATCTTAGGCTCTACAAAAATCTATACTTTCATAACAAATGATTCCTTTTCTAGGTATTTCTAAACAAACGAGACACACTTTTAGAAAACTATAATAGGCATAGTTTTACGAGCAAATTTCTAACTTTTACGTACAAGAAACACGAATTTCAAGAAGTCACTTTCATATACAAGAACAAACGAAACGTTTTAACAAGTAGATCTGTTTTTATACTACGCTTTGTGAGACATTAACTTCACGTACGTTCGAGTACACATTTCATGTCCTGCATTATATACCAGAATCCCTTGGAGGGGGAGCATGGTGTTTGTGTATAGATTTATACGGGCTTGACAACCCGCGCCTTGACTGTTAGCTACACTCCCCCATTTGGGGTAACAAACGTCATAACATTCCAACGCCTGAAGAACGTTGTGTATAGGTATTCCGAGTCAATAGCATGGTTATAAAACTCACATGAGGTATTAAAAATACATTGATTTACGAGGTTTTCAAACATATTGGTTATTTTTACACTTACATACATTTTTGGAAACAAACTTTGGTCTTGAGAGAAGACTACTTTTATACTAGTAGAAAATATAGGATTTTCTAAAAACAAACAAACAAGGACAAAACATTTCATTACATACCAACATTGTCATTTAAATACTCATGAAACTCACCAGCTTAAATGCTGATCTACTCTTTCAAAATTTCTTGTATGTCCCAAGGATTCAGTAACTACAGGTAACAATACGCTTTTGAAGAAGGGACGCTGCGGCGCCACTTAAATCTCACATTTTGACATCATATTGTAATTGGTTTTGAACATGTACCTTTTGACAAATGTAAACTTTCAATTATATATATGATGGTTGTATTGCTTTCTTTACTATGTATTCAATTGTTACGTTACCACATGAAGTCATCTGCCCCCGAACGTTTCCACCGTTCAGGTTTGGGGGTGTGACAGATTGGTATCAGAGCAATGTTTATAGTGAACTAAGTATATCGAACCACATAAGATATACAAACTATAAATGCTTAAGGGACTAATACTCTCTGACAAAATAATTTTTCTTTTTACGCTTAAGCAGCGTTACGTTTAACTTAAATTGATAGTTCATTTAAGTACAATTACATGCATACAACAAATTATTTTCATGATATCTAACTATACAACAAGTATTTAGACAAGTTGACACTACGATTAAGACTCGATATATGTAATCAGATTTAGGACAAATATAGCGTGATCAACTATATTTGCCCGAGATTGGACCAATGTATATCGAGGAATGATCGTAGTAAGCAACAAGTCAAAACTTACCAAACCGTCACAAGAATCAAACACAAGAAATCAAATACTATAGGAGGATTTGCTACATAAACTAGTTTAACTTACATGTTTAAGCTTACATGTTTCAACTTTATTCAATTCTTATAACCCTCTTTCTCGTACAGTCAAATGGCTGGATTTCAACACCCTGGCGACCCCTACTTTCCCAACCAAGGCAACGGAGGATGGGTCGAAGATGATCCCGAAGAGAATGAGGGGCCCATAGAAGTGGATGATGACTCCGGTACCGATTCAGAGCCGGAAGTGATCAATCCACCACCCGTTCAACCTCCCGTCTTTGTAAGGAACTTTCAAGGACCGACTCCCGTCTGGGGAAGTCACCTCCACCATTGGAGCCAACAGCAAAACCTACGCCCTCCCTACGGCATGTGCCGAGACTTCTATGATGTCCGCGGTGGAGGTTCGGCTGATCGGGCACTCCCAGTAATGGTGGGTAAGCTAGCCAATCAGTCCTATCAGTCCAGAGTTCAAGCTAGCCGACTCCGGGATGTCAACGTGGAAGTACAGGTTCACACTTCTGACATCCGTAGGCTGGACAAGATACAAGACAATGCTCAACTCCAAACCGAGGCATTCCAAGCACAAATGATTGCAGCCCTCGCTGAATTGAGAGAACAACAAGCCACTTTTGATAGGCGTCTAATGGAGTTGAGGCATTTAGATGCGGAGTCAAGCTCCAAGCGCAACCTACGTCGCAAGTAGTGCTTGTCAAAGACTCAAATTTTGTTATAGCTTAGGACCTCGGCTAAAAGTCTTTAAATTTCTCGAACTTTGTAATCGGAGACCCTTATAGGGGTCAAATTTTCATGATCGTTGTATCAACTATTATATTAATATAAGTGGCACTATTATTACTACGTTAAGTATTTCATTAAATCCTTGAAAAGTCATCGAGAAACCAAATGCTTGATTCATACTTTCAGTCTTACAAATAACTTCCATTCTTCTATTTTAAGACTCATACTATCATTTGTTGTCAAACTATAGCAATTTGGTTCATAAGGCACATTCAGTTTCTATACTAAGTAATTCTTATCGTTACCTTTTCAACCTATAGTTGAAGGATGCCTCCGCGTAGGAATCCAAGGCGAAACAATGGTGGGGAAGCACCTGTACCACCACCACCTCCACCACCTCAATTTGATGCTGTCATGTTCCAAGCAGCAGTCACCGCAGCGGTAGCAGCTGCCATGTCACAGATCAATAACTCGAGTACTAATGGCTCGAGATCTGGCACACACCCATCCAACCATGGCGAGAGTCATGGGCCACCACGAGAATGCACCTATAAGGACTTTACTAATGCCAAACCCCGGATGTTTTATGGAACTGGGGTGTGATAGCCCTGAGACAGTGGATTGAAAGGACGAAGTCAGTCTTTGAAATTTGGTCCTGTCCTGAGCACAGCAAAGTTAAGTTTGCAACTTTCACCCTTATTGATAGAGCTTTAACTTGGTGTAATGGCCACGTTAAGGTACTTACCCTAATAGTGGCAAACTCCATAAGCTGGGAGAGCCTAAAAGCCATGATGATGAGAGAATACTGCCCATGGGGAGAGATTCAAAAGCTCGAACACGAACTCTGGACTCTCGGAATGGTTGGTACCGACATCGCAACTTATACCAACAGATTCTGCGATCTGGCAATCCTTTTCCCAGATATGATTGCTCCCGAGAGCAAGAAAATAGAGAGGTACATCTGGGGACTAACGCCCCAAATTCGATCAAGCGTGTTAGCTTCCAAACCTGACACCTTTGAAAGTGCTAAGGAACTGGCACAATCTCTGATTGACTACGGAGGTCATCAGAACTCAACCGTTTCTGCACCAGAACCACAGAAAGGAAACAACAACAACAACAACAGGAAGAGAGTATGGAATAAAGGCAAGGGTGGGTCTTCCCATGAATCCGCAAAGAAACAACTGGTTTCAGTGAATGCTGCCACTGTACCTACTACAGTCCCTACAAATCCCTACGCCATAAAGACTTATGGGGGTAATCTTCCAAAGTGCACCAAATGCACTTACCACCATCATGGACCTTGTCGGGAAATCCAGTGCTCCAACTGCAACAGAAAAGGACACACTGTCTGTTTCTGCAAGGATCCCGCAAAGCCGATCACTCAAGTCCCTAGCGTGGGTGTAGGCCAAACTTGCTATGGTTGTGGCGAGGTGGGCCACTACAAGAGGAACTGCCCAAAGGCAGCAAATACCGGCGGGGTGGGACGAGTTTTGGTGATAGGCCACGATGAGGCTGTAGCTGATCTGACTGTAGTTGCTGGTATGTTCCTTCTAGATAGTTCATATGCATGCATCTTATTCGATAATGGAGCGGAGAGAAGCTTCATGAGTCAAAACTTTATTCACTTACTTAAACCTAAACCTAGCAAGTTAGAAAAATCATTCACTGTAGAGATGGCCAATGGAAAAACCGAAAACACTAACTGCATATACATGGGCTGTACGTTAACTTTAGACGGCCGTTCTTTCCCAATCAATCTCATGCCGGTCCAAATTAAAAGTTTCGACGTCATACTCGGCATGGATTGGTTGAGTCTTCTTCGCGCCGACATCATGTGCTTTGAGAAAGCAGTTCGTCTTAATCTCCCTAACAACGAAACATTGGTTATCCACGGCGACAAATCAAGTACAAACCTTCGCATCATTTCGTGCATCCAAGCTCGAAAGTGCTTGCGGAAGAATTGTCGAGCATTCCTAGCGCACATCGTTGATACAAGTCAAGAACTGAAGGACATAAAGAACATTCCAGTAATACGCGACTTTCCCGATATCTTTCCAGAAGAGCTACCGCGATTACCACCACAACGCCAAGTCGAGTTCAGAATCGATTTAGTTCCAGGGACTACCCTAGTAGCAAAATTGCCTTATCGTCTCGCACCAGCAGAGATGCAGGAACTTTCCAATCAACTTAATGAACTCCTTCAAAAAGGATTCATAAGACCAAGTTTCTCACCTTGGGGAGCACCGGTCTTGTTTGTAAAGAAGAAAGACGGATCGTTCTGTATGTGCATCGACTACAGAGAGCTGAACAAACTTACTATCAAGAACCGTTATCCTCTACCCCGTATTGACGACCTATTCGATCAACTTCAAGGAGCAAACTACTTCTCAAAGATAGATCTACGATCCGGATATCACCAATTACAAGTACTTGAGGGAGATATTCCCAAGACAGCTTTCTGAACTCGTTATGGACACTACGAATTTGTAGTGATGCCATTTGGATTAACCAACGCACCAGCAGTATTTATTGACCTAATCAATAGGGTATGTCGTCCCTAATTGGATCAATTCGTCATCGTATTTATCGATGATATACTTATCAACTCCCGAAGTAAGGAAGAGCATAGTCAGCACCTACGAAAATTCTTAGAAACACTGCGATCGGAGAAACTCTATGCGAAGTTCTCTAAATGTGAATTTTGGATTCGAAGAGTCGAATTTTTGGTCCACGTTGTTAGCGAGAAAGGGATACACATGGACCCCTCCAAAATCAAGGCCATCGAGAACTGGTCGGCACCAAAGACACCTACAGAAATTCGTCAATTTCTATGTCTCGCTGGCTACTATCGCAGATTCATAAAGAACTTCTCTAGCATTGCGAAACCTCTTACTACATTAACCCAGAAAGGCGTGGCCTATGACTAGGAAGCGAAACAAGAGAAGGCGTTGAAAACGCTAAAATAGGCGTTGTGCACCGCACCGATACTATCCCTCCCTGAGGGAATAGAAGACTTCGTAGTGTATTGCGATGCGTCAAATCAAGGACTTGGTTGTGTTCTTATGCAGAGAGGGAAGGTTATTGTTTATGCCTCCCGACAGCTTAAGACACACGAAGTGAACTATACGGCACACGATCTTGAGTTAGGAGCAGTGGTATTTGCTCTGAACATCTAGAGACACTACTTATACGGAACAAAGAGTACTATTTTCACCGATCACAAGAGCCTTCAACACATTTTCGATCAGAAGGAACTCAACATGCGACAACGACGATGGGTTGAGTTACTAAATGACTACGAATGTGAAATTCATTATCATCCTGGCAAGGCCAACGTGGTAACTGACACCCTCAGTCGAAAGGAATACACTGGTCGGAGGGTCAGATCTCTGACTATGACTATCCATTCCCACTTATCCGCACAAATTAAAGAGGCACAAATGGAAGCTTTGCGACCTGAAAATGTGGCGGGTGAATCCCTGCGAGGAATGGAAAAGAATCTAGAAGTCAAGGGTGGCGGAGCATATTATCTCATGGACCGAATCTAGACGCCGAACCATGGCGGGTTCAGAGACATAGTCATGACTGAAGCACACAACACGAGGTATTCCGTTCACCCGGGTTCAGATAAGATGTATCTGGATCTTAAGAAATTGTACTAGTGGCCTAACATGAAAGCAGAAATTGCTACCTTCGTAAGTAAATGCCTTACTTGAGCTAAGGTTAAGGTCGAGTATCAAAAACCGTCAGGATTACTACAACAACCAGAGATACCAGAATAGAAATGGGAACGGATTACTATGGACTTCATAACCAAGTTACCCAAGACGACGGGTGGACTCGATACCATATGGGTCATTGTCGATAGATTGACCAAATCCGCGCATTTCCTACCCATCAAGGAGACTGACAAAATGGAAAAGCTTACAAGAACTTACTTAAGGGAAGTAGTGCGACTGCATGGTGTTCCGATATCCATTATCTCCGATCGAGATAGTAGATTCACTTCAAGATTCTGGCAGTCACTACAAAGTTCCCTGGGGACTAGGCTAGACATGAGTACAGCCTACCACCCACAAACAGACGGGCAAAGTGAGAGAACGATACAAACTTTAGAAGATATGCTGAGAGCCTGTGTTATTGACTTTGGAAAGGCATGGGATATCCATTTACCCCTTGTGGAATTTTCATACAACAATAGTTATCATACAAGCATAAAGGCTGCTCCGTTTGAAGCCCTCTATGGTCGAAAGCACAGAACCCCTCTGTGATGGACTGAAGTTGGCGATACCCAGTTAGCTAGAGGGAGAGTTCCTGAAAGCACTCTCACCGGTTCGGAAATCATACGTGAAACGACAGAGAAGATCGTTCAGATTCGTGAACGATTGAAAGCCTCTAGAGACCGACAGAAAAGCTACGCTGACCAAAGGAGGAAACCTTTGGAATTCCAGGTAGGAGACCACATTTTATTAAAGGTCTCACCGTGGAAGGGTTTAATACGCTTTGGAAAGTGTGGGAAACTAAATCCAAGATACATAGGGCCTTTCGAGATTCTTGCCAGAATCGGCCATGTGGCTTACAAGCTTAACCTACCGCGCGAACTTAGTAACATACATCCAACCTTCCACGTCTCAAACTTGAAAAAGTGTCTGTCCGATGAGACTCTTGTTATTCCACTCGACGAGATTGAGATCAACGAGAGCCTCAACTTTGTGGAAGAACCAGTAGAAATCATGGACCGAGAGGTCAAACAAACAAAACATAGTCGCATACCCATCGTGAAGGTTCGCTGGAACGCCAAGCGGGGACCTGAATTCACATGGGAACACGAAGATCAGATGAAACAAAAGTACCCTCATCTTTTTCTCTGATCCGCTAGTATCTTTAATACTTTAAATTTCGGGACGAAATTCCCTCTAACGGGGGGATGATGTGACAACCCGATATTTCCAACTCTTTGTAATGACCTAAAAAGTCAAAGTATTGTAACCACTTTTGAGTTAATAAAATTAACTTTGATAATAAAATGTCCAAAAGGTTTCTATTTAAATTCCTTCTATGTTTAATGTCATTGAACCGTGATCATACATAAAAAGAACGCCCAATTCCGAATTCGTATATTTAAGTTATGATTTTTCCAAGTTCGGCATAGCAGCAGTCAGCTAAAAACACGAATCGGAGATCGAGCGACTTTTGGCCGGAATGACCTAAACGAGAATCGAAGGTCTCAACAATGGTAATTCAGCGGTAAAAAGTCTGGCAAAAACCGACGTCAGATAAAGAAGTTATGAATTTTAGAAGAAATTCCTTAAACACGACCCTTTTAAAAATAAATAATAATAATATTTTCGGAATTTGCCGACGGAATCTAAACGAAAGTTGTAGAGTATGGTCTCACCTTTGCGGGGATATAAAGAACGTCGAAAACAGAGTTCGTATGAAGAAGATATGATTTTTTGAAGTTTATTAAATAAATTATATATAAATTTAAATCAAAAATCCGGTAATATCCGAAGGGGGAGTCAGCGTTCTCATCCGAGTTACACGCCGCGTAACCCCGTACGCCTCGCGTACGCGAAGGCTTTGGTCTCGTTCCATCCACGTCGCCCCTATGCGAGCCTAGCCGATCCGTCCCATCCAAAGCGAAGCAGTCGAGGACTCGGTCACGGGTGACGCACGAGTACGCCCCGCGTACGAGCGTACGCCCTGCGTACTGAGGCTTCTCAGACCCCTATAAATAGAGATGCGAGGGTTCCGGGAAATTCACCCCATTTCTCTCATTTCTCTCACGATATTGCCTCGATTTCCGTGCCCGCACTACCCCGAAGCCCTGGTCATTTTGCTCAAGTCCCGAAGGTCGATTTTACTCCCGAGATTCCCGAGAATCCCGAGAAAAATCCGTTTCCCGAGACGAAACTCGGCCCGGTTTTCCATCTCGCTATCTTCAAACTTTTAAGTGAGTTCATACCCCTTAATTAACCCTTTTTAAATATTCTAAATGCTTTTATATGCTTTCTAAGGGGGGGGGGGGGAATACAAGTAAAACACATGACTACTATCGGGTGTTATATATAAGGATTATTATACACTTTTATTAAGTGGAATCATATGTGATTTATAAACTTTATAGGGAACTCTCGTATACAAAATATATTACAATAGAAATCCTATCTTTAAAAATATAAATTGTTGTAATGCATGTATAAACTAAACATTTTCCTAGATTTAATGTATATGTGCCTATCTTAGGCTCTACAAAAATCTATACTTTCATAACAAATGATTCCTTTTCTAGGTATTTCTAAACAAACGAGACATACTTTTAGAAAACTATAATAGGTATAGTTTTACGAGCAAATTTCTAAGTTTTACGTACTAGAAACACGAATTTCAAGAAGTCACTTTCATATACAAGAACAAACGAAACGTTTTAACAAGTAGATCTGTTTTTATACTACGCTTTGTGAGACATTAACTTCACGTACGTTCGAGTACACACTTAAAGTCCTGTATTATATACCAGAATCCCTTGGAGGGGGAGCATGGTGTTTGTGTATAGATCTATACGGGCTTGACAACCCGCGCCTTGACTGTTAGCTACAGTCCACCATTTGGGGTGACAAACGTCATAACAATCCAATGCCTGAAGAACGTTGTGTATAGGCATTCCGAGTCAATAGTATGGTTATAAAACTCACATGAGGTATTAAAAATACATTGATTTACGAGGTTTTCAAACATATTGGTTATTTTTACACTTACATACATTTTTGGAAACAAACTTTTGTCTTGAGAGAAGACTACTTTTATACTAGTAGAAAATATAGGATTTACTAAAAACAAACAAACAAGGACAAAACATTTCATTACATACCAACATTGTCATTTAAATACTCATGAAACTCACCAGCTTAAATGCTGATTTACTCTTTCAAAATTTCTTGTATGTCTCAAGGATTCAGTAACTACAGGTAACAATACGCTTTTGAAGAAGGGACGCTGCGGCGCCACTTAAATCTCACATTTTGACATCATATTGTAATTGGTTTTGAACATGTACCTTTTGACAAATGTAAACTTTGAATTATATATATGATGGTTGTATTTCTTTCTTTACTATGTATTCAATTGTTACGTTACCACATGAAGTCATCCGCCCCCGAACGTTTCCGCTGTTCAGGTTTGGGGGTGTGACACTAATCCACAACCACCACTACTAGAAAAAAGCCCTTTAATGACGTGCAAACAATGACACATGGTGATTTACGATACGCAAAAGTGTGTGCCCTAAAAATAATGTCATCTCTTCTAAAATTTGAAGGATAGAGGATGCGCTTTTTGTGCGCGCCCTAAAATTAGTGTCAGAAAAAAGAAAAAAAAAAAGAAATACGGAGGATGCCTTTCATAAGATGTGCGTCATGTAAGTGTGTCACTTTATATTTTTTTTTAATGAAACACGCGTTTCAAGCGGGAAATGAAATCTCAAAAATTAAAACCCCGCCTTCTATTCCAATTAGAATGAAAGAATCCTAGGGTCTTCATCTTCCCCTTTCTCTCTCTCTAACCTAAAACCCAATCTGCGATTTCGTAGAGATCTCCCATGGCTGTAACAAATGTTGTCTCGTCTCGCTGATGTTCGCAGCGATGGTGGCTTGAGGGAAAGAATATGACTGCGACGGTGGCTCCAAAGAAAAAAGACGCCACACCGGTGACTTTAGGGATGGAAGATAACAATGATGAGTGGGTCAACCCTCATGAAATCGATCCAAACTTCCTACTTTTCTCCTACCTTTCTCTCCACCCTTCTCTTTCACCATAATCATCTTCTTATTCATTCACAAAATATTTAACATGAAAATCAAATTGCTGTTTCATATTTCATTCATTCATATAAAGCCCCGATATTTCAATTCAATTTTTAACCCTACCTAAATCATCATCCTGGAAAAATCTTAGCACATCATCCCTAAAACGCCCAATAGAAAAAAAAAACCCAAATTTAAATCCCTAATTGATTCAGATGATGAGAACTTGGATGAAGTCGCACCTTCATCACCCTCCGGTTCGATTTCATGGCATTGTTGATTCAAAGTCTTAGGTAATATTTCTTGATTTTGTTATACTCTTATCTCTTCAACTATCTTCAATTGTTCGCTTCAATGTCTCCAGTCGATTTCATTATATTCAATCGATGGAAGTGAAAGATGCCTATATTTTCGGAGTTGATTTGTTAGGGTTCGTTCACGTCCCTGTGGAGGAGACCGCGATCTCCTCTTCATTCCACGATCCCCACTTCTACTCTTTATGCATCTCAGGTATTCTTCGTTCCTTCTCCCTTATTCTCATTCTTGTTTGATTTCTTAGGTGCGAGATCCCCCCCCCATACTTTTCTGCTTCTCGATCCCATTATGATAATTTGTTAATAATTGCACACACTCTATGCATCTACTCTCTATGCATCTCCGGTTTCGTTGTTCCAGCAATGAACCAAGATTTATCAACATTTTCACCTTCGACATCAAGGAGGATTCACCAACTCTTGTTATGGTTCATGGATATGCAGCTGCTTAGGGATTCTTATTTAGAAATTTTGATGCTTTCGGCAATTTGAGCTCTAATGATGGTTCACAAAATGATCAAGTTGGTATGAAAAGAAGCCTGTTGCAGGGGTGGATAGCAATCTCCATGAAGAAGCTGACTTAGTTGTTGAACATGGAAAACCGGTAAATGACCATAACACCCCTGATCTAAATTTTCCGAACACTGTTGTCCCTGGCATGCCTGAATTTGATCGGAAACTTGGTGCACCTGCAAAAAGGTTTAGCCCACCATCAGCAGGGGATTGTTCGACCTTTTCTCATATACCTTTTAATTCGGTTATGATGCGTGTTTGTTTCGTTGTCAATTCCATTCTTCCTTTTTATTGAAAGACCGAAATACCCTTATTATTACTTTAGATAAAAAATTTGTTAACAAATTCCATTTTGTTTTATCAGGATGGCTCCATTGGTGACCTTGCAGAAGAAGGTGTATATGTCAATACTAAGAAGAGAGCTTCCTAAGCTTCTAGCATTGTCTTCTAGAACTTGTAGCCATCAATCCTTGGAGAATAGTGTAAGCCAACATCTCTCATTCTATGCTTACTATCATGAACATTTAGCAGGTAAACATTTTGTCATGGCTTGTTAGTTTTTTTTAACAAAATTAGACAAGGGTAAATTAGTCATTTTTCATAAATTTGATGAGTGGACAAAAAGTGTTATAAATCATTGCATCAGGGACTTAAAATGAAAAAAAAGATTCCTTTTGGACCGTATACAAAGAACACAATATAGTATAGGGACCAAAAATATAAATTACTTGAGAAGTAGTATTTGATTTCTTGTGTTAATGCAGGTAATACAACTACGTAAAGCAGGTAGTCATCCTCACCTCTTTGCTGGTATAGAGCCAGAACCATATGAAGAGGGTGAACACTTGGTTCAGGTATAAAAAATATATCATCTCTATTTATTTATAAAATCATACAAAATGCAAGTGGCAAACTGGTAGTCTTAGACCAGCTACTTCAGAAGCTACATACGTCTAGACACCGTGTTCTTCTATTTGCACAGATGACACATACACTTGATGTCTTATAGGTTTACTTCCTTATCTTTTCATAAAAAAACTGCCAGTTGTCAGCTGTGCTTATGTATATCCATCTGTTATTATTTAAACTTAAACTTTTTTGGAAAATTTTGAAATAAAGGACTATATGGAGTTGAGTAAATACCCTTATGAGCGGCTTGATGGATCCATTAGAGCTGAAGAGCGGTTTGCTGACGGAGTTTTAGCCAAAAGTCCGAAATTGGAAATTCCAATTCCGAAGCTAATTCCGACTCTACATTTGTCTTCATGATTTTCAGCAGAGCAGGGGGGGTTGGGCTGAATCTTGTAGCTGCTGATACTGTGAGCTTTGCAATACTAACATCTATGGAGCAGGGTGTTTAATTATGGTCTTTGCAATACGGAGTTTTTCTAATTTTCACAAAATCAATTAAAAATATTTTAAGTCGTTAATTAAGGACATCAAAATATTATGTCTAAGTGATGACCATACAAGGGGTCTGGGCAAAAATATTTGGAACTTAAAGATATTATTACAAAAAAAACATAATGTGATTAGCTTGCAATGTATTGGAAAAAGCGATTGCATGTGCATGGCTTTGAGACAATTCCTTATTTGGGTATCACGTCTCCCACTTAGATTGCAAAAATTTCTGGAACTTGGTTGTTGTTGTACCCATAAGCCGCGAAGGTATATGAATTTTATTTCCAATTACTCAATGAAGACTTGTTGTGTTTCAAATTAGATCTCACTGTTATTACAGTATCACCCATTTGATGATACAGGTGACAAGGGAACGAGCATGGAGAAATAGGGTCTTTGATGAAACTGCTGGAAACATTCATAGGGAGTTTGGATCTGGCTATCCTGGAGGTGAAATAACTATTACTGCTTTTTATTATTAAAGTAATTCAACAGCCATGGAATGTGATCATACAAATTTTCCTACTGTATCTATGTGATATTGTGATTATTTCATGAATTTACCTGTCCAAGTGTAAAAAGTTTGGGGTTTTGCTTCATTTTGTGTTTTCTAAGTAGATTTATACACTATTGTTGGATGAAAATACCCCTGCTGTTTGTTTCCTCTATTCTTTATTCTTAAGATGTTTTTGGACAAAGATTTTATTGTGTTTTCTAAGAAGATTTCAAGAATGTAAAACAATTTAGGTAATCAGAACTTATCATCTTCATTTGTCTCCTATGTGTTTATATTTTTGTCTAGAACTTAAACTTTTTCATTTTCAACTTTAGGTAATCAGTGTGCGTCCATTTATGACATTCACCAATAGACTTGGTCAAGATATATATTTGAAGCTAGGCAGCGAAGATGAACCGAAATTGTTGCGAGTATCTAATGTATGAGTCTTCTTTGTTTACCGTGAGACTGACCAACCTAGCAAGCTACAGGTGATTAGGGGTCCTTCGTGTGTGTGTGTGTGTATTTCTTTCATTATACAATTTTTATCTATTTATTATAGTGATATTTTCCTTATATATTGTTTATCTAATAGATCCGTGATGAAGGCACAAAATGATCATTTCCTGTTCAAATTGAGAAGGAAGACACCATATTTCTTGTTTTGAAGGAGGAAGATGGCACTCCGGAAATTTGAAGGACTGGAATTCGAGGTTATGAAGAGGGATCACGTTTCATTGTTGTACTCCGTCGTGGACTAAGATATGGCCCCATTAGGTACACACACATCATATAACCTTGTATATTTATCAAAATGAAGGGTAATTCAAGAAGCCCACTTTTATTAATTTCCATGCTTCTGCCTTACTTGTGAAAAAATTGTGCTTGACAGGATTGAAAATAGAACAGTTGGAGAAGTTATTAGAATTTGGCAGTCTGGTTTGAATAATTGTGTGCATAACAATAATGAGGTTCTACCATTCAGTATTTCCTTATTCTCCTTTAACGTTTTTTTTCTTTATATCTTCAAACATATAGTTGTAAAAGAACTAACTTCAATAAGGAAAGAAATTAATTGTTGAAGTTTTTGATTGATTAAGTGTCTTGATTGAAACCGGTTGTACATGTTTTGACAAGGAGTTGTTGTATCTATTCAGAGTAGGCTTAGAGCAATGGTTGCAAGAGATGAGTTCAGAAGAAGAAGAAACAAGGCTGCAACTATAGTTCAGGTACTATGGATGAATTACGTTTGTAAAGTATTTTAGATAATGATTAGAAACAAGGGTGAATTTGTACACATTAGTTAGCTACTTGCAGGTTGATCTTGAATAAGCAAAGGGGCAATGGATTGTATTTTTGTATCTAATTTGTTTGTAAATTTTTGTTACAACTTATATTGATTTGTTTTATCTTTCCATGGAATGATTATTAGTATGACATTAAATTTATGCAATTGATTCTATTTTTTGTATATGATATTTTATTTTCTATTATGAAACATTAAATACAAATTTAATTTGAAAATAAGTAAATCTATAAATAATATTTTTTTTAAACACTTAAAATTATGATACGCAAAAATGTGTGTCATCTTCATTTATGACATTGCCTTTCTTGACAGGGCTTTCTTGATACCCATCGCGTGTCATTAACACGCGCGTCGTAAGGTTACGACACGCGAATGCGTGTCGTCTTTCTTTATGAAAGGGCCTTCCTTGATACACATTGCGTGTCGTAAACGCGCGTCGTAATTGCGCGTCGTAAATGAGCGTCATAAATGCGCGTCGTCTATAGATGACGCGCAAAAGCGCGTCGTCTCTCTTTATGACAAGGCCTTCCTTGACGAGCATTTGTGCGTCGTCAGAGCTTTTTACGACGCGCAATGAGCGTCGTAAAAGGCTGTTTTTCTAGTATTGCACCTAAGTCAGCATCTGAGAATGCTTGAACAAAGAATCCTGAGATGGCTGGATACCAAAGACCAAGAGAGGAGGTTCGCTTCAGATAGCGAAAGATGTTTTTCACGGCTTGCAGATGAGGTTCACATGGGTTAGCTTGAAATCTTGCACAGTAACAGACTGAGAACATGATGTCAGGTCTACCAGATGTGAGATACATTAGAGACCCAATCATTTGACGATAGAGCGTTATATCAGCTGTTGGTTTCTCCAATGAGGGTGTAAGCTTTGTTCCAAAGGCCATAGGCACTTTCACTTTGGAGTCTCCCATCATCCCAAACTTAGCCAATAGTGTCTTGGTGTATGCCTCCTGATTAATAAAAATTTCTTCAGGTCCCTGTGTAATGTTTAATCCAATGAAAAAGTTAATTGGACCCATTGAGCTGATCTCAAATTTAGTTTTCATCAACTTCCTGAATTCAGCTGTTAATCTAGGATTCGTGGAGCCAAAGATGATGTCATCAACGTAAATTTGGACTATCATAAGGTGGTTACCTTCTCTCTTTCGAAAGAAGGTTGGGTCAACCGAACGTTGTTTGAATTTAGACATTTTTAAGAAACAAGTGAGAGTTTCATACCATGCTCTGGGAGCCTGTTTTAGGCCATATACAGCTTTGTCAAGGAAATAACAATGATCTGGAAACTTCTCGTTCGAGAAGCCTGGTGGTTGGTCAACATACACAGTTTCTTGAAGTTCTTCATTGAGAAAGGCACATTTGACGTCCGTCTGATAGACTTCAAAGTTCTTGTGAGCTGCATAGGCAAGAAAGATAAGAACTAACTCTAATCTTGCAACTGGAGTGAAGGTCTCTTCATAATTGATGCCTTCTTCCTGACAGTATCCTTTGACCACCAGCCGTGCTTTGTTACGAATGACATTCCCCTCCTTGTCCATCTTGTTTCTGAATACCCATTTGAGACCGACAACCGAAGCATCCTTTGGAGTTGGAATAAGACGCCATACTTTGTTTCTTTCAAACTCATTTAACTCATCTTGCATGGCTTGAACCTAGTCTGAATGACCAAGTGTAGAGTTAACGGTCTTCGGTTCAACTTTGGAGACAAAGGAGTTGAACATGCAAAACTCTACTTGTCTTTTCGCTATAAATAGTCATGTATTATTCATAATTAGGGTTAAGAGTGAGGCAAAATGTAGCCGCCACGTTGTGAGGTTTCTTATGTAGTGTTAGATTCTTTAGTCTATGCTTAAAGTGTAATTTATTCCTCATGTTTGAATAAATCGAGTGATCATTCGACATAATCTTCATATTTTTGTGTTTATTCTTATTTTCCGCATCTTGTTCATCAAATCTCAATTAGGGATTTAATCCCAACATGAAGATTATGTCGAATGATATTAGTTTTACAGATTAGATAGCTATTTTTGAAACTTGTAAAATGTAAATTGACATTTGATGATTGAATAAAAGTTGTTTATTTATAAGTAAGGTGTTGCTATCTTGTGTCAATTATTTACTATTGTTTCAATTTTGCATGTTTTGACTTCTAGAATATTTTCTTTATTCAAACTCTCCACAGTCAGTCATATGTTGGAAGTAGATATGAACCAAGAATGTCATGAATTGGGTTTTGTAGATGTCTAAGGTGCTAGACATTGCAAATGGTTGCTACAACATTCATGAGTGCTCGTAAGTTCTGGGTATTGAAGTCAACCCACGCTCACTTGTATCACTTCATGGAATTTATCTCGAGTGATCGTGAGATGGTAACATTGTATAAGTATTCAAACCTAGAGATATGATTTGTTGACTATGAGTTGTTTATCCATTGATTGTACAAAAACGCATTGGTAACTAGATGTTATAAAACGTGCCTTTGTGTATGATTCAACAAGTAGTAGAACAATCATATGATTTGAAGTTTATCTGTTCCTTCTTGTCCTTAGAGGATTAGAAGTGATATTTGGGTCCCTCGATGATTTTGTTTTGGCATATGTACCGGGCCCGGTCAGAACCAAATTAATGTGTTCAGTTTAGTTCTATGTCAAACAAATCGGAAATCTGGAAACAAACTGCTAGACAATAAGTACGACATTGTTCCATGTATTTGTCCGGCTGATATCTAGAATAGGGGATTATATGATCACTTATCTTAAATGTCGCATCATCATCTCAGTTTCTTGAGACTTTGAAAGAGCTACGATTGTTGGTCGGTTCCTGATGTCATACATGTAACTATAGTTATTAGACTTATCCAAGTGGGAGACTCTTGGATAAGGTGTCTAAGTCCATAACTATATTTAGTATGTACTTGACCCGACATGGCATGGTCCATTTGGGTTGCATCGAAATCTCAACTGTTGGATAGACAAAATGAGAAAAAGGACACTTATAATTTGTTAATATATTATAAGTTTTAATATATTAATATGAAATCATATTATTTAATTAGTATTGATCAAGAATTAATTTGGAATAAATTTTGTGATAAAAAAAAGACTAATTAAATATATGGGGATTGATTTGTAAATCATTCATTCTAATGTAGTGGGCTTATACTTCATGATTCACTAGATTGGGCTAGGACCCATTGGGTGCTCCATGGATGCTCCATGGAGGTTATAACCCATGGATCATGGGTAAATGAAAAGCCATGCACATTAGGGTTTACATGGTCTAACCGTACATATGGCACACTATATAAAGAGCTCCATAGCTTGCAAAATCGGCGACTAAGGCAAGACAAGGAGGGCTAGCTGATTTTGTGGTCAAAGTGTTCTTGTCTCAAGTTATTCCAAGAGTTGTGGTATTGTGTGAAACATTTGAGGCATCACATTTGAGGTGCTAGGCTCACAATGTCTTCAGGAATCCAAGCAACTACAAAGGTATGTCATTCTACTAGCTTTATATTACAAGTTCCCCATGCCATGCTAGTTAGGATGAAAACTTTGGAACATTCTTATTTGCATCAATATTAGAGAAAACATAGATCCAAGGTTTCTAGGCTTGGATGTAAACCATAGGAGTGTTAGAATGCTTAAAACCCATTAGATAGTAGATCCATAGTTTGCACTGCATTTCTGACTCATTTGAGGTATAAAGTTGATACCTTGGCTTTCTATTACTTAGATTTTCATATAGGGTAGTATTTTGTCACCTTTGGGCCATATTGAAGTCGTTTTTGGGATTTGAGTGTATCATGAAATTGTGATTTCAGATCTAGGCACTCATGATCTTATAAGGCTTAAAGTTGCCAGCTTTATCAAGCCTTGGCCCTTCCCTATGCCCTAGATCTCTTATACAGCTTAGTTTTAGTGTTTCTAGCTTCATGACACCATACATGAACGTAAAGTTAGCAACTTTACGTGGTAACTAAGTCCTTGGGGACCAGATCTATGTTTTGGAAGCATTGAACTCGATTGGATGTGAATGAATGGATTTAGACTACGGGGGACTCGACGAGTTATTCATCTAACTCAGCGAGTTGGTTCACGGTCCCCCAACCTTTTCTGTTACTGAGCAAACTCATCGAGTCTAGGAGATGACTCAGTGAATTGGCCATGGTTTTGGGTTTTGAAGATTGAAGAACTCGATGAGTTTAAGGAGGAACTCGACGAGTTGTGAGTGAAATGTCACGACTATGTTATGAGGAGGATGTCACACCCCAAAACCGGAACGTCGGAAACGTTTTGGGGTGGATGACGTCATGTCAAGTATCACAACACATGCACTATAGTAATCAAAGTACACAAAACATTGCATTAATAGTAATAGTTTTACATGGTTTACATTACAATACAACAAAGTAATACAAGTATTAATATAGGTACAACTTGGAACTAAACTGTCTTCGTCAGAAGCTTCGGGGATGTACCTGTCTAATGCTGACCTGAGAATACAAGTTATTTGAAAATCGAGTATCAGCATTTCTACAAATGCTAGTGAGTTCATAAGTAATTAGTGTCATTTTATTCAAATAACTTTAATAAAAGTGGTAGTTTTAGAGTATCCAATAAATTAGAGTCTTTTCTAGAAAATCTTATATTTGCTTTAATAAATGCAGTCGTCTACCAAGACTGGACGGAGTTATTGTTGGATAAGGTGTCTAAGTCTATATAACTATTTCGGGTCAGTACTTGACCCGACCCGACATGGTCCACTTGGGTTGCATGGCACCATGCAATTGGATAGACTAAATGAGAGTAATAACACTTGGAGATTATTAATATACTATAAGTTCTAATATATTAATAATATTATTTGATTAGTTTGATCAAGAATTAATTTAGAATTAATTAAGTGATCAAAGGATAACTAATTAAATATATGGGTTGATTATGTAAATTATTCATATCTTGTATAGTGGGCTAAGAGGCTCCATGGATTATCAAGTTGGGTTCCACCCATAGGATGCTCCATGGATGCTCCATGGGAGTTACAAACCCATAGGTCATGGAAATGAAGAGTCATGACACATTAGGGTTTACATGGTGTAACCCTAGATGTGTCAACACTATATAAGGATCCCATTCTCCACCAAAATCGGTTACACATAAGAAACTAGAGGGCTTGGCCGATTTTAAGAAGTGTGTATTCTCTCAAAAGTCTTTCCAAGAGCATTTGGTGTTGTGTGAAGCATTTGAGGCATCACACTTGGGGTGCTAGGCTCACAAGGTTTCAAGGAACATAAGCAACAACAAGGTAAGTTATTCTATCTTTCATTCAAGTTAAAATTGTTCCCCATGTATGTTAGATAGGAATATAACCTTGGAAATTAAACTTTGCATGATAATTAGACAAACATAGATCCAAGGTTATTAGGGTTGCATGTACACTTAGGAGGTGTTAGAATGCTCAAAACCCATCAGTTATGTGGTAAGAAGTAGTTTTCCCTTAATCACTATCATTATCAAAATACAAAATTTGATTATTAAAGAAAGCAAGAGAAATCAGGGAAATTAACATATGCCTCAGCAGTGAAGACTGCTGACTAAGGCAAAAGGATTCATAGACTCCAGGAGAGTATCGAACAAACGATACGCCTGGCTCAGTCTAACAAAGGGAGACACAGACCCCAGACGGTACCAAATGAAAGGTACGGCTAGCAAGGTCTAAAAACAGAGACGACATACCCCAGACAGTATCAAATGAAAGACATAGCTAGTAAGGTCTAAAACAAGGAATACAAACCCCAGGTAGTATCAATGAAAGATACAGCTAGCAAGGTCTAAAACCAGTGTGCCTCTGAGAGTGGGTTTTCAGCATACAGTGTAACGTACAGTGTAAAATACAGTGTGAAATACCGTTACCTTAAGGCCATGAATTATAAGGTAACCTGAGATATTCGAAACCATACTAACCGACAGTAGAGTACCTGACGCCCTACAAGAGTCAATATAAAATATGACATTTGTCACCCCTTGGCTTGGTAGACCGTGGACTGTAGCTAGCAGTCAGGGTGCGGGGGTGTCAATCTCGTATAGATCTATACACACAATGTCCTTTCTCCCTACAGGAGACTCTGGTTACCAACTAGACGACGGAGAAGGCCGTGTCCTGAAGATGCATCCCAAATAGTGGGTAGTGGGTTTCCAATATAAGTGCTGAACTAGAGGTAGAGACTCATAACTGAACTGACTAGAGTGAACCTATATGTCTATGTTCGTATACATAATATATAACTAATGAATCAAACGACCTTCGGACGGCCATCCGATCCCACCAGACCACATCTCAACGAAGAAAAGGAAATAGGGCGAACAAGCCTTCCTAAGTCCTTCACCGTTTATTTATATGCATCTATACAAGCATAGGCATACATCCAACTACGCCTGAGTGTGTAACAAGTGAAAACATATCGTGAAGTATAACCAAATCGTGATGTATAACCTAGTCGCATGGAATAACCAAATCGTGATGTATAACTGAGTTGTATGGAATTACTGTATCGTGAAGTGTAAACGAACAGTGCGGAATAACCGAATCATGAAGTATAAGCGAACTGTGTGAATAACCGAATCGTGAAGTATAAGCATTACCAAATATAAGTGTATCACGAAGTGGAAACGTTATCAAGTTGGAGTTTAAACTAAGTAAAGCGAAGCAGCGGTATCTAACAAATAAGAGTATACGACATGAAAGAGAACTTTGATGAAAGCCTTGGAAAAGCCTTTATACTTAAGAAAATCACAACTTGGTGTTCTTTGGTAAAATAAGTTTGAAAACCTTTAGAAATTCTTTGGAAACCTTTCATAAACCAGTTTAAAACGAACTTTGATAAAACAATATAAGTAAGAGTTTTGAACAAGTGAAAACATTTTAGAAAACCATTTATAGTATCCTACTCGGTAAAACAATTTATAGTGTGTTAAATCCTTGTGCATGTGGGTTATCAATCACATGTGATTGATATGATAACTGGCATGTTTAACTTGTATTCCCCCCCCCCCCCCCCTTATAAAACATGTAAAAACATTTAAAAGGTTCATTCATGGGTATGAACTCACCTGGTGTAAGTGGATCCGATGAAGGTGCCGGTTGGGTGCTCGGTGTCAAGTAAAGACTTGGACACACTTAGTGACCTATTTAACATATGATAACATATGTTCACATACAATTAGTACATTTAATAATAATTAAACAAGTATACGCACTCTAAGGAGCATAAAACACTTTGGTTAAGTGTTTGGGTGTCCCGGGTAACATTTAAAGGGATGAATGGCTTAGGAATGGAGTTTACTCTTCAAGAGTAAACTATATATATAGAGTTCACGGCCCTGGGACAACTCCCCATGAGTTTACAGCCGTATACTCATGGTGAGGGTGTTATAGGATGCTTAAAGGCCTTATCTCAATTGTGGAATTTTGCTAGGTCCAAATGTAAAATGTATGAATGGATTTAAGGAACTTAAATGGACCAAATGCGAGTTTAGGGCCCTAACCAAGGGAGTTTATGGCTGTAAGCTCCCAAGGACATCTTTCTTGGGTGGTTTAAGGGCTTAAGTGATTGAGAATAAATCCTATGTATTTTTCCAAGTCAAATGGGGAGTTTAGGGCACCATTTAACCCCTTTATAGGAGTTTACGGCCCAGGTACACATTCTTGAGGGGTTTACTGCCGTGAACTCCTTATGGAGTTGTTTTAATTGAGTTTAAGGCCCCTAACTTGTTGGTGGTTGATTCTTGAATTTATGCTAAGGCCATTGGTGTGTTTAACTGGATTTTAAACACTCAAATATGAGTTTACTCCCCATGAAGAGGAGTTTACGGACCAAGCATGTTCTTGGGTAGTAAGCTCATGTTTACTCTTCAAAAACTCGTGTCAATGTGTTCTATGTCCGAATACGTAAGCCTAAAAGTCATATCCAAGCCTTAGGGGCAATTTGGAGGGGTTTTGGGGCTTAAAAACCCCATTAAATGGTGTTTACGGTCCAAGAGTGTTCTTGGGCCGTAAACACATCATTTTGTCCCTATTTAATGATTTAAACACGAATTTGCATGCTAGATAGGCTATACAACAAGTTAGGATAGTTTACCTACTTGTTTGGGGCTCGAAACAGACGATTTTTGGCTCGGGAAAAAGTTGTAGAGAGAGAGTTTAGAGAGAGAGTAAAATGGTTGAAATGGAGTTACTCTTCCTTATATAGGGGTTGGAGTTGGAGCTCAGTGGGAATCTACCCAATACTGCCGTTAAACGGGGCTTTTGGTCGCACCCGATTTAGTGGTCGTAATAAAATTTTACTTTTTCCCAAATTGATATGGAAATGTAAAGTAATTGTTTTATTTATTTTATTACGACTTTAACGACATAAAAAAATATAAATAAATAAAACATTTATTTATTTGGCGACCTCTGATTAACGGAACTTTTATAAAATGGAATATTCTGTTAACGGTAACGGGGTAATGTAACAGAATAACTTTGGGTTGTTACATCATCCCCCCGTTAGAGGGAATTTTGTCCCGAAATTCAGGTCTTAGGCAAGGAAGTAGGTATGAATGATAGAGGCAGGAGGGTACTTCCTATTCGGTTTGTCCTCGCATCCCAAGTGAACTCTGGTCTGTGTTTGTCATTCCAACAAACCTTCACCTACGGGATACGGATTCTGTCTCGTGTAGTTAGTGGGTTCCGACTGGTGTAACTACGGGGTTAGGGTTCTCAATGGTTTTTATCAAGATGAGTGGGATGCGAAGAGTGACGTCGGCAACACATATCAAGTCTAAGAAGTGGATCGATCTGGTGTGAAACTTGTGGAATATCCGAAAGTAGTAGTGGTCTGACGAGGGTTGGACCAAATCTCCATGAGGATTGTCAGATGGTCCTAAGCTCTCGGAAGGGTATAGCTTTTCAGTACTTAGAAGATAGTGTACTTCTATGGCAAGATCATCACTGGTGTGATCGACATTCCGAAGTTCCTAACGTTCTCTCATGCTGGGAGTGTAGTCCTTCAGGTTGGTTCTCAGGAAGCTCGGGTTATCTTTGATTTCACGTTTCCTGTCAATCGGCTTTTAGAGGCTTTATAGATCATCGGATGGGTTACATATCTGTGGTATCTTTTTGCTGTAGAGTGGCTATCTCAACCTTGTGCAAAATGAACCTGCACTAATGAATCTTGAGATATCCCTAATGGAAACCCTCAGGGTCAGGGAGATAGGGTTTCACCAGACGAGTGTTGGACTATCTCGGGAGGTGGTTCCACTATTTCTGCATGAGATAGTATTCGTGGAACACCTAATAGTCCAATGAATCTCTAAGACTTTGGTTTATTTTAGTGCGGAAAGCACATGCTCCTGCATAACCCCTCGACTAACACCAAGGCTGGTGTCAAGTCTATAATCTCTTCGTGATCTGGGTCATGAGGCTTAACGCAACTACTTTCGCACTTTGATCAAGTATTCTAGGCGGCGGAGGTTATCCTGTGGTTCTCGGTATTCTAGTGTTCACTTCAGAGAATGAAGTCTATCGTCTACAGGGCGATGACGATTTCCTCCATGCGAGAGGGTGGAGGATCCTAGGCACTGCTCGTCGGTAACGGGTGGACGAAGTGCCTGAGTAGTGCGAGCATCTACTGCACAACTCTTCCGATGGTTCTGAGTTTTCTCAGTCTAGGTCAAATCTAGTGAGTATTGGGTTCCATTACTCGGAACTTTAATCTCTTTACTAACTGAGGGTGTTAGTTATCATGTGAGCTTAACCGTTATGACAACAAAGTTCGGATTTGTGATCATTATAGTAGCTCAACCCGCAGTGGTTATCTTGAATCCAGCTCCTATTTTATGGAATAGGATGAAGGGCTTTACTATGAGGTTCGTGGTAGAGCTCATACTCGGCTTAACCACTAATACTTGGTGTATGCAAACCGTATATAATTGAGGTCGGCAGGATGTTCAGCTGTGCGACTCCACCCCAGACCCACAACCCAACGAGGAACAGGGAGTAGGGAGGAGGCACACATCTTAAATCTTTTTGATCTCAATTATATAACACTTTTACGCATATACTCAGTTATAGTGGTTAGTCCCATGAGTTCTATCCTCTGGATTCACGAACCTGATGTGCGAGGTGCAAAGGGTCTTTCTGGGGAATCTACGAAGTGTGCTTCGGATGGTTATTGTCTTCTGGAGTATCTTGCAGAGTCTTTCGCTTCGGATTCCATATGACTAAAAGAGGTTGGTCAACAGCGCGCGGTACCCTTCTCCGGGTACTTCGGAACGTTTGAGGTAGGAGGGACGACTGACAGATCGCATTAGGTTTGTTTATTTGTATTATGTTTAGGTTCGGAAGAACCTTTATTTGCCGACATGGCTACGGAGAAAGTTCTTTTTACACAGCACTAGGAATGTACACATGGTTGCACTAGGTCAAACCATGATCAATAGAGTCGTTGAAATTGGCATACTTCAACATGACATAAAGTGAGGATCGATAGAGTCATGCGCCGAACAGGCACACAAGTTCTAAGCGTCTCAGGTTTCGTCCTGTGTATCACTGTCGTGGATACTTGGACCGATAGAGTCGACGCGGAACTATAGAGAGTCCTAAGTGTTTCTGAGTAGAGTACCTTTTCATGGATGGATTCTCACCACGCATTTCTATAATCGCCTAACATATACTAGTCATGTATGATTAAGGTGGGGAGGACTATTGACTGAGCGACTCCGCCCTAAATCCACAACCAAACGAGGAACAGGAAATAAGGCGGCATTCACTCACTCTAGGTCTATCCATCTCAATTATACATGGCTGTAACGTAAATATTTAGCCACTATAGTTTTACCTAATGAATTTTAAATTTTATAACAGTGCTGCGAATTTCGCCTTATTGGGGAAAATATTTACATTTGAATTAGTCTTTTAATGTTTTCGTTTTAGTTATCTGAGATCAAAGGGCGTACCAAAAATCTACCAGGTTCCTTGATGCTTCTCCCTAAGCAGTAGAGTTAGGCTCCTCCTGTGTCCTTGTTGTTTCCTTCAGTTGGGAAATCTCTTTTGAAATGTCCCATCTCACCACATAGACGGCAAACTGGTTGGCCGTCACATTGGTGATTGATGCAATACGCTCCACCGGAGTTCTTCATACACGAGCAGTAGGCCCCTTCATGTGGCACCTAGCACAATAGAGTTCCCGACAGCCACCATCATGGTGGTAACTACACTTGCTACAGTGGGGAAGGTTTCCTAGGTATGGTCTTCTTGAAGTCAGGAGGGAAGGATTGACAGGGGTATCGAGTGCCTCAGCTCGTTGCCCTTCGGAAGGTCCTTGAGCCGAGGTACCTCCCTCCTCGATCTTGAGTTTTCTCTTTAGTGGATTCAGTTGAGGTTCTTGAGTGGCTGGGTATGCAGGTGTTGGTTGCTGCTGTCCATTGCTAGGATTGGAATTTCCGATAGCATTCAGGTGAGCCATGACAGCTGCTACGGCTGCCGAGACTGCAACTTGGAACATAGCTTCATCGAATAGGAGAGTAGGTTTCTTTCTTGCGGACTGGTTACACTTCTTTGGTGGCATGGTTTTCCTACACGGAAAGGAATATGAGATAATGAGAGACGATGGCTAGCGCTGGACATATCTGTCGTGACTGTATTAGGCATAAATTTTTCTCGTGCCTCGGGTACTGGTTGTCTGAGTGTCGACCTACATCCCTATGATGTAGTCCTGGTAATTAAGGTAGGAGTGTGAGTATCGGAAAAAGGCCATAAGATTCGAGTCGTTCCTACTAAGTTACCTTTATACTGGGAAAGGTTCCATTTTCCGGTCTGGAAAGATTTGAGAACACTTCGGATTGAAACTGCGGAAAGAGAGGCTCATGAAGGCTTATGGCTAAATACTCTCAATAGAGGTGCGGGGATCCGCTCTAATCGTGTTACTGGCAACGAAAAACGACGATTTACTTAACACATAGCGTGAGTAGTGTAACCACTAACTCACTAAATTGTATAATTTTAAGGGTGTATTAGTGTGACGAACACGAGGGTTAGACACTTCTTGGGTTCCATGTACTGGCTCCCTCTGTCTGCCTCGTATCTTTGATTCGAATTGGCGTTGGTTTCCTTCGGGTAGTAACCTAGGGTTCTTTTCTCGTGGAGACACATTGAATTTCCACTCCGCCTTACTCCCGAATCCGACTCTGTGTGTCATCAGTTCCTGATGGATGACTGGAAATTTCGGAAGTTTAGGCGAATTTTGTAATAGCCCGGAATTCCAGGTATCTTTATTGATTTGAATTTTGTGTTTTGAGAGGGGACTCGGCGAGTTGGAGCTTAGACTCGCCGAGTAGGGTCGCGATTCTGGACGCGGGATTCGTTTGGACTCGGCGAGTCCAGGATATGGACTCGGCGAGTCTGCGCTGTTTAATGAAACCCTGATTTCTCGGGTTGGGACCTATTTAAAGGGCCTTATGGTCGTCATTTGTGCTCACCAGTCCCTTGAGTGAAACCCTAATCGAGTGTGAGCGTTTGGAGCATAGAAGGAGGCTATTATTGATCTTGGAGGTGTCATTTTGCAAGGAAAGAGGAAATCAACCAAGGGGAAAGCAAGAGGAGCCATCTTCTAAGGATTTGGAGTCCAGAGCATCTCTATTGGGGTAATATTTCGAGCTATTCTCTTCTATGTTGGTGTTTACATTGATTTAGGGTTTATTGAACCCTTTTGTGGCTAGATCTTGTGCTCCCTTGGACCCCTAAGAGATTTGGACTATAGATCTGGACCCCTAAAGGTCCAGAGTGTCCCTTTGCCCAAGCTTTTTGGGAATCAATGGAAGTTTTGGGTTGGAACCCTTATGCTTTAGATCAAAACGTTCATTATAAGCCATGGGGTGTATTATGGACACCAAGATAGGGACTTTACGTGGTGGTTCAGTCTTGAAAGGCTAGATCTATGAATTGATGGAACAGATCTGACCTTAGAAGCAAGTTTGGGTAATTGCATGGCATGGACTCGCCGAGTCAGATGAGCAGACTCGGCGAGTAGCTTGAAGATTGCCTTGGATCGGCCATTGAGTGATCCAGTCAAGTCACGGGTTGACTCAGTGAGTCAGGACGAGTTAGAGAGGGTCGACAGGTGGTCTGAGTCGAGTTGGGACTCGCCGAGTTGTTCTTGAGACTCGGCGAGTTGAGTCGGGGTGGCCCCGCGACTCTTCCAGGTGGAACTCGTCGAGTCAGGGGAAGCACTTGACGAGTAAGAAGGGAATCCTATGGAGTTGGCGGATACGTCTAGACTCGCCGAGTTGCCCTTGTGCACTCGCCGAGTCCGGTCAAGTTGACCGTTGACCGTTGACCGTTGACCATTGACCAGAGTTGACCTATGTTTGACTTCTTAGGGATAGTCAAACTTAGAAGATAAAAGTGTTAATAAGAGATGTATGATGTTATAGGGAGATTGTAGCTTGGCGGATCGAGCACGAGTGACTTCGGGATTTGCTAGCTTTCGATATTCGCGAGGTGAGTCTTCTCACTATACTGTACCCGGAAGGGGTTTGACTGTGTGACCGGAAGGTCGGATATGATATGAGATATTTGTGCTATATGTGATAAGTTAATTTTTATACGTGCTATGTATGTTATGTGGGCCAGAAGGCATTATGTTATGGGCCGGAAGGCGTGTGATGTGGACCGTAAGGTTGGCGTGGGTAGGACCGGAAGGTTTACCCAGCAGGGACGGAAGTCCCCTGAGACACATGGACCGGAAGGTCAGGGCCTGGAAAGGCGTATGTGCATAAGTTGTATTTTGGGGAACTCACTAAGCATTTATGCTTACACTTGTTGTGTATGTGTTTCAGGTACTAGCGAGGACCGTGGGAAGGCGCCGACGTGATCTGTACACACTGATAGATGTTTTGTGATCTTGGGATTCATATGATTTGTATTCTAACATGACACATGGAATGTTTATGCCTTGTTTTGAATGAAAATACTTTACTTTGAAATGAAAAATTTGTTTGAAAATTTACGTTGTTACAAATTTCTCACCGATGTCCCTAAAAAGATATAGTCACTTGGTGAATTCAATAGTCTAAACCTAGTTCATTTATTTCCGAACAGGAAATCTTTTCAATGAACCTCTTCTGGGTCTGCATCAACTCTTCTGTCAAGAACTGAAGTGCATAGGGTTGTCTACAGGGTCCGTGCGAGAATGGAAATGTCTAAAGAATCCTAAAAGATCATTAACATTTCACTGGATGATCCATATCGAGTCTTGCTACGATTACACAGGGTATACAAATCATATATAGCTTAGATCCGATAGGCCTTCGAATATGTGATACTACTCTATATTCACATCCCAACGAGGAAAAGGAAGTAGAGCGAAACCACACATTCTTAGCCTATGGGATCCTTATTATATATCACCTTGGGAGTACACTCTCTGTAATTGTAGGTATATCAATAAGGATCTTTTTAGTTCTCACACAAGGTTATTTATGGATCCTAAAATACCCCTATGGTATTTTAATTTCTTGTTTGGTTCCTATCTTCTGAATATGGTTCTGGGATTAGTGTGAATCTTTTAGTATTCCAAAATACTCCTATAGTATTTTAAACTTTATGTTTGTCTCTAGCATTCCTAGTTGGTAAGTTTCGGACCTGTTGCAACACCACTATCACTCCCAAGCACACGTTCATCGCATCTCGAATAAATATAGTTGATCATGTTACCTTTATTCCAGCTTACGATTACATAACTGCCCAGGTTTGACGGTAATTCTCAACATCCGAAGACTTTTATTCTTGTTCTTCTTGTGATACTTGTGTTCGGGTGTTTAGGTTCTGGATGTTCTTATACTTTGGTAAAATATGGTTATATTTTAAATTATAATTCTTGGTCAGAGTGTTTTATCCCTATGTATTTATAGGCTGTATATCTTTTATGAATTAATATACTTAGCTCACTATAAACAATGCTCTGATACCAATCTGTCACACCCCAAAACTGGAACGGCGGAAACGTTCTAGGGTGGATGACGGCATGTCAAGTATCACAACACATGCATTATAGTAATCAAAGTACACAAAACATTGCATTAATAGTAATAGCTTTACATGGTTTACATTACAATACAACAAAGTAATACAAGTATTAATATAGGTACAGCTTGGTACTAAACTGTCTTCGTCAGAAACTCCGGGGATGTACCTGTCTAATGCTGACCTGAGAATACAAGTTATTTGAAAAGCGAGTATCAGCATTTCTACAAATGTTTGTTAGTTCATAAGTAATTAGTGTCATTTTATTCAAATAACTTTAATAAAAGTGGTAGTTTTAGAGTATCCAATAAATTAGAGTCTTTTCCAGAAAATCCTATATTTTCTTTAATAAATGCAGTCTTCTACCAAGACTGGACGGAGTTATGTGGTAAGAAGTAGTTTTCCCTTAATCGCTATCATTATCAAAATACAAAATTGTATTATTAAAGAAAGCAAGAGAAATCAGGGAAAATAACATATGCCTCAGCAGTGAAGACTGCTGATTAAGGCAAAAGGATTCATAGACTCCAGGAGATTATCGAACAAACGACACGCCTGACTCAGTCTAACAAAGGTAGACACAGGCCCCAGACAGTACCAAATGAAAGGTACGGCTAGCAAGGTCTAAAAATAGAGACTACATACCCCAGACAGTATCAAATGAAAGACACAACTAGTAAGGTTTAAAACAAGGAATACAGACCCCAGACAGTATCAAATGAAAGATACAGCTAGCAAGGTTTAAAACCAGTGTGACTCTAAGAGTGGGTTTTCAGCATACAGTGTAAAGTACAGTGTGAAATACCGTTACCTTAAGGCCATGAATTATAAGGAAACCTGGGATACTCGTAACCATACTAACCGACACTAGAGTACCTGACGCCCTACAAGCATCAGTATAAAATATGACATTTGTCACCCCTTGGCTTGGTAGGCCGTGGACTGTAGCTAGCAGTCAGGGTGCGGGGGTGTCAATCCCATATAGATCTATACACACAATGTCCGTTCTCCCTACAGGAGACTCTGGTTACCAACTAGACGACGGAGAAGACCGTGTCCCGAAGATGCATCCCAAATAGTGGGTAGTGGGTTTCCAATATAAGTGTTGAACTATATGTCTATGTTCATATACATAATATATAACTAATGAATCAAACGACCTTCGGACGGCCATCCGATCCCACCAGACCACATCTCAACGAAGAAAAGGAAATAGGGCGAACAAGCCTTCCTATGTCCTTCACCTATTATTTATATGCATCTATACAAGCATAGGCATACATCCAACTATGCTTGATTGTGTAACAAGTGAAAACGTATCGTGAAGTATAACCAAATCGTGATGTATAACCGAGTCGTGTGGAATAACCAAATCATGATGTATAACCAAGTCGTGTGGAATTACCGTATCGTGAAGTGTAAACGAACAGTGTGGAATAACCGAATCGTGAAGTATAAGCGAACTGTGTGAATAACCGAATCGTGAAGTACAAGCGTTACCAAATATAAGTGTATCACGAAGTGGAAACGTTATCAAGTAGGAGTTTAAACTAAGTAAAGCGAAGCAGCGGTATCTAACAAATAAGAGTATACGACATGAAAGAGAACTTTGATGAAAACCTTGAAAAAACCTTTATACATAAGAAAATCACAACTTGGTCTTCTTTGGTAAAATAAGTTTGAAAACCTTTAGAAATTCTTTGGAAACCTTTCATAAACCAGTTTAAAACGAACTTTGATAAAACAATATAAGTAAGAGTTTTGAACAAGTGAAAACATTTTAGAAAACCATTTATAGTATCCTACTCGGTAAAACAGTTTACAGTGTGGTAAATCCTTGTGCATGCGGGTTACCAATCACATGTGATTGATATGATAACTAGCATGTTTAACTTGTATTCCCCCCCCCCCCCCCATATAAAACATGTAAAAACATTTAAAAGGTTCATTTAGGGGTATGAACTCACCTGGTGTAAGTGGATCTGATGAAGGTGTCGGTTGGGTGCTCGGTGTCAAGTAAAGACTTGGACACACTTAGTGACCTATTTAACATATGATAACATATGTTCACATACAATTAGTACATTTAATACTATTTAAACAAGTATACGTACTCTAAGGAGCGGAAAACACTTTGGTTAAGTGTTTGGGGTGTCCCGGGTAACATTTAAGGGGATGAATGGCTTAGGAATGGAGTTTACTCTTCAAGAGTAAACTCTATATGTAGAGTTCACGGCCCTGGGGAAACTTCCCATGAGTTTACGACCGTAAACTCATGGTGAGGGTGTTCTAGGATGCTTAAAGGCCTTATCTCAATTGTGGAATTTTGCTAGGTCCAAATGTAAAATGTATGAATGGATTTAAGGCACTTAAATGGACCAAATGGGAGTTTACAGCACTAACCAAGGGAGTTTACAGCCATAAGCTCCCAAGGACATCTTTCTTGGGTGTTTTAAGGGCTTAAGTGATTGAGAATAAATCCTATGTATTTTTCCAAGTCAAATGGGGAGTTTAGGGCACCATTTAACCCCTTTAAAGGAGTTTACGGCCCAGGTACCCATTCTTGAGGGGTTTACGGCTGTGAACTCCTTATGGAGTTTTTTTTAACTGATTTTAAGGCCCCTAACTTGTTGGTGGTTGATTCTTGAATTTAAGCTAAGGCCATTGGTGTGTTTAAGTGGCTTTTAAACACTCAAATACGAGTTTACTCCCCATGAAGAGGATTTTACGGCCCAAGCATGTTCTTGGGCAGTAAACTCATGTTTACTCTTCAAAAACTCGTTTCAAGGTGTTCTAAGTCCGAATATGTAAGCCTAAAAGTCATATCCAAGCCTTAGGGGCAATTTGGAGGGGTTTTGGGGCTTAAAAACCCCATTAAATGGTGTTTACGGTCCAAGAGTGTTCTTGGGCCGTAAAGACATCATTTTGTCCCTATTTAATGATTTAAACACGAATTTGCATGCTAGATAGGCTATACAACAAGTTAGGGTAGTTTACCTACTCGTTTGGGGCTCGAAATGGTAGATTTTTGGCTCGGGAAAAAGTTGTGGAGAGAGAGTTTAGAGAGATTAAAAAGGTTGAAATGGAGTTTACTCTCCCTTATATAGGGGTTGGAGTTGGAGTTTAGTGGGAATCTACCCAATACTACCGTTAAACGGGGCTTTTGGTCGCACCCGATTTAGTGGTCGTAATAAAATTTTACTTTTTCCCAAATTGATATGGAAATGTAAAGTAATTTTTTTATTTATTTTATTACGACTTTAATGACATAAAAAAATATAAATAAATAAAACATTTATTTATTTGGCGACCTCTAATGTAACGGAATAAATTTGGGTTGTTACAGAGGAACTCGATGAGTTCATGAAAGAACTCGACGAGTTGGATCGATATTTCTAGGGTTTCATGGATCATGGAACTCGACAAGTTGATGGACCAACTCGACGAGTTGAGTCGAACAGGATGTTGACTTTGACTCGGATATTGACTTTGACTTTGACCACTGACCAAAGTTGACGTTTAGAAGGGTTATGGGTATGAAAAGGGTAATTAAAGGAAATACTTATGTGTAGGAGTCTGAGAGGGATTGATTTCAGAGCATGATCCTTTACAACTATTTCCCAGTTATCGATGTGAGTTACCTTCCAATACAAGTGGGTCGAAGGCACCAATGTAAACCTACTAGTAGTTGATTATAGTTGAGATGATTATGTTTTGTGATAATTTTCTGTTATGCTTTATGTGCTAGTATGCTATGATATTATGTGATAGTGGTAGGGGTAGGTTAGACCCCGTAGCCAGTTGAGATAAACCGAAGGGTAGGTCGGGAAACCAACTATGCCTGACAGTAAGTTATGCTATGTTATTATGTGGTAGTGGTAGGGGTAAAGTAGTTCTCGTAACCGGTTGAAATAGACTGGAGGGTAGGTCGGCCACCCTGATATGCCTGATAGGGTAGTTCGAGCACCCAGATATGCTTGACAGGGGTAGGTCGGGCACCCTGGTATGCCTGACAAGGGTAGGTTGAGCAGCTAGATATGCTCAGCAGGGTAGGGTGGGCACCCAAATATGCTTGGCAATATGATTATTGTATGGTATGTGGTGTGATGGGGGAACTCACTAAGATTTTTGCTTAAGATTTTCAGTTTTTGTTTCAGGTACTTCCTCTTCGAAGGGAAAGGAGCCGGCATGACTGCAACGCATCACACCAGGATTTCTGCACATGAGATCTATGGGATTTATACTCTGATAGTATTTTGACATGACATGTTTTGATTATGAATACATTGGTTTTGATATGAGTTAGTACTATGATGTTTCCAAACAAAAGGTTTTATAATTATTAAATTAAAAATAAAATTTTTGGTCGTAAATTTTGGGATGTTACAAGTCGGTATCAGAGCCTTGGTTTGAGGGATTCGAACACACCTTCAGGGGTGTGTGGACTAAAATCGGGGGTTTGAAAGTTTTTGCAAAGAAAATAATTTTTCAAAAATTAAAATTAAGAGTTTTGAGAAAGAACAAGGTGTGTGACGCATGCAATCAGCTGAGCTCAAGTAAGTTTTCCCCAAACAATATCAGTAATCCCCATGACGAACTGCTCAGTCGAATGAATCCCTTGTCTAACAGCTCCTGCAGTTGTGTAGACAATTCCTGCATCTCGCGAGGATCCAACCGATATGGTGCTTTGGCAATCAGATCCGCACCTGGAACTAGATCAATCCTGAACTCAACCTGCCTCTCCGGAGGCACCCCATGCAAATCCTCTGGAAACACATCGGAATATTCCTACACATTTGGCACATCATCCAAGGTCGCCTTACTCTTATCCCCGGTATCCATAACATAGGTGACAAATCCTGAACAACCTTGTTGGATATACCGTATAGCCCGTGGTGCAAAACACAATAACGACCCACTCTAAGCTCTCTATCCTTGAACCACCAGCTCTCCTCACTTGGGGTTCGAATCTAGACTAACTGCTGCTCACAATCGGTAACCACCCCATTGGGGATCAGCTAATCCATACCCATAATAACCATGTTCCCACACAAAGGAATGGGAACCAAATCAATCGAATACTCCTCACTGAACAACTGAAGAGTACAACCTCGATGAACTCTCGCAACCCGAATAGATCTATCATCCGTAATATCGACATCTAACAGAAAATCCAGCTCCCCCGGAGCTCTACCAAACCTCTTGCTAAGTGCAAGCGATACAAAAGATCAGGTAGCACCCGAATCAAACAACACCAAAGCAGAAATACCATTCACGAGGAACGATCCCAAAATAAAACCCTAAATATAAGCATACAAATCAATATAAATAAAGAGATAAGGAGAAAATACATACCCATCTCCACGTTGGGTTTTACAGGAGCCTCCTCGGTCGTCAACTGAAAAGCCCTGCTCTTCACCACAGGTGCATCCGCCCGACCCTGGCAGCCGTCAGTAATCTGAAGAGTTGTAGGAGTGGGTGTTGACACCAGTCCTACTGCAGCCAAACTCAGACAATATGACTTCTTATGGCCCCTCTGAATGAAATGAAAGCAAATTAGATTAGATACCGGGTGGTGGTGGTGGTGGTAGTAACAGTGCAATCCCTGTTGATATGACTTGTCCAACCGCACTTGAAGCAGCCAGAACCACCCACCCTGCATGCCCCATCATGCATCCTACCACACTTGCCATAGCGGCCGCGTCCCTACTGGCCCTTCCCTTTTTCATCAACAACCTTGGGCATCTTGCCCGAACCCCTCAATACTTGAGCCTTATCCAACTTTATCTTCCTCTCCATCTCGAGATCAATCTCCCTTTCCCTAGCCCTCGCTATCATATCCTCCAGTGTCTTGCAACTGGATCGGCTCACAAACTGCCTGATATCACTCCTCAACATCTCATGATACCTTGCTTTCTTCATCTCCTTGTCCACTACATACTTCAGAACAAAAAGTGCCCTCTCTTGAAACATAGCAGTGACCTCATCCATCGTCTCCATAGTATGGCGGAGATCCGGAAACTCTCGCACCAACTGTTGCCCGTCAATCACTGGTGGAAATTCAGCCCTGAACCTGGTCCATGGCATCATATCAATAGCCTGTTCACTAACTGCACGTCCTACCTCCTCCCACCAACCTCGTTCCCTATCCTTCAGAAGACAGGAAGCATGTCTTGTTGGGTTTTGTATACTACAACATCGTATGGTGCACATACAACCCTAAATAGCTTGGATCTATGTTTTCACTAATTACACATGCAAATGGTTTCCAAGGCATTAAACCTATAACTAGTATGCATTTGACATGAACCATATAAGACTCTAGTTACAATAACATACCTTTTATGTAGCTTGAAGTCTTGATGTATTTGGCCTTAAGAGCTTATCCCCAACAGTCTGGAGGCCTCAAATGAAGTCACAACACATCATGGACAAAGGTAGAACATGAGAGAATTCCTTCCACACCAAAATCAACTCCATGAGCTCCAAGAACTAGAATTGGCAATTTTGGCTATGGAGTGACCTATTTATATGTAGGATTCCAAGAGTCATGGGTATAACCCAAATCCATACCCATGGGTATTATGATCCATGGTTCATGTGGCCCAACTATTTATGGGTCCACACATAAACTTGGTCCACCATGGATCATAAGCCCAACACATAAATATAACTAATTACCATAAGTAGTCCCCATGGATTTAATTAGTCTCCTTTGATCACTAAATTAATCCCAAATTAATTCTTGATGAATACTAATTAAAACATATGATTTCATATTAATATATTATAACTTATAATATTTTAATA
Organism: Lactuca sativa; assembly: GCF_002870075.4. Taxonomy (NCBI): domain Eukaryota; kingdom Viridiplantae; phylum Streptophyta; class Magnoliopsida; order Asterales; family Asteraceae; genus Lactuca; species Lactuca sativa. The sequence goes on from NC_056627.2 coordinate 105,948,819, forward strand.
AATCATATATAACCTTCTCTCTCAAAAGTCCATACTAACAAATTTTCTGATGATATGCAACCCAAATGGACCATGCTACTCTCAGGTCAAGTAGATACCAATAATAGGTATGGGCTTAGACATCTAATCTAACAGTCTCCCACTTGGATAAGTCTAAAACTATTATTGCAAGTATGACTCCAAAACCTGACTAGCAATCGTAGCTCTTAAAAGCCGTTGTCGTACTTTGACCTAGTCAATGACATGTCCATTAGATAAGGGATTATATATTCCTGCATTCTAGATATATTATGGACCGAGACATGGATTATAATAATTGTCTCGTTCCATTTGTTGTTTCCCGATTTTCGATTTATGACGACCGACTAACTAAACAATTCAAATTAGTCCATGCATGACCGAGCACTTATGTTTGTCATCACTAAATCATCGAGGGGCCCACAAATATCGCTTTTATCCCTCCAATGGAGAAAAGGAATGGATAAACTTCGACTCATATGCTTGTACTAACCACTTGTTGAATCATACACAAAGGCACGTTTTATAACATCAAGCTACTAATGCGTTTTTAAACAATCAATGTGTAACCAACTCATAGTCATCAAATCATATCTCTAGGTTTGAAGAATATAAGATATAATCGTCTCATGATCACTCATGATAAAATCCATGAAGTGATTCAAATGAGCGTGAGTTTAATTCAATACTCGAATCTCATTCCAAGAGCACTTGTGAACGTTGCAGCAACCTTTACTATGTCTAAACACTTTATAGATCTACAAGCCCAATTCATGACAACCTTGATTCATACCTACTTCCAACGTATGATTGATTGTGGAGAGTTTAAATAACCTAGTTACTCGGGAAGTCAAGACATGAAAAGTGAAACACAAGAATAATCGAATCCAATATGGTCTCAGAACTTATGAATATAAATAAAACACCTTTTATTGATTACACCTTATTCATTGTACAATGTTTCGAATAATCAACTTAATGCTTGAACTGAAACAATAGTCTTGCCATGCTCAAAGCATGCATACTATGTTTGTCCAAATAATAGTTATGCCATACTCCAAGTACACACACTATGTTTGTCTATGATCCATACTTTGTGAAATTGACCAATTGAACATGATTCCAATGATGCTCATTTCACAATCTCAAATCCTTACCGTAAATGTAAGAATACCAAATTTTTTTCATTTACTGTAATCTGTTAGATTTTAAACTCATACGCATTGATCCTCTTATAATGACTATGCACAAAAGTCACAAAGACTTAGCAACATACATTTACAAAGTATTCTAATGGAGAGCAATTCCATTGAAACGAAGTCTCAAATTCAAAGTATATTCCTTTGAACATCCTTCTTGCATTATGTTTTCTAATCTTACACAAATTTAACGAATAACTTCCACCTATGGAAACATTTCCACATTCCCATTTTGACTATCACTTCTGAACAAGAGTTGCCTCCTTTCAGAATATGTCAATATGGTCCTTCCAAAATTAACACTATACTTCTAATTGTCTATAAACAACCAATCTCTGGTAAGCCTCAGATTATCCTCGAAAACTGCTTAATCATTTTAGTCATATCCAATTCTAGACATTTTCCCCTCCTAATGCACTAGGCATTTGGAAAATTTAGAAAGGATAAATATTATAGCACATGTAATCGATCCTATACCTGAAGCATATGGGACACGATTCCTGATGTCTCACAAAAAGACATCAACGTAGACCAATCTTTTGCTACAATATTTTTATTTGCCATGTTCTCATAATTCGACTATGAAGAGGGATGCCGTAATCATAATTGAATTTTGAGAACGCAATATATATATATATATATATATATATATATATATATATATATATATATATATATATATATAGAGAGAGAGAGAGAGAGAGAGAGAATTTTTGAACCATTTCAACATAAAATTCATATATATATATATATATATATATATATATATATCCTTGACTAAAGATAATTAAAATCTCAATCTAAGCTTTTAGAATTGAAATGAAGTATAACTTCCTCTCCCTTAATTATAGCAAAACAACTTTTTAAATCTCTGCAAGTTCACAAATTGAAACTTTTTTTTTTATAATTAACATTGCTAACTTGCAATATTTACCATAATTAATTATGCTACCACTAGCATAATAATTATTATCTTACCAGCATAACACTTATACTCCCACTAGCTCTGACATATATCGAGAAATCAACTGAACTTCTAGAAATCGATACTTATTGACTTTCTTACCAAAGTTCAGATTTCTGATACGAGATGCTTTGATAAAACTTTATCAAAATCATACACCATTCCTTAGATAGCTCACATGTGTGTCTAAACAATTTTTAGAACTATGAAAAGGGATGTCGTAATCATAGTCTCAATTTTTTAGACCTTTTCCATTTCTTACAAGTCCATGTTAGTGTGTCGTTTAACCACACACGCTCCACTAACGACTTGGAGAATGCAAATATCAGAATTGCGATCTACTTAAAATCTATTTAATGTAAGCGTTTCCTCATCATCATTTTCATGAATTGGGGAGAAACCTTATGACACTTAGATTTTATGGTGTATGTGTTCCTATCCATGTGAATTTGTCATAATTACAAGAGGAGGTTAGTGACAAAACAAAACTCATATGGACTGAACTTGTTTAATCGTAACTTCTTGCCACCTGGCAGCACAAGGGCCTACCATTGCTTCCAAGTAGTTATGCAAACAACTGAGATCCAGGGGCGGCTCAACCATTTTGGGGGCTCTAAGCAAGTCAAAATTTTGGGGCCCTTAAGCCTTTACTATATCGAATGTTATAAACCATCCCATCTAATAAACATGTTATTTAAACTTAGAAAAAATAAACAAATATCACATTAATTAAAAGTGTTCAAGCAAATAATTATACAAAAAAGTACATATTGCCATAGATAATGAAGCATAAGACGTTTGATACTCATGAAAAACATTTGGACCAGAGGGACATCCTTTATCATTGCATACAACTCAGACTATAATCAAAGGCAAGTTTCCCAGGTTTCTTTACTTATAATCAAAATCAAAAAATTGGGGCTATTTTAGGTAATTTACATGTTAAATAGAAACCTAAGATGAGTCCTTTTAGATGTTGGTGTGGTCTTGTGATGTTAAAAGCAATAATCCAAGTGCTACCCTAATTATAAATGTAATAATAATATTAACAAACATAAACCACCTAAAGTTTTTAACAATTTTTATGGAAAATGAATTAAAACAAAAGAATATATCACTATACAATTCATTAAAGTGAACTTACATGGAAGTTACGGTTTCCAGAGAAATTGTTTGAGAAAGATTACACACAAGTGTTGGTTTGGACACAAATCTTTAATCAAATAACAACGAGTTTTGTGAGTTTCATTTTAAGAAAACCCAAATCTTTAATCAAATTTAACAATTTTCTTGAACATATGTATTTGAATACACAGTTATGACTTTCCAAAATCAGCAAAAGTAAATCCTCAATCAACATAAGCTTATTAGATCAAGTGATTAAGTAAGGGAATTGAAAATGAAAAACTTACATTATTGATGTAATTCCACACACTCTGGCCCAATATATCAACAGAATCCATGGCAAGAATTGAGCCAAGTGCGATAATTATAAGAACTTTGAGAACAGGCATACAGGCAGTAGATAGAAGATCAAAAACCCCCATTTGTAAAATAAAATTATCTCCAAAAATCCAAAAGAAAATTCATATTAATGTTGTGAAGTGTAATATATAAAAGAGAAAACAAGAAAAGGTGAATACTATGTATGGACTGAAATTCTTGGGACCATCATCATAAAAACACAAAAAAAAGACATACATATCGAGAAAACACATCTAAATACAACAGGAGATACCAACCACCAAATTGATTTTTCTATTTAAAAATACCAAGATTTAAACTTACTACAACTAAGTACTAAACTTCACATTAAAGAAAACAAACCCTGATTTGAACAATCAAGAATAAGAGAATGGAGATGGGAGAATAGAGAAGGTTGCGTTCTAAACTTTCAGTTTTCAAGAATCGATATTGTAGGAGAACTGGGAAAGTAGAGAAGGAAGAAGAACAGAATGTTGCGTGCCTGTGTTTTGTTGAAATTAAATCATCGCGGTGGAATTACTATTGTGAATAACAATCTTTTTTGTAGTTTATAATAGAAATAGATTTAGAATTGGGGCCCTAAACAAATGATTAGCTTAATAGAAGGTAAAGTTGGCCCTGCTGAGATTTCATAAAACTGACATGCACAGAAACAAGAATATGTCAACATGATAGGCTATAAACCACAAGTCGTGTGCTAGTCATAAACAATAGGTTTTATTCTTGATTAGTTCTTGAAACTTTTCAATATCTTTAAGACTCCCACTAACTTCTTGACATATAATATTCTCTTGTCAACAACCATTCCTTGACAAAACAAATATTCAAGAGTTAGTGCGAAAAACTTCACACAATTTGCCTTAGTTGGTCTTTGTTTTATCCTAAACATCACAAATTACCAATTTAAAATGTACAAGAGTAAGAAAACATTTTACTTTTCATTTGACAATTGTTATAAAACTTCTTAAGATTATGTCACTTAAGTTACAATCTTGGAGTATTACTCCAAGACTCAATTTTTGAACGAAGTATGATTCATATTTTGACTTAACCATTTCAACAATTCACGATTCCTCTTCTTAGCCAAAAATGCACTAAGATGTCCTTAGAGGATTAGTTGTGATATGGTTTTTCATAATCATTAAGATTATCATAAAAGATGATATTGAAGTACTCTCCTATCTTTTCAGATTGAACAAACTGTTATCTTTCTACCTAATTTGAATCCTCTTATTTGTTCTGTCTTACATTGAAACTTTTCCAATGTTTGGGAATTACACTTAAACTTGTAAGCATAACCATATTTACTAAACTTTAGTCAATTATGACGAATAGTCTCATCCATCTTTGTGGTGGACCTGACCAGTGCACAACCAAGTGTACCCAATCTCCTAGTTCTTTACTTGACTCACATATACATGTGAAGAATGAATTAGTCTTAATTTCCCAAAGATGAAAAATTCTCATTCATCATTCAGTACAAGTTGCACAATTCTAAGTTTCTATCCAACTGAAACTTGGGTGATGAGAATCTTTCCTTATTTGGTAAATTATGACACTACCACAAACGAAAAAACCAAATCCATTTTCCAATGTTTCTATCAATGGAATCATATAAACAACAATTTTTCACAAATACCATTGTAAGGAAATTTAAAATAAATAAAATGAAAACTTTTTTTTATTTAAAACATGCATAAAAACTTATCCTTACAATGCAAATGCATATGAAAAACATGTTGTTATCTGTTCCTCAGCAATATATCACAACTCTTTAGTAGCAGCTCAAAATTATGATCTTCAGATCATGCGATTGAAATCTATCTCTTCACGATCAGAATTAGCTTACTCTTCCTTTATGCTTCCTTTATCGATTCTACAAAACATCATAATGTGACCTAGTCATATCATGTAATAAGAATCTCCAAATAGGAACTTAATAGAGTCAGATAATGGGCTTTACCTGAAGCATAGTAAAATTTGTTGACTTTTACCATTCTTATGGACTTTCAGGTAAATCGGGTAGCTTCATAACCAATGCCCTTTCCTTTGACAATGGACTCTTTAGTAGTGGTACACGATACTATCTAAAACTTAGCCTTTATATTTACTATTTGGTCAACCGGGTTGACTATGGCCGATCCCTTTCCATTGGGAAGAGAAGACTTTTCTAGACTTCCAGTGTTTCCATTGTTCATGAATGTTTGGGAAGTAGATCTTCCAATAAATTTTTCTTTACCAATGCCCTAAACATTGTTGATTCAACAACAATAAGCAAATAGGTAAGATCATTAAGGGTCATGTCATAGTCTGTTACATAGTAGTCCTTAAAGAACTCACTATGTGACTTAGGAAGTGATTGAAGAACCAACTTCTTCAAGACTTTGATACCCGACTCTCCCGGCCTGTCTATATATGACTTCATCTCCAAGATGTGAGCACACACAAAATTTGCTTGCCAATACGGCTTGAGTAACCTTGAACTTGTGGCTTAGGGAGAATAATTGGAGGAGGTGGAGGAAGAGAAGTATGATTTCCATGATCCAATCTTGGGACATCATATTCACTAGGAAAGCTTGTTCCAAGAGATTTGGGAAGATCATAGTTTTCTGAACCAGACATTTACAATGGGATAAACTCAAATTAGTTGATTTAAGTCCTTAATATAACACCTAATATTAATTATTAAGGATAGGATCCAACACAATGTTTTATAACTTGGAAGAGGGATGTCGTAATCCAAGCTATAAAATATTTGAAGGTAGGCGAATGACGATTCACCAATTTCCACCATGAAAAACTAATAGGGTTTTAATTGAATTGAAACTCCTAGATCTTTTGAGATTCATTGAACTTTTCAATGGCATGTTTAAATCTTGGTTGTGCGCTCTCAAATTTGTGACTGGGATGCCGAGGATCACAACCAAGGTGTGAATAACCATGCAAATTAACTTGGCACCCTTAATTTTTATCACCAAATCGATGTGGCGGTTACCCACACACACTCCACCAATCTAGGATAAACATTAAGTTACCCTTTGCCACTTTTACTAGTCCATGTTAGTGTGCCGGTTACCTACACACGCTCCACCAACAACTTGGTAAGGTATCAAGTGTAATTTCATGGGTTAGCACCAAATTCACATTTTCCTTAAGTAACTAAGATTGATAATTTAATAAGGTTTAGTTACTTTATATTTATCATTATATTTTTAATGAAAAGAGAATTAATGTCCCGTCAAACCCGTTTGGCTAACGACCCTCCACCAGTCAAGGAAGCGGTGAGTGAGAGTGGACACCCATTAAACTGCCATTTTATAGGCAGTAGATACCCCCCCCCCCCTTTATAGACCAACTTTGTGAATGAGGCCTACTAACGGTAAGACTGAATTTGTTCTTATATATATATATATATATATATATATATATATATATATATATACATATATATATATATATATATATATATATATATATATATATAACTACTAACTATTAATATTATAATAGTATAAGGGTTGAATTTTAACTTTTAAAATTCAAAGGGTTTAACTTGGAATTAAATTATTCATGGGGGGAAACTTTACAAATTCCAAAACTTGAGGGTAAGTTTTGAACAATTCAAAACACTTTTGGTATCCATAACATATGAGTTTAATATAGTTTTTAAAGATTTTAATGAAGAGAATCTGGAACATCCATAACTTGAGGACAAGTTATGGAGTCCATAAAACTATTTAAGAGAAAAGACTCTTCAATTATGTAACCTATAGTTTTAATAAAGATTTAACACAAAAACTTTTGTTTTTCCATAACTTGAGGACAATTTATGGAATCCGTTAAAAATACCAAGATCATCAATTCAATTAACAATCCTGTCAAGAAAAACTATGATCTAGATTAAATTCATATGAACAAGACAATTCAAATCAAACAATTTTCATGTAATTAGCCTAACCATTAAACTAATACAAAACATGAATCTATTGACAATTATCTTTTGAATTGGATTAGCATGATCATTACCACATCAAAAACAGGTATAAAAGTTCAAAAACAAATTAGGGTAATGATTCTAGTCCAAATCCAGCCTTAAAAATCAAAAATTTGCACTCTGGGCCTCCTACTCGTCGAGTATATGAACGTACTCGATGAGTAGGATGAATTTCTTCGTGGACTCGGTGAGTCCATCAGTGGACTCGGCGAGTCCTCAGTCCAGACAGCCAGACAATCGATTTTTTCAGCAATTTGCATCAAGTATAATTGAAAACAAGCCTTGGATCTGATACCACTGTTGGGCTTTGTATACTACATCTTATGGTGCACAAACAACCCTAAATAGCTTGGATCTATGTTTTCACTAATTATACATGCAAATGGTTCCCAAGGCATTAAACCTATAACTAGCATGCATTTCACATGAACCATATAAGATACTAGTTAGGGTAACATACCTTTTATGTAGCTTGAAGTCTTGATGTATTTGGCCTTAAGAGCTTAGCCCCAATAGTGTGGAAAACTAAATGAAGTCACAACACATCATGGACAAAGGTAGAACATGAGAGAGAATTCCTTCCACACCAAAATCAACTCCATGAGCTCCAAGAACTAGAAGTAGCGATTTTGGCTATGGAGTGACCTATTTATATGTAAGATTCCAAGAGTCATGGGTATAACCCAAATGTATCCGTACATAAACTTGGTCCAACATGGATCATAAGTCCATCACATATAAATATAACTAATTACCATAATTAGTCCCCATAGATTTAATTAGTCTCCTTTGATCACTAAATTAATTCCAAATTAATTCTTGATTAATATTAATTAAAACATATGATTTCATATTAATATATTATAACTTATAATATATTAATAAATCATATATAACCTTCTGTCACAAAAGTCCATCCTAACAAATTGTCCTGATGATACGCAACCCAAATGGACCATGTTACTCTCGGGTCAAGTACATACCAATAATAGTTATGGGCTTAGACATCTAATCCAACAAGTCTGACCTTTGCCCCTTCAGGGCAATTGCTGGTGTGCAGGCGTTAGCAACATCCGCTAAGCACCTCATACTCGCTATCGTGTCCTTTGCCCCATGATTGTCTGGAGTTACACATGCCCGGAACACCCTGAAAGTCAAACAACACGCTCCCACCAAGGACACCATCTCAGAACGAAACAAGCTCAACAGCTCATCCAAAATCTCCAGAATGCCCTCATTGACCGTACCAAAGATCACAGGAGTCTTCTCAGGACTGCAACGCGAAATCTCAGACGAGATGAACTCCTTAGTATCATCATCTAGTTGCCCGACTCCAAAACCTGAGCCCAAGCCCTCCCCAACACCAGAACTTCCAACAGGCCTACCTCGCAGAGTCACCATACTGAAAACAGACCATATAAACCATCAAAGTAAGCATCAGAATATATCAATGGATCAAAACCTCTACAAGCTTCCTAGATTCATCGTAGCTCTCCTTACTCGAGTACGGATCCTCTGCTTACAGTAGTACGTGCCCATACTACCTTCCACATCTATATGTACTTTCCTCAGGGATTGCCTTGAATCCGCCAAGTCACCTTATATCTATATAATTAACCCTCAACAAGATAAGGATCCCAACACTGGATCTCACCCTAGGTTTTCCTAGAGTAAAGTCCACACCACTCTCCGCCATAATTTGCAGAAGGAACTCCCGTTAACTTCCTCTAACTAGCTTACGAATACAATTACATATCACCAAAACCAGATAATTCTTCGAATGAGAGGTCTCACACTACAACGGTCGGATTCAAACAAGAGCTGTGCAATAGAGTTAAAACCTAACCTTTTAAAATTATTTAGTTTCCATCTTATGTAACTTAGCATATTCTCTTAGTAGTTAGCTGAAGCTAGTGAGAACTCCTAAAAAGCACGAAGCAAGCAACATTCGAGCATTAAGTAATCAGAACCAAGCATCACCTAATCAGGCCACCTTATCATTGACTGATCAGTACTAGCATGAAAGTCCACAAGCTCATACAATAGGCATAAAAATGCATCTCTCCTAGCATTCTATCATGCAAATATTGAGTAGATCCTTAGCCATAACTAGCATGTGATTCACATATTCACAAATTAAATCATATCAGATAACATGTATGAGTATTTTGTGAAAACCTACTTGAGCTCGGTCGATTGCATGCACCACACCCTTTCTTGTCCTAGAAGACTATTTTCTTAAAAATACATTTCTTTTTGAAAAACTTTACCAAATCCTCAGTTTGAGTTCAGACACACCCAAGATTCTGTTTGAATCCCTCAAACCAAGGCTCTGATACCAACTTGAAACGTCTAAAAATAAGACCCAAAAAAATTCAATTTTGATTTAAATAAAACATTAATCCAAACATTTTCATACAACCCCAACAGACCAAAGTATTGATGGGTTATGAGCAAAAGATCATTCCTATGGTGTACATGCAAACCCTAATAGCTTATTGATCTAGTTTGTCTAATGAACATGCAATTGAATATCCAAAGCTATAAACCTTAGATCTAGCATACTATCAATCATATAAACATATGAATAGGGTTTAGATCTTACCTTGATTGTTATGTAGCAATAACAATCTCAAATCCTCCTTGTAATGGCTTTAGAAAGCTTAGAGTCACAAGTGTCACTCCTCTAATGGCTCACAAACACCAAGAGAAAGAGGATGAAGAATGATAAAAGAGGAGGCACCCAAAAACGTGTAGAAACCCTAAGGAATTAGTTGGCCACGTTTTTGGTGCCCTAGGGGTCCTTAAATAGTAAGGCTACTAGGGTTATCTAACAAGGAAACCTAATTTGACTACTTAGGCTCTAAGCAACCCATGGACTCCCTCCTTAGGGGCTTTGGATGATTTCTAATGGGTTTCCCCATAGAATTCGTCCACTCCATCCTCTATGGATTCCATTTTCCCAATATTGAACTATCACACAATTGACAGTTCTAGTCCCCTTTATTTAATTAATCTCTTTTAGCCACAAAATTAATTCTTATTAATTATTGACCAATATTAATTAAATAATATGATTTCTCCTTTAATATATTATTCTCATAATATATTAATAAATCATAATTACTCCTCTCTCTCCATAATTCATCCTATCAAGTTGCTTTGATGAAGGCAACCCAAAAGGACCATGCACCATCGGGTCAAGTACATACCAAAATAGTTATGGACTTAGACACTAATTCAACAGTCTCCCACTTGGATAAGTCTAATAACTATTTTGCGTATGACTTCAGATCCTGATCTGCAATCGTAGCTTTCAAAAGCCGCTGTCAATTCTGATCTTATCAGATACGCGTCCTTTAGATAAGGGATAATATATTCCTCCATTCTAGATATTGTATAGACTGAGCCATGGATTGAAATCATTCTCTCTATACTGTTTTTCATGATTTCTGATTCATGACGACTGACAACAGACTACAATTGAACACATCAAATTAGTCCCGGCTTGGCCAAGTGTTTATGTGTCATCACTAAATCACCGAGGGGCCCACAGATATCGCTTTCATCCCACTTTGGATAAAAGGAACGGATAAACATTGATTCAATGCTTGCTTGCACTCACTCACCGAATCACACACAACCATATGTTTTATGAGACCAAGTTACTGGTGCGATTACATGTTATCAATGTGTAACCGACTCGGAAGATACAACTCACACATCTCGGTTTCAAGAATATAAGATATTATCGTCTCACCAATCACTCGTGATAAAATCCATGAAGTGATACAAGTGAGCGTGGGTTTAGTCCAATGCTTATATCATATTCATAAGCACTCATGAACGTTGTAGAAAACATTTTCTTATGTCTAATACACTTTAGACAATCCACACACCAATTCACGACAGTCTTCATTCATACCTACTTCCAACATATGAACGACTGTGGACCATTCGAATAATTTGATTATTCTGAAATAATTTAATTATTCAGGAAGTCAAAACATGCAAAGTGAAACACAAAAATAATACTAATCCCATATGGTCCCAAACTCTGGGTATAAATAAAACATTTTATTTAATCACCATATTGATTACTCATTATTTGTTGTTTCGGATAATCAACTTCTTACTTGAATTATTACTACACTTGTCCTATGCTCTCAGCATGCACGCAATGTTTACTTACAGTCCTTACTTTGTGAAATAGATCAAATGAACACATTTCCAATCATACTCATTTCACAACTCCCAATCCTTATCATAAATATAAGAATATCAAATTCTTGTTACTTATGCTAGATTCTAACATTTTATGCAATGATTCTTTCGTAAAGTCATAACTCAAAATCATCAAGACTTCGCCAATCTCTATCAAAAACAATTCTATAGATATGATGTCTCTTACTCAAAGTACATTCTTTTTAACATCCTTCTTGCATAAAAGTTTCTAGTCTAGATATGGATTCTCAATATCCAACTCCCAATATGGAAACATTTCCATATTTGCCATATGACAATTCATTCTTAATATAATCTTATCTATTCATAATAATGTTATCCAATACCATACTTCCAACTACTCACAAGCAACAAATCCTCAGCGAGCTTTGGATCGTCCTTTGATAGTTGTTTAATTATTTTAGTCAAAACCGATTCTAGTCCTTTTTCCCTCTAAATGCGCTAGACATTTGGAAAATTTTAGAATGGTCAAATATAATAGCACTAGCAATCAATCCTATACCCGAAGCGTATGGGACACGATTCATAATGTCTTACATAAAGATATGATACTTTATCAATCTTCTGCCATAGTATTTTATGTGTCTCGTTCTTACAATTCGAACTATGAAGAGGGATACCGTAATCATAATCGAAATTTTAAGAGCACACTATGTATCCTATGAATAAATTTATTAAAATTTCTCAATCTATGCTTTAGATTTTGAAACAAAGTATAATATTCTCTCCCTTAATTATAGGAAAACAACTTTTCAACCCTTACGACTTTGCAAAGTATGACTCTTGTTTTCTATAATTAATATTGCTAACTTGCAATACTTTCCTTAATAATCATACAAGCACAACATTTATGCTCCCACTATCATGATGATTATTATCATATAAGCATAACACTTATGCTCCCACTAGCTTTGACATGATTTAGAAAACAATACTTATTGAATTTCTGAAGTTCATATTTCTAATACCTAACTCTTTGATAATCCTTTATCCAAGCTTTTTAAACTTATACACTTTTGCCTTAGATATCTCATATGTATGTCTAAACAATTCATACTAATTGCCAAATCTCATAATTCGAATTATGGAAAGGGATACCGTAACGATAATCAAATTCGAGAATACAATTTCACAATCACTATCTTCTTAAAATCTCTTTTAGCGAAAGCATTTCCTCACAGTCATTTTCATGAAGGAGGTAATCTTATGATACTTATATTTTAATGGTGTATGTTTTCCTATGCATGCGAATTTTTCAAAACCAAAGTTTTCGACAAATCCAAACTCATATGGACCGAACTTTCTCAATCTTGATTTATTTCCTTATGGTAACACGAGTGCCCACCATGTCTTCTAAGTAGTTAAGCAGCTCAACCTTTCCTATCAATGTACTTTTCCTTGATCAAGGTGCTTGCCTTTTATGCGTTCAAATGAGAACTCATAGAACTCACATGCATAATTAACTCAATTGGAATGGTACAGAAACAAAATAATGTCAACACGATAGGTTATAAACCTCAAGTCGTGTGCTAGTGATGATCGATAATGTTTATTCTTGATTTGTTTTGAAACCTTTCAAGACCATTAAGACTCCCACTGACTCCTTGACATATAAGATTCTCTTGTCAATAAACATTTCTCGACAAACAAATATTTAAGAGTTAGTGTAGCTTTTATCAAGACAAAACACTTCACAAAATTGGTCCTAGTTGGTCTTTGTCTTATCCAAGACATCACAACTTTCCAATTTCAAATGTGCAAGAATAAGAAAACCTTTTCCAAATTCCACATTTGATGAATGTTATAAACCTTCTTGAGACTTATCACTCAATTCACAATCTTAACTCTAAGACTTGTTTTTGGAACGAAGTATGATTGACTTCTTGATTTAACCATTTCTTCAATTCTTGATTCCTCTTCTCAGACATACAATTGCACTAAGACTCACTTAGAGGATCAATTGAGATATGGTTCTTAATCATTAAGACCTATCATAAAACATAATAAAAGGTACTCTCCCTTCTTCTTAGAATAGAGAAACTTTTATCTTTCTGCCTACTTGATTCTTCTTATTCGTTTTGCTATTGATTTAAACTCTTTCAATAAACTCGGAATTACACTTAATCTTATAAGTATAATCATATTTACTAAACCTTTAGTTAATCATGACGAATATCTTTGTCACTCTTGTGGTGGACTTGATCAACACACAACCTTGTATACTCGATCTCCTAGTCCTTCACTTGACACTTTGTCAACGAATTAGTCTAATTTCCAAATATGAAATTTCTCATTCATCATGCAACCAAGTTGTATGATTCCAAGTTTCTGTCCAAATGAAACTTGGGTGATGAGAAACTTTCCCTATTTGGTAAATTCTTAACCTTTCCACAAATAACATAATTAAGAATCAAATCCATTATTGCTAATAATAGAAACATTCAAAAATCGATTTTTCATACACGGCATTGCAATGATAAATAAATAATATAAAATCAAAATTTATATTATTGCATAAAAATTTGTCCTTACAATGCAATTCAATTGAAAAACTAGGTTAATACATATATCTTAGCAATTTATTCTAACTCCAAGTAGTAGCTCAAAAATCTAATTTTCAAACATTGCGATCAAAATCCATTTCTTCACGATTAGATTCCGCTCACTCCTTCCCTTAAGCTTCCTCTCTTTTCTTCGATCCTTCGAAACATCAAAATGCAATCTTATCACATCATGTATTAAGAATCTAGAATAGGAACTTAAAAGAGTTAGTTAATGGATTTTACCTAAAGTAGAGCCATACGTTTTGACTCTCTCATCTCTTAGATCTCTTAGGTAAATAGGGCAGCTTCGTCTCCAGTGCCCCTTCTCTTGGCAATACGAGGAACTATCTCAGAATTTACCTTTTCTGGATCTCCAATATCACCATTTTCAATGTCCATTGAAGTTTGGGAGTTAGATTCAACAGACAAATTTGCTCGACCAGCTCGCCAAATCATTGCTGATTCAGCAGCTATAAGCAAATAGGTGATATCGATGAGGGTCACGTCATGATCCATCATATAGTACTCTCTAACGAACTCACTATATGTAACGTCCTAAAAATACGAGCCAAAAATTTCAGTTTTTTAGAACACATAATTAGCAAAATATTAGAAACCAGTTTATAAAACATAACAACGTCAGAGAACAAATCCCCAGGAAGATCTCATAGTGCGGAATACAAAGTGTGTGTGTGATGTGCCGCTACCGCGCCAGCTCCTTCCCCTTCGAAGAAGAGGTACCTGAAACCAAAATTGAAACTGTAAGCACGAAGCTTAGTGAGTTCCCCCATCATACCACATACCATACAATCACATATCATACATACTGTCGGGCAATTCTGGGGTGCCCGACTTGCCCGGTATGGCCATTCTGGGGTGCGACTATTGGATAAGGTGTCTAAGTCCATAACTATTTCGGGTCAGTACTTGACCTGACCCGGCAAGGTCGATTTGGGTTGCATGGCCCATGCAATTGGATAGACTAAATGAGAGTAATAACACTTGGAGATTATTAATATATTATAAGTTCTAATATATTAATAATATTATTTGATTAGTTTGATCAAGAATTAATTTAGAATTAATTAAGTGATCAAAGGATAACTAATTAAATATATGGGTTGATTATGTAAATCATTCATATCTTGTATAGTGGGCTAAGAGGCTCCATGGATTATCAAGTTGGGTTCCACACATAGGATGCTCTATGGGAGCTACAAACCCATGGGTCATGGAAATGAAGAGTCATCACACATTAGGGTTTACATGGTGTAACCCTAGATGTGTCAACACTATATAAGAATCCCATTCTCCACCAAAATCGGCTACACATAAGAAACTAGAGGGCTTGGCTGATTTTAAGAAGTGTGTATTCTCTCAAAAGTCTTTCCAAGAGCATTTGGTGTTGTGTGAAGCATTTGAGGCATCACACTTGGGGTGCTAGGCTCACAAGGTTTCAAGGAACATAAGCAACAACACGGTAAGTTATTCTATCTTTCATTCAAGTTAAAATTGTTCCCCATGTATGCTAGATAGGAATATAACCTTGGAAATTTAACTTTGCATGATAATTAGACAAACATAGATCCAAGGTTATTAGGGTTGCATGTACACTTAGGAAGTGTTAGAACGCTCATAACCCATCAGTGGTATCAGAGCCTAGGCTTGTTTGTTTGTTATTTGTGCTAAAAAGTTGAAGAAAGTCAAAAAACTTGTTGTCTGACTGCTGGACTCGTCGAGTCCATGGGGGGACTCGTCGAGTTCACTTGTATCTTCAACCTACTCGTCGAGTAGGTTAATGCACTCGGCGAGTAGGGTCGACAGAGTGCAGATTTTCGACTTTAGTTGCTGGAAATGTATTAGAAACATTACCCTAAACTGTTTTGGTACTTGAAAACTTTTTTAGATGGTGTAATGTCTTGCTAACTCATTTACAACAACTAGTTATCAAAATTACAAAGTTTTAAGTGTAGTTTTTATTCATGAAAGTGCTTATGTTCATGTTCTTGATCTTATGATGTTTAGATAATCATAGGAATTATTTGTAACCTCTGTGGTAGTTTAATTCTTTATCATAATGTGTTTTAATGGTATCCATAACTTGTCCTCAAGTTATGGAAAACCAAAAGTCACTTGAGTTAAAAACCATTAAAAGAACACAAGAGTTAGAAAAATGAAGAGTCTTCATTTGATTACTCTATTAAACTCATAAGTTACAAGAAATGAAGAGTTTTGAAAGTTTATAAAACTTGCCCTCAAGTTTTGGAACAAGTAAAGTCAAGTTAAAACTTTAGTTCCAACCCTTAGAATTTTAAAGGTTAAAATTCAACCCTTATACTTATATTATTATGATTTAATAATTATATATATATATATATATATATATATATATATATATATATATATATATATATATATATATATATATATAATTATGTATAAGAACAAAGTCGTCTTACCGCTAGTACGCCTCATTCACGAAGTCGGTCTATAAGGTGGGTATAAGGTTGTTGCCTATAAAATGACAACCTAATGGGTGTCTACTCTCACCCACCGCTTGCTTGACCGGTGGAGGGTCGTTAGCCGAACGGGTAAGACAAGGACTTATAAATTCTCATTAAAAGTATGATGAATATTATCAAGTAACTAAATGTTTTATTAAATTCCCAATCTTAGTTACTTTAGGAAAAATGTGAATAAAGTGCTAATCCATGAAATTACACTTTACACTTTGTGTAAGTCGTTGGTGGAGCGTGTGTGGTTAACCGGCACACTAACTTGGACTTAACAAGGTAGGTAAAGGGTGACTTAAGGTTTATTATAGTATCGGTGGAGCGTGTG
This sequence comes from Lactuca sativa, assembly GCF_002870075.4. Lineage (NCBI taxonomy): Eukaryota > Viridiplantae > Streptophyta > Magnoliopsida > Asterales > Asteraceae > Lactuca > Lactuca sativa. Next base: position 105,966,108 of record NC_056627.2, read on the forward strand.
TGGTTTACCGGCACATCGATTGAGTGATAAACTATAAGGGTACCAAGTGATTTGCATGGTTACTTCACACCTCGTTTTGTGATCCTCGGTATCCCAGTCACAAAACTTGGAGGGCACACTCGAGATTGAAACATGCCTTTGAAAAGTTCATTGAATCTCAAAGAATCTAGGAATTTCTAAGAACCAATCAAAAACCTAATATCTAATATTTCGGTTTTCGTGGTGGAAATTGGTGAATCGTCATTCACCTACCTTTCAAATATGTTATAGCTTGGATTACGACATACCTCTTCCAAGTTATAATATATTGTGATTGGATCCTAGCCTTAATATTACATTTGGGTGTTTTATTAAGGACTCTCCTAATATCTAAACTAATCTTGTCCATTTCTTTCAGATGTCTTCAAACAATGCTACTTCTGGCTCTAACCCTAATAGCTCCTTTACTCTTATGAACTTGTGTGGGAAAGTCACTTTTGATGGATCCAACTTCAATGAGTAGATCAGAAACATCAGGATGATTACCCTTTACGAGGACAAAGAATATGTCCTTGACAAGGAGCTTAAGGAGATTGATGAGACCACTGCAACTCCTCAGGAGATCGCTGACTTTCAGGCACATGAAAGGGATGCTACGAAAGTGGCATGCATCATGATGGCCACGATGACAGCGGAACTCCAAAAGTATTATGAGGATTTTTACCCTTATGAAATGCACCAGGATTTGATGGAAAGATACCATCAAAGTGCACGACAAGAGAGGTATGAAATCATCTGCTCCATGATAACAGCCATGATGAAGGACGGGGAATATGTCACGAGCCACATGCAGAAAATGCAAAGGTATGTGGATCGTTTGCTGAAGCTTAATGTGAACTTCCCTGAGGAGCTTGTAATAGATATCATTTTGCACTCCTTACCATCATGCTATGATCAATTCTGCATGACATCTCACATGAATAAGGAAGAGGTCACACTCAGCAAACTTCAGGGACTTCTCAAGACCGCAGAAACAGGTCTTAAGGGGAAGTCGGTTGTTAACACTCCTACTCCAAACTCTACTCCGGTTTTGGCAATCGGGAAAAGTCGAGGGAAGAAAAAAAAGAGCTTTTCGAAGGGTACCAAGGCTCGGACCCTTGATGGCTCTTCTTCAAGTGGAACCAAGAAAGGTTTCATCACTCCTTCTTCTAACCCAAAAGAGGTTGAATGCTTCTATTGCCATGAAAAATCACATTGGAAGCGGAACTGCCCAAAATACCAGCAAGATGTGAAGGATGGGAAAGTTAAACCCAACCATGCAGGTATCTACACTATCATTTCTAATAACTCACCCCATTCTAAATCTTGGGTCCTTGATACTAGTTGCGATATTCATATTTGTTGTGACTTGCAGGGACTAAGAAGAAGTGAGAATGTGGAGCAAGGAAGAATAAACTTAATCATGGGGAATAGGAAAGCTTTACCTGTTACCAAGATTGGAGTTTATACTTTATCGCTAAGTAGTGGGTTTAATTTAGATTTGAATAAATGTTGTTATTCGCCAGGAATGGCAAGAAATATTATTTCCTTTCATGCTTTGTACAAATAAGGGTTTACCTTTTCGTTTAATAATGAAGTTGGTTCTATTGATGCTTTCTTTAATAATGTTCTTTATTTTAAAGCATTACCATGTGATGGTGTGTATGAAGTTGTATCTGTTATAGATAACTTAGGAATTAATGTTTTGTGTATTGATTCTATTAATAATAATAACTTGGATAAAGCATCATTATGGAATTGTCGTCTTGGACATATAAGCAAGAAACGCATATGCCAAGTCCAAAAGGATGGAGTCTTGGAGTCATTTGACCTAAAGTCAGATGATAGTTGCGAATCATGCTTACTTGGAAAGATGACAAAGTCACCCTTCACAGGTTCTTGTGAGAGGGGTGAAGGTTTGTTGGACCTTGTACACACGGATGTGTGTGGACATTTCAAACATGCCACAAGGGATGCTAATCGTTATTATTTGTCTTTTACTGATGATTACAGTAGATATGGATATGTCTACTTGATCAAGCATAAGTCAGAGACTTTCAAAAGGTTTAAAGAATTTAAACAGGAAGTCGAGAATCAATTGGGCAGGAACATTAAGATGTTTCGATCTGATCGTGTTGGTGAGTATCTTAGTTCAGAGTTCCTTGACTATCTAAGGGAATGTGGGATAGTCTCACAATTGACACCTCCCAGGACACCACAGTTGAATGGTGTGGCTGAGAGGCGTAATCGAACCTTGTTAGATATGATTCGTTCCATGATGAGTCGAGCTTCGCTACCAATCTCATTTTGGGGGTATGCCTTAGAGACTGCCGCCCATATCCTTAATCTAGTCCCTAGAAAGAAAGTTGCCAAAACTCCTCACGAGATGTGGAATGGTAAAGTACCCAAACTAGACCACATCAAGATTTGGGGATGCGAGGCTTTCGTGAGACGCGAGACTCATGATAAGCTCGAACCCCGAAGCGAGAGGTGTATTTTCATCGGCTACCCACAGCAATCCTTTGGTTACCTCTTCTACAGACCTAGTGAAAATGTGGTCTTTGTAGCTAGGAGGGCTTTCTTTAGAGAGAGAGAGAGTTCATAAGCCAAGGAAATAGTGGGAGGCAAGTTGATCTTGAAGAAATTCAAGAGTCAAGCGGTGAAGGAACTTTAAACCCTAGCACTCAACTTGAGGAGGAAACTCCTGTTGAGCCAATTGACAAGTCTGTACCTCTGAGGTGTTCCACAAGGGTTAGGAATGCTCCTGAGCATTACTATGGATTCCATATTACTGCAGAAGGAGATACACTTATCAGTGATGAGACACTGATAGGTCTGGATGAACCTAACAGTTACGCGGAAGCCATGGCAGGCCCTGAGTCAGCCAAGTGGAAAGAGGCAATGGACAGCGAAATACAGTCCATGGATGACCATCAAGTTTGGAACTTGGTTGAGAATGTACCAAGTCGTAAGACAGTAGGGTGCAAATGGGTCTTCAAGAAGAAGACCGACATGGATGCTAAAGTACACACTTATAAGGCTAGACTGGTTGCAAAGGGTTTCTATTCGGACTATGATGAGACCTTTTCTCCAGTAGCCAAAATTAAGTCTATTCGGGTTCTGTTACCCATAGCTGCATTTCATGACTATGAAATATGGCAAATGGATGTCAAAACCGCTTTCCTTAATGGAAAGTTGGATGAAGATGTTTAAATGAGTCAGCCAGAGGGTTTTTTCAGTAACGAGTACCCTAATAGAGTGTGTAAGCTTGAGAAATCCATTTATGGATTGAAGCAAGCACCTCGCAGATGGAATCTTTGCTTTGATGAAAAGGTCAAGGAATTTGGCTTTTCTAGGAGTGAAGATGAGTCTCGCGTGTATGTCAAGGCTAGTGGGAGTATAGTTAGTCTTTTGGTGTTGTATGTGGATGACGTACTACTCATAGGAAATGACATCCCAACTCTGTAGGAAGTTAAGTCCTGGCTTGGGAAGTGTTTCTCTATGAAGGACCTAGGAGAAGCTACCTATATTCTAGGGATAAGGATCTTGAGAGATCGGAGTAAAAGACTAATTGGAGTTAGTCAGAGTACCTACTTGGATAAGGTGCAGAAGAGATTCAGCATGCAGGACTCCAAGAAAGGAGAGTTACCCATCCAGAGTAACGCTAGATTGAGTAAGACACAAAGCCCTAGCACTGAGGCTGAGATAGCAGAAATGAGTCGAATACCTTATGCTTCGGCTGTAGGATCGATCATGTATGCTATGACGTGTACTCGACCTGATGTAGCCTTTGCCCTAAGCATGGTTAGCAGGTATCAGGCGAACCCTGGCAAGGCACACTGGACTGCGGTAAAGAATATCCTCAAGTACCTACGTAGGACTAAGGACTGGGTCCTTACCCTCGGTGGGAGTGATGACTTGAGAGTTGTAGGGTATAGTGATGCTAGTTTCCAGACTGATAGGGATAATTTCCGCTCTCAGTCTGGCTGGGTCTTTACCCTAAATGGAGGAGCAATTTCTTGGAAGAGTTCCAAGCAAGAGACAGCGGCTGATTCAACTTGTGAATCAAAGTATATTGCAGCTAGCGAGGCGGCAAAGGAGGCGATATGGGTGAAGAACTTCATTGGAGACCTTGGAGTTGTACCAGCTATTAAAGAGCCAATGGAAATTTTATGTGATAATGAAAGTGTTGTTGCCTTAGCCAAGGAACCAAGGGATCACGAGAGATCCAGACACATCGACAAAAAATACCATTTTATCAAACATCGAATAGATGAAGGACTCCTCGTGGCAAAGAGGGTATCATTGGATGAGAACCCAGCAGATCCCCTCACGAAGGGACTAACTCGGGTTAAGCATCTCCAGCATGCTCGGAGCATTGGGCTGAAGGATGATATTAGATTTAGTAGTTAGATAACCCAGAAATTTTTAAAGTGTAATTGACATTAGATGATGAATAAAAGGTGTTTTATTTATGAGTAAAGTGTTGCTATCTCTTTTCGATCGTTTACTATATTTCTTTTGCATGTTTTTGACTTCCAGAATAATTTTGTTTGGTATAACATATTATTCAAACCTCCACAGTCGATCATATGTCGGAAGTAGGTATGAATCAAGACTGTCATGATTGGTTGCAGAGGTCTAAGTTGTTGGACAAGGCTACAACAATCATGAGTGCTCACAAGTTCTGAGCATTGGACTCAACCCACGCTCACTGGAATCACTTCATGGAATTCTATCTCGAGTGATCGTGAGACGGTAATATCATATAAGTCTTCAAACCTAGAGATATGATTTGTTACTTACAAGTTGGTTGTGCATTGATTGTACGAAAACGCATTAGTAACTCGATGTTATAAAACGTACTTTTGTGTATAATTCAATGAGTGGTAGAACAAACATATGAGTCGAAGTTTATTTGTTCCTTCTTGGATTAGAAGCTGATATCTGGGCCCCTCGATGATTTTGTTTTGACCTATGTACCGGGCCCGGTCAGAACTAAGTTGATATGTTCAATTAAGTTCTCTTTCAAACAAATCGGAAATCGAGAAACAAACTGTTGGACAATAAGTAAGACATTGTTCCATGTATTTGTCCGGCTGATATCTAGAACGGAGGATTATATGATCCCTTGTCTTAAATGGCGTACCATCATCCTCTCAGTTCCGAGAGACCTTGAAAGAGCTACGATTGCTGGTCGGTTCCTGAAGTACTGGAGTTATAGTTATTAGACTTATCCAAATGGGAGACTGTTGGATAAGGTGTCTAAGTCCATAACTATTTCGGGTCGGTACTTGACCCGACCCGGCATGGTCCATTTGGGTTGCATGGCACCATGCAATTGGATAAACTAAACGAGAGTAATAACACTTGGAGATTATTAATATATTATAAGTTCTAATATATTAATAATATTATTTGATTAGTTTGATCAAGAATTAATTTAGAATTAATGAAGTTATCAAAGGATAACTAATTAAATATATGGGTTGATTATGTAAATCATTCATATCTTGTATAGTGGGCTAAGAGGCTCCATGGATTATCAAGTTGGGTTCCACCCATAGGATGCTCCATGGATGCTCCATGGGAGTTACAAACCCATGGGTCATGGAAATGAAGAGTCATCACACATTAGGGTTTACATGGTGTAACCCTAGATGTGTCAACACTATACAAGAATCCCATTCTCCACCAAAATCGGCTACACATAAGAAACTAGAGGGCTTGGCCGATTTTAAGAAGTGTGTATTCTCTCAAAAGTCTTTCCAAGAGCATTTGGTGTTGTGTGAAGCATTTGAGGCATCACACTTGGCGTGCTAGGCTCACAAGGTTTCAAGGAACATAAGCAACAACAAGGTAAGTTATTCTATCTTTCATTCAAGTTAAAATTGTTCCCCATGTATGCTAGATAGGAATATCACCTTGGAAATTCAACTTTGCATGAAAATTAGACAAACATAGATCCAAGGTTATTAGGGTTGCATGTACACTTAGGAGGTGTTAGAATGCTCATAAACCATCAGCCGACCTACCCGTGTCAAGCCATTTTAGGGTGCTGACTACCCATGTCGAGCCCTTCTGGGGTGCAGACTACCCATCGGTCCTAACAACCGATCCTCGGGGACTATCTCACCCCTACTGCTACTATCACATATCATAACAATACATATTATCAGACATATCTGGTGTATCTGAACTACCCTTCGGTCCTATCAACCGAACTCGGGGACTGGTCCCTCCTACTACCTCTATCGCATATAACATAACAAGCCAGCATGCAAACATATCGTCACATACTGTCAGACGTGTATGCGGTGTCTGACTACCCTTCGGTCCTAACAACCGAACCCTACTACTATCACATACAACATAGCATGCTAGCATATAACATATCAGGTAGTAGAAACCCTAGATGATATCACAAAGACAATCATCTATCATACGCCTCCTACTGGTGGGTCGGCATTGTGGCCTTAGACCCACCGCTACTGGAAGGTAACTCACCTCGTAGTAGCTGCTGATCTGCGTGGGAACGATCTGTTTGATGCTGCTGCTCCGGAAATCTTCCGGCTGCCATTCGCACGAAACACTTAGTCAAATACTGCTAACCGACCTTAGGGTAAACTGACCATTTACCCCTAACCTAACCATGAGTCAAAGTCAAAGTCAACTTCCAGTTGACCCGACTCGCCGAATTGGCCTGCCAACTCGCCGAGTCCCTATCCCTTTGTCTGACCATTGTCCCGTCCCTACTCGTCGAGTTTGGCATCGATTAGACAAGTTTTCCTTCTAAACTGATGACCAAACGTCCTTCATCCTACTCGCCAAGTAGTATGAACAACTCGTCAAGTTCGTCTTCACCCAAAGAACACTCTATGCTGAGACTCGTCGAGTTGTATGAACAACTCACCGAGTCTGTTCCTGTGGCATGAAGATTGCCTTGAACTCGCCGAGTCATGGCATTGACTCACCGAGTCACTACAAGAGTGAGTTTGGCTTCCAACCCACTGAGTCACACCCTATGACTCATTACTCCAACCCGCAACACGAAAAGGGGGAAAACTCGGGGACTCGCGACTCGACTCGTCGAGTCAGATGAACGACTCACCGAGTCTGCCACATGCAAATACTATACACGCGATTACGCTTGAATCCAGCTCATACTATACATACATCTGGGTTTCTAGGGTCTGGTTAACACGTAAAGTTTCCAACTTTACGTGTAAATAAACACCAGTGAAGGTTTTAGGGCTCAAAATGCACTAACAGAGTAGATCTAGGGCTTTCATGCGATATGGCTCCATAAAGGCAGTAGATCCAAGCTCCTGGAGCTCAATCATGCCTAGATCTAGAGGCTAAACAACTTATTACAAACCCTAATACACAAAAAAGCTTGGGGAAAGGCTCAAGATGGACTTTCATGGAGCTACAAGGGACAATAAGCATGAAAACAGAGGGAAACTGAGTTATACCTCAAGGAAATCACTAAGATAACAAAAAGATGTCTGGACTCCTTTTTCTCTTCTTGATCTACTCTCCTTCCCTCTCCAAATCTTCAAGAAAACACACCAAAATGCTTCAATCTCACAAGGAACAAGGCTTGAATGAAGTAGAGAGCTCTGAGGGTGAAGGGGGCGAGCTTGGCGGCGGATAAGAGGGTTTAAATAGGGTGCAAACCCTTGAAATTTAGGGTTTCATCAGACAGTGGGGACTCGTCGAGTCCAGAATATGGACTCGCTGAGTCGCCAACTTAAGCGTGTTCCGGATCCCGTCTCTACTCGGCGAGTCGGACCTACAACTCGCCGAGTCCAAGGCTAAAATTGAAAATTACTAAGGTAAATTTTACGTACCAGGAACCAGGTGCTACAAATCTCCCCACTTATTTTAGACTTCGTCCTCGAAGTCTGCTGCTCGATCCTGAAACAGCTCGGGGTAATGCTCCATCACTTCTTCCACCGGCTCCCAAGTCTACTCTGACCCCTTTCGGTGCTGCCACTACACCTTCACTAATTCCACCCTCTTGTTCCTTAGATCCTTCGACTTCCGGTCGAGGATTGCGACTAGGCGCTCAATGTAATTCAGGCTGTCATCAACCTGTATGTCCTCTAACGGCACCACCGCTGAATCATCCACGAGGCACTTCCGCAGCTAGTAGACATGGAAGGTGTTGTGGATGTGACTGAGCTCGGCTGGCGATCTAGCCTATATGCCACCTTGCCCACCCGGGCTACAACCCTGAACGGACTAATGTATCTGGGGCCCAACTTTCCCCGCTTCCTGAATCGAATGATGCCTTTCCAAGGCGACACTTTCAGGAGAACCATATCCCCAACCTGGAATTCCAGGTCTGATCGACGCTTGTCGGCATAACTTTTCTACCGACTCTGCGCAGTCTGAAGCCTGCTTCAAACCTGTTGGATCCTCTCGGTCGTCTTGAGCACCACCTTGGTGCTCCCCATGACCCTCTGGCCAACTTCACCCCAACATATCGGGGTCCTACACCTCCGACCGTACAACATCTCGAATAGGGGATGGTCAATACTCGCGTGGTAGCTGTTGTTGTATGAGAACTCATCCAAGGGAAGAGAGGTATCCCAACTACCACCGAAGTCTAACACGCATGCCCGCAACATATCCTCCAACGTCTGGATGGTCCGCTCGCTCTGACCATCCGTCTGCGGGTGAAAGGCGGTGCTAAAATGCAGACGAGTGCCCAACTCATCATGGAACCTCTTCCAAAACCTGGAAGTGAACCGGACATCTCAGTCTGATATCACTGACACTGGCACCCCATGTAGTGCCACTATCTCCCTGATATAGATATTGGCCAACTTTTCAGCTGAGACACTCTCTTGAATCAGAATAAAATGGGCGCTCTTGGTCAACCGATCCACGATGACCCAAATCGAATCCACTCCTCGCGCCGTCCGGGGAAGCTTCGTGATAAAATCCATCGTAATATATTCCCATTTCTATAACGGAATATCCAACGGCTGCATCTTGCCGTGCGGTCTCTGATGCTCGGCCTTGACCTTCCTGCAGGTCAAACATCGCTCAACGTACCAAGCCACATACCGCTTCATGCAGGGCCACTAATAGTCTAGACGAAGATCCCGATACATCTTCGTCGCCCCTGGATGAATAGAGATTCGGGATTTGTGCGCCTCCTCCATGAAGATATGGCGCACGCCTCTGTGATACGGCACCCACACCCTACAGTGTAGTATCAGTAACCCTCGGCTATCATAATCGAAGGAGGTGACTTGACCCACTATTCGCTCACTCTTCCGATGTTCCTCCTTCATAGGCTCCTGTCGGGCTTCCCGAATGTGCTCTAACAGTGGTGTCACCACCTTCATCCTCATACACACATCCCTGATCGGTGCCGGCTTACAGCTAAGCGCATCGGCCACCACGTTGGCCTTCCCCGGGTGGTAAAGGATCTCGCAATCATAATCCTTCACCACGTCCAACCACCGACGCTGCCTCATGTTCAGATTCAGCTGATCCATGAGGTACGTCAAACTCTTGTGGTCCGTGTAAATGGTACATCGGACCCCGTAGAGGTAATGCCGCCAAAATCTTGAGGGCGAAGACCACCGCCCCCAACTCTAAATCATGCGTCGGGTAGTTCGCCTCGTGAGGCTTCAGCTGCCTCGAGGCATAAGCAATGACATGACCCCTCTGCATCAATACCATGCCTAAGCCCGAGATGGACGCATCACAATATACCACGAAATCCTCTATGCCCTTAGGCAGGGCTAAGATTGGCGCCTCGCACAATCTCTGTCTCATAATCTCGAATGCTGCCTGCTGCTTAGGCCCCCAACAAAAGACCACGCCTTTCCTAGTCAACCGTGTCAGGGGTACCACTATCTTGGAGAAATCCTGAATGAATCTCCGATAGTAGCCTGCTAATCCTAGGAAACTCTGAATCTCGGATGGAGACTTCGGAACCTCCCATCTCATCACGGCCTCCACCTTGGCCGGGTCTACTAAAATCCTGTTCTGGTTGACGAGGTGCCCAAGAAACTGCACCTCGCGCAACCAAAACTGAAATTTGGAGAACTTGGCGTACAAGATCTCCCTCCTCAAGGTCTCCAAAACCTCTCTCAGATGGTCCTCGTGCTCCTCCTGCGTCTTGGAATAAACCAAGATGTCATCAATGAAAACTATCACAGACCGATCCATCATCGGTCTACACACGCGGTTCATGAGGTCCATGAACGCGGCAGGAGCATTGGTGAGCCCAACCGGCATCACCACGAACTCATAATGGCCATAACGCGGTCTTCTGTACATCCTCCTCTCTGACCCTCATCCGATGATAACCTGAATGCAAATTGATCTTGGAGAACCAAGATGCTCCCTATAACTGATCAAAGAGGTCATCAATCCTCGGGAGTCGGTAACGGTTGATCACCGTTACATTATTCAGCTCCCGGTAATCTATACACATCCGATACGACCTGTCCTTCTTCTTCACAAACAGGATCGGGGCTCCCCAGGGTGAACTGCACGGTCGAATAAATCCCTTGTCTAGCAGCTCCTGCAGCTGCGTAGACAACTCTTGCATCTCGAGAAGAGCCAACCGATAGGGTGCCTTGGCTATCGGAGCCGCACTAGGAACTAGGTCGATCCTGAACTCTACCTGACGCTCCGGAGGTATTCCAGGAAGCTCCTCCGGGAACACATCAATGTAGTCTCGCACCACTGGAACCCCGCTCATCGTCGTCTTACTCGCATCTCGGGTATCCATAACATACGTGACATATCCCGCGCAACCCTGCTGAAGGTAGCGCCTAGCTCTCGCTGCTGAACATACTGTGGGTCCACGTTGTGGCCTCTCACCGTGGATCACCAACTCTCCCCCACTTAGGGTCCTGATCCGTACTAGCTGTTGTGAGCAATCTATCACCGCCCCGTTAGGGCTCAACCAATCCATGCCTATAATCACCTTGTTCCCCTGCAATGGGATGGGAACCAAATCCACCAAATACCGCTCCTCAAATAACCTTAGGACACAATCCCTGAATACTGACGGCGCTCGCACCGATCGATCATCGACAATCTCTACTTCTAAAGGGCAATCCAACATGCCTGTAGACTCTGTAAACCTCTTGCTAAGCGCAAGGGAAACAAATGATCGGGTGGCACCCGAGTCAAACAACAACTGAACAGGAATATCGTTCACATGGAACGATCCTAACGCATACACATAGAGCACCTATCAATATCAACATCATAATAAAAAAAAGATATAGGGGAAAGAATCATACCCGTCACCACGTCGGGTGCGGCGCGAGCCTCCTCTGAAGTCAGCTGAAACGCCCGGCTCCTCATCACTAGAGCCTCTGCCTTGCCTTGCCGACCATCTGTAAACCGTAGGGTAGCTGGAGTTGGCGCCTTAACTGGCGCAGATGCTGTCAACTACGGGAAATTGGCCTTCTTGTGGCCCCTCAGGTTGCAGTGGAAGCACAACAACTCAGACGTTTGTATCACATGTGCAGGGGCGGTACAATCCTTGCTGAAATGCCCCGTCCTGCCACACTTATAGCAGCCCGACGATCCCAGCCTACATGCCCCCTGATGAGGCCTACCGCACTTCTTGCAGCGGCTCGGTCCTGACTGTCCTTTCAGCCTACCATCTGGTCCCTTGGGCTTCTTCCCCGAATCCCCTCCTGCATGTCCCTCCTCTGTCTTCCTCTTCCGGATGTGCTCTAAATCTATCTCTCTCTCTCCCTCGGCCTGCCAATCATAGAGTCCAAGGTAGGGAAAGCTGAAAAACTGACATGCTCTCGAATATCAGCTCGGAGCATGTCATGGTAGTGGGTCCTCCTCATTTCCTCATCACCCGCATACTGGGGCACCAAACGCCCTCTCCCGAAACTTGGCAGTGATCTCCACCATAGTGTCCGTCGTTTGTCTCATATCCAAGAACTCCCTGGCCAACTGTTGAAGCTCAACAGCCGGTGCAAACTCTGCCCTCAACCTGGTCGCGAAGTCCGACCAAGTCATAGCCTCGACAGCCGAAGCTCCCAATGAGTCACCCACGGACTCCCACCAATCCCTAGCTTGATCTCGTAAACACCCTGCTGCAAACCTCACCTTCGACTCAATGTCTGCAGTCCATCGTTTGGCAGCTATGGGGTCCTTCGCCCCATGAAAATCCGGCGCACCACTGCCTCAGAAGTCCTTAAAGGACAGTGTGCGAGATCCCGACTGGCCAGATGCCATGTCGCTCCTGAATGTCTTGAGGCGATCCTCCATCAACTCCAATATCCCTTCCTTGATCGACCCGAAGATAATGGGGGTTGGCTCAAGGATGCCTCTGGTGATCTCGGACGCGATGAAATCGCGTAGCCCCTCATCCACCGGTTCGGAACCTGATCCCGAACCTGATCCCTCTCCTGAACTGCCAACTGCTGGTCTAGGGCGCAATACCACCATTCTGAAAGCCTCCTTGTGATGCCAATTAGCCATCACCTGAATACCATCACATGCGGCGAGGCTCAGATAATCCTTCAAGTAAAAGACTCGTCCCTACAACGGTTAGACTCAGACAAGAGCTACGCGATAGGGCCAAGTATAGCACTCTAAGATTATTCAACCCTGTTCGCATGTGACGTGACACATTCACCTAATGGCTAACTCCCATCACTTAGAGTCCCACAAAGCGCAAAGCAAGCAACATTCAGACATAGGGGAGTACTCAAGCAATTCCATCCTCATAATGGGAAACTGTACTAGCATACAATGCAAAGCTCATGCTATCAGGCATAACCTAGACAGGCTATCCTACTACTGTCTACTCAATCCTAGCATGCAATTTTCATACACTGAAGCAGATAAGGCAAACACATAAGGCATCACTCCCAGATCCTTAGTCCTATTCTAGCATGTTGTTCTACTGAAACAGATAAACATAACATAAGCTGGTATGGGTACTTTGGGGAATACTTACTTGAGCTCGGCCGGTCGCGCACATCACACGCTTTGTTTCTTCTTAAAACTCTTTACCTAACCTTTTAGAAAAGATTCTTCTTTTTCAAAATATCTTAATCCCTCGATTTGAGTTCAGACACCCCCGAAGGTGTGTCTGAATCCCTCAAACCATGGCTCTGATACCAACTTGTAACGTCCAAAAAATACGAGCCAAAAATTTCATTTTTAAAAACACATAATTAGCAAAATATTAGGAATAAAACATTCACCGATAATATCATTTCATAAAATATGTGCGTGTCTGGAAACTAACATCTCATGTGCGTGTTTATAAAAACATAACAATGTCAGAGTACAAATCCCCATGAAGATCTCATAGTGCGGAATACAAAGCGAGTGTGTGATGTGCCGCTACCGCGCCAGCTCCTTCCCCTTCGAAGAAGAGGTACCTGAAACCAAAACAGAAACTGTAAGCACGAAGCTTAGTGAGTTCCCCCATCATACCACATGACATACAATCACATATCAAACATATTGTCGGGCAGTTCTGGGGTGCCCGACTTGCCTGGTACGGCCATTCTGGGGTGCTGACCTACCCGTGTCAAGCCGTTCTACGGTGTTGAATACCCATGTCGAGCTCTTATGGGTGCTGACTACCCATCGGTCCTAACAACTGATCCTCGGGGACTCTCTCACCCCTTACTGCTACTATCACATATATCATAACATAAAATATTATCAGACATATCTGGTGTATCTGAACTACCCTTCGGTCCTATCAACCGAACTCGGGGACTGGTCCCCTCCTACTACCTCTATCGCATATAACATAACAAGCCAGCATGCAAACATATCGTCACATACTGTTAGACGTATCTGCAGTGTCTGACTACCCTTCGGTCCTAACAACCGAACCCTACTACTATCACATACAACATAGCATGCTAGCATATAACATATCAGGTAGTAGAAACCCTAGATGATATCACAAAGACAATCATCTATCATACGCTTCCTACTGGTGGGTCGACATTGTGGCCTTAGACCCACTGTTACTGGAAGGTAACTCACTTCGTAGTAGCTGCTGATCTGTGTGGGAACGATCTGTCTGCTGCTGCTGCTCTGGAAATCTTCTGGCTGCCATTCCCACTAAACACTTAGTCAAATACTGCTAACCGACCTCAGGGCAAACTGACCATTTACCCCTAACCTAACCATGAGTCAAAGTCATAGTCAACTTCCAGTTGACCCGACTTGCCAAGTTGGCCTGCCAAATCGCCGAGTCCCTATCCCTTTGTCTGACCATTGTCCCGTCCCTACTCGTCGAGTTTGGCATCGACTCGACAAGTTTTCCTTCTAAACTGATGACCAAACATCCTTCATCCTACTCGCCAAGTTGTATGAACAACCCGTCGACTTCGTCTTCATCCAAAGAACACTCTATGCTGAGACTCGTCGAGTTGTATGAACAACTCGTCGAGTCTATTCTTGAGGCAAGAAGATTGCCTTGAACTCGCCGAGTCATGGCATTGACTCGCGGAGTTACTACATGAGTGAGTCTGTCTTCCAACCCACTGAGTCACACCCTATGACTCACTACTCCAACCCGCAACACGAAAAGGGGGAAAACTCGGGGACTCACGACTCGACTCGCCGAGTCTGCCACATGCAAATACTATACACACGATTCTGCTTGAATCCAGCTCATACCATACATAGATTTGGGTTTCTAGGGCATTTTTAACACGTAAAGTTTCCAACTTTACGTGTAAATAAACACCAATGAAGGTTTTAGGGCTCAAAATGCACTAAAAGAGTAGATCTAGGGCTTTCATGCAATATGGCTCCATAAAGGCAGTATATCCAAGCTCCTGGAGCTCAATCATGCCTAGATCTAGAGGCTAAACAACTTATTACAAACCCTAATACACAAACAAGCTTGGGGAAAGGGTCAAGAAGGACTTTCATGGAGCTACAAGGGACAATAAGCATGAAAACAGAGGGAAACTGAGTTATACCTCAAGCAAATCACTGAGATATCACAAAGATGTATGGCCTCCTTCTTCTCTTCTTGATCTACTCTCCTCCCCTCTCCAAATCTTCCAGAAAACACACCAAAATGCTTCAATCTCACAAGGAACAAGGCTTGAACGAAGTAGAGAGCTATGAGGGTGAAGGGGGCGAGCTTGGGGGCGGATAAGAGGGTTTAAATAGGGTGAAAACCCTTGAAATTTAGGGTTTCATCAGACAGCAGGGACTCGCCGAGTCCGGAATATGGACTCGCCGAGTCGCCAACTTAAGCGTGTTCCAAATCCCGTCTCTACTCGGCGAGTCGGACCTACAACTAGCCGAGTCCAAGGCTAAAAATGAAAAACACTAAGGTAAATTTTATGTACCAGGAACTAGGTGCTACACTATATGATTCAGGAAGCTACTGAAGAACCCAGTCAATAGCCAACTTACCTGAAATCTCGACACCCATCATCCTTAACCTATCAATGTGTGACTTCATCTCTAAGACGTGTACACACACAGGTTTCCCATGTTTACTTGCCAAAAGGGCTTGAGTGAGCTTGAACTTTTCAAGCCTTCGAACTTGTGGGTTAGGGAGAATACTTGGAGGTGGTGGAGGATGTGAAGCATGATCTCTTGTTCCCCGATCGAATCGTGGAATATCATCTTCACGTGGAAAGCTTGTTCCACAAGATTTGGGAGGACCATAGTTGTCATACTTTGACATCTACAAAATGGGAGAAAAATCAAGTTAAGTTGATTAGAATCCTCGATGTGACACCCAAATGAAACATCGAGGCTAGGATCCAACACAATACTTTACAACCTAGAAGAGGGATGCCGTAATCTAGTTGCAGAATATTTTAAGGTAGGTAAATGACGATTTACCAATTTCCACCATGAAAAACGAAAAAGAAAGTTAAGTTTTAAATCTATTGAAAATTTCTAGATCTTTTGAGATTAATTGAACTTTTCAATGGCATGTTTAAATCTCGATATGCCCCTCGATTTGTGACTGGGATGCCGAGGATCACAAAACAGGGTGTGAATAACAGTGCAAACTTACATGGTACCCTCAATGTTACAATCACCTATTCGATGTGCCGGTTCACCACACACGCTCCACCGAACTATGACAAACAATGAGTTACCCTTTGCTACCTTTTGTTTAGAACCATTTAGTGTGCCGGTTAACCACACACGCTCCACTAACGTCTTCGCAAGGGCACAAAGTGCAATTTCATGGAATTGCATCAATTCACTTTTGCCTAAGGTAACTAAGATTGGTAATTTTGTAAAAGCATTTAGTTACTTTTTTACTTCATTATACTTATAGTGGAAGGTTTCTGTCCTATCCTACCCATTCGGCTAACGACCCTCTACTAGTCAAGAGTGCGGTGGGTAAGAGTGGATACCCATTCAATCAACATTTTATAGCCAATTTCCTTAAACACCCCTTATAGACCAGCTTCGTGAATGAGGCCTACTAACGGTAAGATTGACACTTTACTCATACATATATAATACTAGACTTGTAATGTTATATATAGTATAGGGTGTATTTTACTCTTTTAAAATACTAGGTGGTCTAATTTAATAAGTTATACTTTTAATTTAATTAAATGTAAACCAAAACTTTATGGGTTTATTAAATCTCTTTTAATTATACACTTTAATTAATTAATAAAACCATAAGGGTGTAATTTGAACTTTTCAAAATACTAGGGTTTTAGAATTTAACATATTCAAAATTAAACTTCTAATCAACTTTTAAATTCCAAAACTTGAGGGCAAGTTTTGAAACATTTCAAAACATTAGGGTTTAACTTATTTAAATTTCAAAAACAAAACTTTTAAGTTCAAATTCAATCTATAAAACCTAAAGGGAGTAATTTGAAACTTTTCCAAACTTTATCAAGAATATTCTAGATCACAAAATTCAAATAAGGCAATTAACAATTAATTGGTGGTTATCTAATTTGACCTAGTCCAAATTCTTGCAAGATAATCCATATAATTAAATCTAATCATATAATTAAATAATTATTTAACTATTATAAAGTTATCTTTAATTTTGGCAAAGATAATCACCCAATATCATAAGAATCTGATTTATATCAATAAAAAAAGTTTTGGTAACTATCCCACCGCTAAAAGAGCACAAAATCCTGATTTTCCCTCTGATATGACCAGCTAACTCGTCGACTCAGGCATGGACTCGGCGAGTTCATCATGGACTCGGCGAGTTCAGCCCCCCAAAACCCTAAATTTCGATCTTTAAGCACGGATAATTCACAATAGCATCAAATACATCAAACAAACAGCCACGGCTCTGATACCACTGATGGATTATGAGCAAAACACCGTTCCTATGGTGTACATGCAAATCCTAATAGCTTTTGGATCTAGTTTGTCTAATGAACATGCAATTGAATATCCAAAGCTATAAACCTTAGATCTAGCATACAATCAATCATATAAACATATGAATAGGGTTTAGATCTTACCTTGATTGTTATGTAGCAATAACAATCTTAAATCCTCCTTATAATAGCTTTAGAAAGCTTAGAGTCACAAGTGTCACTCCTCTAATGGCTCACAAACACCAAGAGCAAGAGGATGAAGAATGATAAAAGAGGAGGCACCCAAAAACGTGTAGAAACCCTAAGGAATTAGTTGGCCACGTTTTTGGTGCCCTAGGGGTCCTTAAATAGTGAGGCTATTAGGGTTATCTAACAAGGAAACCCTAATTTGACTGCTTAGGCTCTAATCAACCCATGGACTCCCTCCTTAGAGGCCTTGGACGATTTCTAATGGGTTTCCCCATAGAATTCGTCCACTTCATCCTCTATGGAGTCCATTAGCTCAATATTCAACTGTCACACAATTGACAGTTCTAGTCCCCTTTATTTAATTAATCTCTTTTAGCCACAAAATTAATTCTTATTAATTATTGACCAATATTAATTAAACAATATGATTTCTCCTTTAATATATTATTCTCATAATATATTAATAAATCATAATTACTCCTCTCTCTCCATAATTCATCCTATCAAGTTGCTTTGATGAAGGCAACCCAAAAGGACCATGCACCATCGAGCCAACTACATACCAAAATAGTTATGGACTTAGACACTAATCCAACAAGTACATCACTACATCAAAACATATCAAAGTAAATCATCCCGTGCTCTTCTCTTTTGATCCTGAAGTACCTGAAACATAAACTGAAAACTATAAGTACAAAGATTAGTGAGTTCCCAAAATACCAAATCCCATACATAAACAAACACATAATGGGCCTCGCCCAATGAATGTATCGGGCTCCACCAACATTCGCACAACGGGTCCATTTCTAACATTTGGAAATTTATAAGGTATTATTTATTTATTTGATTATTTATGTAATTTTGTTTTGGGCTTTTGGAGGATTGGACATCATCATTTTGGGCTAAGACAAGGTCGTACGTAGGGCGTACAACCTTGTGTACGTTGGGCGTAGATGGGTTAAGTAGGACACGAAGCCATGCACATACGCATAGCGTACACAGATATACGCACGACATATGTGCTCAGACGCAAAACCCTAATTTTTAGGGTTCAAGCCCTATATAATCACGTTAAGTCCCAAGAGTTTGCCTCTTTATCATCCTACATTGTCCTAAAACCCTAATAGCATCTTTGAGTGTTCTTGAGCTTTTTGTGGTGTATCTTTGGTTAGTTGGTGCCTTTGGCAGAAGAAAGAGTTGGTGAAGAAGCTTTGTTGGAGCTTGAGCTTGTGGATCCAGAGACAAGGCACCTTTCACAGTTGGAAGAAGATATAAAGTGTCAACCTTGATCTTTGTATTCTTAGAGATCTATTCATGTTATGGTATTATGCTTCTTTTGTCCCCAAACATTGGTCTTGGTGAATATGGGTTACTCCATACCCTTTGAGCTATCCTTTCAGACGTCTTGAGGGGTCTAGAATCATAAAAATGGGACCTTGAACATTAGTTTTCCTCCATACATGAGTTATAGTGTCTTTATGGATTAAGAAGTTAGGGTTTTTGGTGTAAAGCTCTTAATAGCCATGCAAAACAATAAAGTTGGAAACTTTATGATTAAGCACACTATTTAAGACCTAGATCTGGCTTTGGACGTGAAAGCTTAAAAGATTAAGCCCTTGATTAAGAGTTTTGGTTCAGAAAGAGTATGCAGTGCGTACTCTTGAGTAAGCAACGCATACTCATTTAGGACCCTGTTTCTGTTTTGGTTGTATGCTGGACGTACTCAGCCTATTGACTGATTTTGACCTTTGTCCCAATTTCGACTGTTGACTTTTTGACCAAGTGGACCTTCTTCAACTGTTTTGACTCAGTAAGTGCATTTTGGTTATTTGACCATTTTAGGGTTTCCCTTGGAGCTTTTGGGCCATAGGGCCCATTAGTTTGGTGCTTTTTGGACCTTAGTGGGCCTAGTGAGCTTAGGCCTTAGTTGGCCTCGTGATTTTGGTCCATATTGGGCCTTGGATGATTATTTTTGAATTTGGACTTTTTGGACATTTGGATGGGGCTTTGGCCTTGGGCCAAGTTAGGAAAGGGTAAAAATGTCTTCTACCCAGTTTGGAGTCTTATTTTGAGTAAGGATCCAATTATTAACTGGATGTTATTTTGGGATATCGCAAGGATTCTAGCGGACCAACAGCCAGGGATTCTTTTTGTGAGATTTAGCAGTGCGAGGTAAGTTCTTCACCATGTTATGTGGGTCTAAGGCACCAATGCCGACCCGTGATCAGTTATGCTAGGATACTAGATGTATGTGTGACTCTTGTATGTGTATATGCTTATATAATTTGTATGTTGGGCGGGGCCCGTAAAGCGAGTTTGGTCGGGGCCGTTATTCTCAATGGGCAGGGCCCGATATGTGTGTTTGGGCAGGGCCCGTTATACTCAGTGGGTGGGGCCCGTTATGGGAGTGTGGGTGGGGCATGATACACTCATTAGGCGAGACCCATTATGTGTTTGTTTATGTATGGCATGTGGTATTTTTGGGAACTCACTAACCTTTATGCTTAAGGTTTTCAGTTAATGTTTCAGGTACCTCGGGATCAAAAGGGATGAGCCCGGAATTATTGCAGAGCACACACCACCTTTTTCTGCATTTTGAGATTTAATCTGATATGTTTTGGTGTAGTGATATACTTTGGTCTTTTGTGGTTGCATGACAATGTTTGGATTAATGTGACAACCCGAAAATTCCATTCTGAACAAACCATATCAAGCCAATAGAAGTTAGAACAATTACGGTGAAATTCCAGACTTCGGGTATAAGTTTGGCAGTTTTTCTGGATTTACACTTAAGGAGATATCAGGAGAGTGGATGCACTAGGGTTTTGTGCAACACTATTATTCCAATACTCTAGGATATTAGAGTTCATTCCGGAAATAAAAATATTTTCTGCCAAAAATACCAGGACTATATATAGAAATCTGAACCAAAATAATTCATTAGTTACATTTCCAATTAGAGAAAAGCCAAAATTCTCTCTCACAGATCTTCGGGTTTTTATCCCAAATCGTGAGTACTTCTATCTAGTTGTATTATATAGCTTAGATTGTGTTTAGAAACATCAAAATCATGTCAAAACACTAAGATCTGTGAGTTTACCGCCCAAGAACACCTTGCGGAGTAAACTCCATTTTAAGGGCCAAAAGTGTCCCAATGTCCCTCAAAGCCTTGGAACTCAGACTAGAAGCCACCATTGCATGTTTAGGACACAAAATCAACTAGAATCAAAGGGTGAAAGTGAGTTCACGGCCAAGGAAGTTCTTGGGCCGTGAACTCCATGTTCAAGTGCCAAAATACCCTAACCCCCCCCCCCCCCCCTTAAAGCCAAGAGACTAAATGGGACATATAACTAATTGAGTTTAGGACTAGCTAAAACACTTAGAACACCAAGAGTAAGGTGTTCACGTCCCAAAGGTTTCTAGGGCCGTGAACTCCATAAAATGGAGCCAAATGGTGCCATAAACTCTTCTAAAGCCAAGTACAAGAGCCTAGTTTAGTTCCTAGTTAATTTAGGGACTTGAAAACACCATAAACATCCTACCAAGGGAGATTACTGTCGTAATCTCCAAGGGAATATGGTCCCAGGGCCGTAAACTCCTAAAAGGAGTTATATTATGCCATAAACTCTTCCATAGACCAAGCCATTAAGTAGAAATGCTTATTAGGGCCTTATAGAGCAACGAACATCAGATGGTAACCTAAGTATGAGCTTACGGCCATAAGCTCATGAGTTTACGACCGTAAACTCATTTGGTAGTGTCATTAGGGTCGTGAACTCCCTTAAGGAGTTTTCCTTGAGCCCTACACACAATAGCTTCCCCTACAAACACTTAGATGCAATCCTAGAGGCTAATAACACTTGATAAAGGTGTTTGGCATGTCCTAGGGTGTCTTGACTTGTTTATTAGTTTTTTATAGACTAATTTGCTACATATATATGTGAAACTATATGTTAACTAGGATCATAGAGTGTGTTCAAGGCTTCACTTGACACCTAGCGGTCCTACCTCTTCAGTTCATCCGTACCACCCACAACAGGTGAGTTCATACCCCTTAATCAATGTTTTAAACTGTTTTTTAAATGTTTTATGGGGGGGATACAAGTCGAATCATGCTACTTATTATATCAATCACATGTGATTAATAAGCAATATTCAAATGATTCACTACTCATTAGTCGTTTTACCAAATAGTTTCCTTCAAATGATTTTCATAAACACTTTAGATGTTTAAAACTCCTTATTAAACTCGACATTTTACTCTTTGTGTTTCATTTCAAACTTATTTACAATTGCGTTTCAAACAAATTTTTGTTTATACTAAACTGTTTTATCAAACCTATGCCTTCAAACCATTTTACAGATTCGATCTTTTCTTAGATAATAATTATGTTCAAAGGTTTTACAAAACTTATTTTATGCTTTTATATTATAAATTGCATGCCTTTATATGTATGGTTATATAAGAAATGTTAAAAGGACTTAGGAAGGCTATCCACTCTATTTCCTTTTCCTCGATTTGGATGTAGTCTGGTGGGATATCGGGTACCCGTCCGAAGGTCGTTTAAATATTAGTTATATATCATGTGTACATATATAGACATAAAAGGTCTTTCCAGCTCATCCAATGCCCTTGGGTAGCAAGGGTATACATCCATGTTCATACGTACCAGTTATATTACTAGTAAGCTACCATATGGGTAGTTTAGGAAGATACTAGAACTATTACTAGAACGTGATATCATACAATGAGTTAGTTCATTCATGAGTCCATACTTTCTAGATAGAGAGAACATACATTACAGCTAGTACACACAGTACATTACTATACAACTTCATGATTACGTTTACATAGAGATTTTGTTATAAGCATGCCTATATATGTATAGTTACATAAGTAATGTTTAAAAGACTTAGGAAGGCTATCCACCCTATTTCCTTTTCCTCGATTTGGATGTGGTCTAGTGGGATATCGGGTACCGTCCGAAGGTCGTTTAAACATTAGTTATATATCATGTATACATATATGGACACAATAGTTCCTTTCAGTCAGTTCAATAGCTTTGGGTAGCAAAGGCATACGTTCATATACTTTTACATGATTACGCTTACATAAGTACATATACATGAATACGTTAACAAAATTGTGATCCATTGTATCGGAGCATGCCTTAAATGTCATGGCCCGAGTTGTAGCCAGAGTCTCTTGGAAGGAGAGCATGAGTTTGCGTATAGATGTATACTGGATTGACTATCCTACACCTTGCTGCTAGCTACAGCCGGACCTGCAGTTCTGCGGGTGCCAAACGTCATTTGTTTTTACGACGATACATATGTCGTTGTTACCAGTCAATAGTATGGTGCAATTAATCACATGATACCTTAATATAAATCCGATTTAAGGTAGTAAGTACAATAGTAGTTCCTATAATACAACACTACAGTACTACATTAATTTTCCCTTTACATATATTTAGCGATCTTTTCACTTAAACATTAAATGTAAAAACTATATTTTGTTAATGGTAGTTACACTTAGAAAATTACACACTTTTACAAGAAACGAACATACAGAACAGTTAAGTCTTAGTAGAAGACTACGTTCAGAACAGTTAGGTCTTGGTAGAAGACACCCTTATATACTAGTAGGAATCATAGGGATTTCTAGGGTTTTTCAAACATTTACAGTTGTTTTACAAACATTTTCATACTTACAGTTCACATACATTTTCAATACTTACAGTTCATATACAAACAATTTCTTACATACAAATTAAGACACTAAAATACTTATGATCTCACCAGATTCAAAGCTGATACTCGCTTTCAAAATTACTTGTATCCTCAGGTCATCATAGACAGGTACCGATGCAAGGATTAGGGAAGATGGAGCACGTTCAAGACTCATCTTTCATTTTGATTTATGCCTTAGTGTTTATCAAAATTTGACAGAACACACTTGTATAATAATTATATTATTAATGCAATTGATGATGTTGTTGCTTGTTTACTACTTTTCATTGTTATGATACTGTACATGACGTCCTCCGCCCCAGAACGTTTCTGCCGTTCTTGGTTTTGGGGTGTGACAGATTGGTATCAGAGCATTGTTTATAGTGAATTAAGTATATCAACCCATAAAAGATATACTAACTATAAATGCATAAGGGATTAAAAATACTATGACCAAGAGATTATACTTTAAATAATAAAATATTTAATAAAGTATACGTGCCTGCATTCATACTAAAATCAGTGTCACTAGGACAGTACAAAAGAATTACGATTGTTGGGCAACACAGGCGAGCTTAGAGACATATGGTCAAAAACTGGCAAGATATAGCCTAATCACCTATATTATCCGAGGGTTGACTAGCATGTGCCTAAGTTTAATTGTGTGGTTGCAACAATGCTAAAATCTTACCAACCCTACCACAATGAGAACAGTAGAACATAACATTAAACTTAAAATACTATAGGAGTATTTGGTGTTACTATAAGTACTTCATACTTGAGAACTAAAACGGGATCTTCATTACTAAGTTGATAGTTGCTAAGTGGATACACAAAGGCTATATGTAATTAGGATGTTATAGACTTAGAATCTGTGAAAATTTTACTTTACCCCTATTCTGTGTGAATTTGGAGTTAAGGTCACTTATTCAAAGGCCTATCCTGTTTCGATTACATATAATCTGTATGCACTTCACAAATAGCGATGTAAATGATGAAGATTTTCTAAATAATTATCTAGATACTTCGTCTAACAATTATTTTCCTACCCCAATTCTCGCATAGATAAAATGGCTGGACTCCATCCCCACGGCAACCCGTACCTCCCGAATGAGGTCATTGCTGGTTGGTTTGGAGAAGAACCAGAGAATGATCATCCTATCCCTATGAATGATCACCATGATGAAAACCTTTCGAACGATGCTAACTCCGAACCTGAGATTGAGAACCTACCACAGGTAGCTCCTATTCCAATTCCTAACCCTCGTCCGGCTTTTCATGGCCCGACGCCTGAGTGGGTGGAATGCTTGGAAACATGGAGCCAAGGACAAGATCAGACCATGCCATTTAATGGCGACCGAAGTTTTTACGACCTGAGCAATAGGGGATCAGCAGACAGAATCTTGCCAATCTTGGTCCGCAGAGTGGCCCGAAATGAGATTCAAGGCAGGACAGCCCTATATCAGATTACCGAAGTTGTCGTCGATGTGAGAATGCATACCCTCCGCACCATTCGTTTAGAAGATGCTCACGAGAGATATGAGAGAAACCATGAGACCTTGCTGCAAGCACTAGCTGAAACTCGAGCCGAAGTCGTAGAGCTCCGAGTCCGCCAGAGGGTGTACGAAAGGCACCTACTTGATATGGAACGTTAACTGGCTAAACTGAGAGTTTACCAAAGGGATGACCGTCGCCAGTAGTAGATATTTTACTTTATTGTCCTTGTTAGAAGGAATCGTTTTCTTGTCTTTGCCTGATGTGGCATTTTCTATGAAATTATCTTGTACTCTAAGTACTTTTGGTTAGGTCTTCATCCTGTCCTGGACTATCTTCTCTGGATATGATGTAAGACCTTTTGCAAGGTCATTTTCCTGAATCTTTATGTCACGAATATCAAAGATATTGACAGCCGGCTAACTTCTGTGTCATTTCCTTTATTCAAGTACTCTCGTCATACTTTCATTGGAGTCTATCTGAAACCTGCTTTAGTCAAGTCATTGGACTATAACAAGTTAGATCCGGAGACATTTCCAAGTCTCCTTTAGTGGTTGAATCCTGTTATTCACCAACCCACGATACCTCGGCTTGAACGACAAACGTCTTGAGACCATTCTACAAACTCACTTCCATTCTGTACTAGGATTGCATCATAGGGATGTAGGTCAAACCTTCGCGATCATACCTCTAATCCGTACTAGGACTGCATCATAGGGACGTAGTTCAACCTTTCGAGAACATACTCTTACTCTTTTCTTGAGCAATCGAAGTACATCTAGGGTCAACCAGAATCGCTCACAAAATCCTTATCATTCGTGCTAACAGAATCATGTCGTCATCAAGAAACAATCAGCTTCATACGTACATCTCTTTCTTCTAGATCTCTTTTCCAGCGAAGCCGTCATATAAGAACACCGAAGTACTCATGCATGGAGTACCTCATAGTTGTTTTCTTTTCCGAAGAAACCCTCGAAGTACCACTAGTGTAGTACGTCAAGTTCAATCCAAGGATTCATACGATTGATCTATCACTGAGGAATGTATACATAAGAGTGATATATAATCAAGGTTCTACAGGTTTAGAATTGATGATTCCAATTTTACTTCTTTTTCCCTGATGGGATGTGAGCTTAAATAAGAATTAGTTATTCGACTACCTTTTCAATCTTAATTATATACGACTCGTATACACGAGACTGTGATTATGAAACCACGTATGAATTCTAATATGAACTTCAGGACGGAGAACTGCCTAAGTATACGAGTAATTGCATCGCCATGTGAATCAACTTAGAACCCAGTATGACTCCCGTAAACAGATCGCCCTATAGTCTAAACACCTACGTAGATACAAGAACAGTACAGACGCTTAACGAACTACACAAAAATAGAATAAGAAGACGAGGCTTCTCACCCTGGAGAACCCCGGTCATATTCTACCAGAGATCGACGGATTGCATCATATGTGCCTCGGCTATCGAGGGCTCCGCCCAGATTTTTCCGTTAGAAATCATTGTCTCTGCCTCGCATAGATGATTTGGTTGAGCAAACGCAAGGAAAGAATTACTTTTAGAAATGGATCTGAGATCTGAATATCACCAGTTCGAGTGTTAGGGAAGGATGTCCGGAAGACTATCTTCCAAACTCGACGCGGACACTTCGAGTCCGTAGTGATACCCTTCGGATAGGACCAATACGCCCATAGCTTTCATGAGCTAAATGAGTAGGCTATGTCTTTCTTACTTTGGAGCAGTTCGTCATTTCCCCACATAATGACTTACTTATCTACCCTCGTGGTAAGAAAGAACCTCTAGAAACATTACCCTCGGAGATACTTTTCGCAAAGTTCTCCGAACTCCAGTTTTTGAATTGAATAGTCAAAATTTCCTAAGACACACTATTAGTGATGTGGGAATTTTTGAGTACTCTTTCAATTTGTCAAAACTGTTGAGAATTTGTCAACACCAGAGACGCCGACAGAAATTCGCCAAATTCTAGGTCTTACAAGACCTACTGTCATAGTTCATTCAGAACTCCTCGCAAATTACAGAAACCCTTTCGACATTGACCCAGAAAGGAGTGGCCCTTGACTGGGAAGTTAAACAAGAAAAGGAAACCTTGGAGATTCCAAGTGAGAGACCAAGTTCTTTAGGAAGTCTCACTCTAGGAACGGCTTAATATGCTTCGTAAGTGTGGAAAGCTAAATCCAAGATAGATGGGACCTCCGAGATTCTTACCAGAACCGGTCCTATACCTCACACCAACTAGACCTACTCCGCGAGCTCAGTAACATACATTCTACTCCTCGCGTCTCGATCGTGAAACTGTACCTTTCCGTTAGGACCCTTGTAAGCTCACTCGTTGAGATCCTCGCCTTCGTATTAGAACCATAGTGACCCTCAACCGAGTGGTCAAGCGGATGAAGCAACGCCGTCGCCCATTAGTGAAGGTTCGTTGGGATACCAACCGAGGACCCGGTTTTCACTTAGGAGCGCTAGAACCAATCGATTAGGAAGTTTCCTCCTCACGACTCGATCATTCGTACCTACTTCCTTGCCTAAATTCTAATTTCAGGATGAAATTCCCTTTAATAGGGGGATGATGTGAAAACCCAAAATTTCCATTCTGAACAAACCATATCAAGCCAATAGAACTTAGAACAATTACGGTGAAATTCCAGACTTCGGGTATAAGTTTGGCAGTTTTTCAGGATTTACACTTAAGGAGATATCAGGAGAGGGGATGCACTAGGGTTTTGTGCAACACTGTTATTCCAATACTCTAGGATATTAGACTTCACTCCGGGAATAAAAATATTTTCTGCCAAAAATCCCAGGACTATATATAGAAATCTGAACCAAAATAATTCATTAGTTGCATTTCCAATTAGAGAAAAGCCAAAATTCTCTCTCACGGATCTTCGGGTTTTTATCCCAAATCGTGAGTACTTCTATCTATTTGTATTATATAGCTTAGATTGTGTTTAGAAACATCAAAATCATGTCAAAACACTAAGATCTGTGAGTTTACCGCCCAAGAACATCTTGGGGAGTAAACTCCATTTTAAGGGCCAAAAGTGTCCCAATGTCCCTCAAAGCCTTGGAACTCAGACTAGAAGCCACCATTGCATGTTTAGGACACAAAATCAACTAGAATCAAAGGGTGAAAGTGAGTTCACGGCCAAGGAAGTTCTTGGGCCGTGAACTCCATGTTCAAGTGCCAAAATGCCCTAACCCCCCCCCCCCCCCCTTAAGCCAAGAGACTAAATGGGACATATAACTAATTGAGTTTAGGACTAGCAAAAACACATAGAACACCAAGAGTAAGGTGTTCACGTCCCAAAGGTTTCTAGGGCCGTGAACACCATAAAATGGTGCCAAATGGTGCCATAAACTCTTCTAAAGCCAAGTACAAGAGCCTAGTTTAGTTCCTAGTTAATTTAGGGACTTGAAAACACCATAAACATCCTCCCAAGGGAGATTACTGTCATAATCTCCAAGGGAAGATGGTCCCAGGGCCGTAAACTCCTAAAAGGAGTTATATTATGCCATAAACTCTTCCATAGACCAAGCCATTAAGTAGAAATGCTTATTAGGGCCTTATAGAGCAACAAACATCAGATGGTAACCTAAGTATGAGCTTACGGCCATAAGCTCATGAGTTTATGACCGTAAACTCATTTGGTAGTGTCATTAGGGTCGTGAACTCCCTTAAGGAGTTTTCCTTGAGCCCTACACACAATAGCTTCCCCTACAAACACATAGATGCAATCCTATAGGCTAATAACACTTGATAAAGGTGTTTGGCTTGTCCTACGGTGTCTTGACTTGTTTATTAGTTTTTTATAGACTAATTTGCTACATATATGTGAAACTATATGTTAACTAGGATCATAGAGTGTGTTCAAGACTTCAGTTGACACCTAGCGGTCCTACCTCTTCAGTTCATCCGTAGCACCCACAACAGGTGAGTTCATACCCCTTAATCAATGTTTTAAACTGTTTTTAAATGTTTTATGGGGGGGATACAAGTAGAATCATGCTACTTATTATATCAATCACATGTGATTAATAAGCAATATTCAAATGATTTACTACTCATTAGTCGTTTTACCAAACAGTTTCCTTCAAATGATTTTCATAAACACTTTAGATGTTTAAAACTCCTTATTAAACTCTACATTTTACTCTTTATGTTTCATTTCAAACTTATTTACAATTGCGTTTCAAACAAATTTTTGTTTATACTAAACTGTTTTATCAAACCTATGCCTTCAAACCGTTTTATAGATTGACATCAAGTCGATCTTTTCTTAGATAATAATTATGTTCAAAGGTTTTACAAAACTTATTTTATGCTTTTATATTATAAATTGCATGCCTTTATATGTATGGTTATATAAGAAATGTTTAAAGGACTTATGAAGGCTATCCACCCTATTTCCTTTTCCTCGATTTGGATGTGGTCTGGTGGGATATCGGGTACCCATCCGAAGGTCGTTTAAATATTAGTTATATATCATGTGTACATATATAGTCATAAAAGGTCTTTCCAGTTCATCCAATGCCCTTGGGTAGCAAGGGTATACATCCATGTTCATACGTACCAGTTATATTACTAGTAAGCTACCATATGGGTAGTTTAGGAAGATACTACAACTATTACTAGAACGCGATATCATACAATGAGTCAGTTCATTCATGAGTCCATACTTGCTAGATAGAGAGAACATACATTATAGCTAGTACACACAATACATTACTATATAATTTCATGATTATGTTTACATAAAGATTTTGTTACAAGCATGCCTATATATGTATAGTTACATAAGTAATGTTTAAAAGACATAGGAAGGCTATCCACCCTATTTCCTTTTCCTTGATTTGGATGTGGTCTGGTGGGATATCGGGTACCGTCCGAAGGTCGTTTAAACATTAGTTATATATCATGTATACATATATGGACATAATAGTTCCTTTCAGTCAGTTCAATACCTTTGGGTAGCAAAGGCATACGTTCATATACTTTTACATGATTACGCTTACATAAGTACATATACATGAATACGTTAACAAAATTGTGATCCATTGTATCGGAGCATGCCTTAAATGTCATGGCCCGAGTTGTAGCCAGAGTCTCTTGGAGGGAGAGCGTGAGTTTGCGTATAGGTCTATATACTGGATTGACTATCCTACACCTTGCTGCTAGCTACAGCTGGACCTGCAGGTCTGCGGGTGCCAAACGTCATTTCATTTTACGACCATACGTATGTCGTTGTTACCAGTCAATAGTATGGTGCAATTAATCACATGATACCTTAATATAAATCCGGTTTAAGGTAGTTAGTACAACAGTAGTTCCTATAATACAACACTACAGTACTACATTAATTTTCCCTTTACATATATTTAGTGATCTTTTCACTTAAACATTAAATGTAAAAACTATATTTTGTTAATGATAGTTACACTTGGAAAATTACACACTTTTACAAGAAACGAACATACAGAAGAGTTAAGTCTTAGTAGAAGACTACGTTCAGAACAGTTAGGTCTTGGTAGAAGACACCCTTATATAATAGTAGGAATCATAGGAATTTCTAGAGTTTTTCAAACATTTACAATTGTTTTACAAACATTTTCATACTTACAGTTCACATACATTTTCAATAGTTACAGTTCATATACAAACAATTTCTTACATACAAATTAAGACACTAAAATACTTATGATCTCACCATCTTCAAAGTTGATACTCGCTTTCAAAATTACTTGTATCCCCAGGTCATCATAGACAGGTACCGATACAAGGATTAGGGGAGATGGAGCACCTTCAAGACTCATCTTTCATTTTGATTTATGCCTTAGTGTTTATCAAAATTTGACATAACACACTTGTATAATAATTATATTATTAATGCAATGGATGATGTTGTTTCTTGTTTACTACTTTTCATTGTTATTATATTGTACATGACGTCGTCCGTCCCAGAACGTTTCCACCATTCTTGGTTTTGAGGTGTGACAATTAATGTCTTATTTAAATAAAAAATGAAATGGTTTTTGGGTCTTATTTTTTGACGTTTCAAAAAGGCTCAAAACCTTCCACATGGAGGGTGGACAGTTTCTTAAGGGATATTCCAGGGTTCCTAAAATATCCCATGTAGATAAATAAGATGTTGGATAATTACCAATTTGAAATATTATTATTATATTCCATTTAGGGTTATCCATGGCTTCTTTTTAACTCTGTATAAAGGACCCTTAGGTCTCCAAATTTTGGCCACTCCATTCCCTAGAGAGATAGATGAAATTTCAATCCTCCCTATCATCTCTCCTAAATCATTCTCTTGTTAGTTTGGGTATGATTCCATTAGAGGCACGACAATTATGGTGCTTGCTTCCAAGAGATCTTCAAGAAGGAATCATTGTTATTTACTACAATAACAATTAAGGTATGCAATCCACTTAATATATTATTCATATAATATATTCATTAATTATTCCAATTAATTCATTATTCATAGAATAAACTAAAAATTTATCCTCTCTCTGCAAATGTAGTTTTATTCGGTTACTAGTTACGAGGACAACCCAAAAATGATTTTGCTTCTAGTTACAAATATATATTATTTTAGTTATGAGCATAGACAACTTAATCCAACAATTACCACCATATTAGTATCTAAATTATAAAGCTTATAAGCTTTCTTTCCAAATGGGTGTCCAATAAAAACGCAAGGAAAAACTCGAGGGGTAAATTTGTCTTGATGTTCTTTAAATGTGCACATGAATCATAAACACCTAAATGCTTTAAGGTGAGAATATGAAGATTTTGTCCCAGTTAACTTCAGGAAAGCAGTATCACCAATTAACATTTTTGTTGAAAATCTGTTTATGAGATACGTTGTTGTGAGAACACATTCCCCTCAAAAAGTAACAGGAAAATTGGATTGAAAGAGAAGTGCTCCAGAAGTTTACAACAAATGTTTATGTTTCCTCTCAACGACTATGTTTTATTGAGTACTTATGCAGCTAGTTCGATGTAAATCTTTTCTTGAAGAAATAGAGTTGCTTCTCTACTTGAACCGAGTTCAAAAGCATTGTCTGATCGGATGGTTTTAATTCTTGTCCCAAATTGATTTTCAACCAGTGCAATAAATGCTTTTAACACTTGATAAGCATTACTCTTGGTGGTTAAGAGATGAGTCCATGTAGAATGAGTAAAATCATCAACAACTGTTAAAATATAAGAGTAACCATTATAAGTTTTTAGGGAAAATGATTTAAAAGCCCAACGAAGTTTCCAAACCATTAAAAAAACCTCAATCATGTTTTGTCTGTTCAAAAAAACCTAAGGAACTTAACTTTTTGTCTAAGAAGTCCAATAAAGTTCCAAACCGTTCAAAAAATCTCAATTTTGTTTTGTTTAATTTCGTTGGTTTTTTTTTTTTTTTTTTTTTTTTTTTTTTTAACAGTCAAAACATGATTAGAGTTTTTTAAACGTTTTGAAAACTTCGTTGGTCTAACAAGTCATTTTCCCAATACGATATTAAACCACGTCACCAGTTTCTCGTATTTGACTTTCAGGAAAATGTAACTTAGTTGGGCTTTTTAGACAAAATGTTAAGTTTGTTGGGTTTTTTTTTAACAAACAAAATATGATTGAGGTTTTTTGAACGGTTTGAAAATCTTATTGGGCTCATATGTAATTTTCCCTAAGTTTTTGTATTATATGGACCCCATGTATGATGTGAATAAGCTCAAATGGAACCTTAGAACAAATACAACTGTATCACATGGGAGTTTATGCTGTCCCTGTCGAGCTTTGGGACAAATGTAATCTTCCTAGGAAGGGTTGAAGGATCAAATTATTATCATGTTGATGTAATAGACATTATTGCATGTTCCTTTGGGCCAATAAGGCCTTTATATGGAATGATATCATGGACATTCGTCTGGATACAAATCAATTTAGGGATGAGAACGAAAAAGCAAAATCTACACTGAAAAAGATTTAGAACAAATTACTCGGCCAACATTTAAAAGGGAGGCTCAGCTCATTTTGCCTTCTTCACTGCCATCCATGACGTAAGCCTTCTTCCTTCTACCCGCCCTATCTAACAGACAAATCAAAATGTTACACGTAGCATATATAGCATGAAACTTCCAGCTAGTCTTTGGTGGTTGATGCAGCACTGCTCTATGGAACACCGTCATGTAATAATGAAACCCGACAGCAAACCCTACAAACATCTGCCCGAACGCCAGTAACTTCGTTCCAATTCCTGTCTCCGTCGAAAAAACCAGCACAAAGTACATCAAAAGCACCAAAAGGTACAACACATAAGACAGAGTCTGCAAAAGCTGGATGCAGATGTATGTCGACTGTGAAGTAGCATAGAAGAACTTCAATGGCTCCAGACCAGTTACCAACGAAGTGAGGCACAGTATGGAGAAGTAGATTGAGAGGTAAATTTGGATGAAAATCAGGAGTTTTTGAAGAGAAAAGTAGGCTTTGATTTGACTGAAGATGACAGAAACAAGAACAAAGGGGATCATAATGAATGCAAAAGAGACGATAGAAGCCACAGTTGGTGCGTACTTCGTGCCCACGATGGGTTTCACGCCATTTGTTATATCTTTATTGGCTTCCTTCAGATAAACTTTTGAAGTCATTGAAAGAACTTCCAAATCTGGTAGCAATGTCTCTTGAAATCTGGAAGGCAGATCTCTGAATCCATCAACAAAATCCACTTCCTCATCGTCTTGATAACTCCATTCCTGTGATTTTGTTGGTTTATTTGATTGTTTGGTAGTGGATTTGGTTTTCTTTGTTGGATCTATCGACTTTTGGCTCATAACTGAATTTGGTTTTGTTAAATTTGATGTTTTTGATGTGGGTTTTGTGGAATTTGTTTTCTTTGATGAGGGTTTTACTTGAAATGACGAATCTGTATTGGTTTTCGTCGAGTTCTTGACGGAGATGACAAGCTTGAAAGGCTTTGTCAGGTTTTTGGCTGAATTTGCAGTTATAAGTTCACTTTTGTTTTTCTTTCTGGTAGTTAAGAGGGTTGTACCTAGACCATTGTGAGAAGTACTTGACTTCTGCTTGACATGTTGAGCAACATCACGTGACTCTTCAAGAATATGTTTTTTTTCTAACATTCTCCTCCCTAAGAGCTCAACAGTGATACTAGAACTCATCGGAAGATTAGCAGTAGTGTAGGCAGTAGAATGTACAAACATTAAAGCATAGAGGACAAGCACACGTAGGTGTACCTTTCTAGTACTTGTGCAGAAGGCTTGGACTTGAACTGAAGCCATGTTCTTTGCACTGAAGTCCCTGTTATGACCTACAAGATGCAGAATATGTATAAATATATAAAGCAGACGGTGAAGAAAGAAAGAGCTGTGATGTCGGTGCATAATTGAGAAACCAGAAGTTGATGGAAGGTTCAATGAGAAAAGAAGACTTTTGATGACACTAAAAAGCAAAAGAGGGTAGGCATAGGTATTTGTTCTTCTATTGTTCACCTTCAACGTTGACTATGGGTTGGGTTCCATATTTCAAGTGCAAGTTGCCATGTGGTGTATTATTTAGCTTCGAAGGTTGGTGTGTTTCTTGCTTGTTTTGACTTGCAGCCATATGGTGAATACCCAGTAGATGTTAATTTAATCAACCTCAAACTTCAATTTAACTATTGTTTTGGATATTATCATTTCTAATAAATGGTAATTTTTTGTGACATGTTAATGTCTAATTAGTTTTGATATTTTTTAAATAAATAATATCTATATGTGAGTTTATGATTCTTTTTCAGTTTTTTAAAATTCAAAAATACATAATCTTATATTTATATATGTAAAGTATCAAATGTAATAAATATTATAATAAATTACAATTAATATGTTTTTTCATTTTTTATTTCAAAATTTTATTTTAAAAAATACTTATTAATTACATTTTAGTATATTTTTTTTTTTAATAAAATCGTATAATACACGGATTTTACGCTTAGTTTTTATACTAAGATAACGTTAGAACGATGGTAAGAAGGATATTGAAATAAGCAAATAGAAAATGATTTGAAGTTGTGATCAAATCAATGTCTTTAAAATATATTAATCTTACTTCTAATGATGTTGTGTTTTCCGCTAAATTGATAAATATGGTAGGTTGAGAAGCATGTTGGTAATTTTGGAGGAAAGCCCACCATATATTGGAGAAATCTTGTAATTTTATTTATATAATTTAAAGTAAATGGAGAAATCTTGCAATATCAAGATAATTAAGAAAATATAGATGTTGTTAAGAGATTCCATTGGTTGAAAGGCATTTATATAATTTAAAGGAGATGGAAGGTTGTTGCTGGATAATGATGAAAAGTTGCTATAATAAAAAAATGTAAAATGAAGAAAAATGCATTTTGACTAACATGAGTCAATATGTTTGTGCGTGTGGTGCAAAAGAACAAGGGAAACTCTTAGTCAACAAGCCTAGATATGTAAAAAATAACTAAATTTTTGAAGCTAAATCGTGAACATTTAATTCGATGATGACCATGTACTTGCATGATTCCGAAATTAATAAATACTAATTTGACTATCGGGTACAAATACCAACTTGATCATTGGAATGGTGTGAAATCTAGAATCATCATTGTCATATGTGGAGAGTACGGTCCTGAGGTGTGAGGGGCCTTCGAATTTAAGGATAAATATATAATTATCCTTTAAATTTTTAGGGGCTTTCAAAATAATAGAAGCTCTATATAAATTCGTTGATTAAGATATATATATATATATATATATATATATATATATATATATATATATATATATATATATATATATATATATATATATATATATATATATATATATATATATATCAAAAGTAAAGTTGTTTGTTTAGGAGAGTATGAACTTTGACCAATTTAACTTTATAACTAGTATGATTATATGATATCATATCTTGGCTAGAGTAAAGAACATGAGCACCCAATTTCAATATGAGACTATGTGTATTGATGAGGCAATGAATAATGTGGAAGCACTTATTGAGTTTTTTTAAAGACTATCAAGATAATTGGTTTGAGAAGGCTTTGAATTGTGAGAGATGTAGCTTCTGATTTGGGAATTAAATCAGTGTTTGTTTAGAAAAAAAAAAGAATATTAAAAAAAAAGGAATCATTTTGATGAGAATGCATTGGGTTATTAGAACTAGTACATTAACTTTCACATCAAAAATCATTCAAGATTTAGGGGGTGTTTGGCTTAGCTTTTCAAGTCCAAAAGTCCTTTTTGAAAAAAGAAAAAAGAGTAAAAGATGTTTGGCAAAGCTTGTTTTAAAAGTTATTGTTGGAGTTTTTATACAAGGAAAATAAACTTTTTGGAGTTTGTAACTTTTCCAAAAAGAACTTTTAGACTTTTAAAAGCTAAGCCAAACACCCCCTTAATATTTTGTATACATAACTTATCAATCTATTAGATTATTGAAGCGAATGTTTGAACAATACAAAAAATATGAAGACATTTTTGGCTTTTTATTTACAACAGAAAAGTAAAAGTGACTGAATACTAGTGACTTGAAGCAAAGTTGCAAAAATCTTGAAAAGATGTTGCAAAAGTGTCATATCTTAGACATCGATGCTAACAATTTATTCAATAAACTGGAATTGTACAAAAACATATACCAGATGAACATAATACAACTAACAAAATATTAAATTTCTTAAAAATGATAACCATGTATCTGGTATCTTGTCTAACATACTAAATATTGGTGGCTATTCCCATTAGAGTTATATCAACATAAATAAGCTTTTAAAATCTTATTTGCGAACGACCATGTCTAAAGAATGATTAAATGTTTTAGCTTTCGATTGAGAACAAGTTTCCTGAGAATATTGAATATGAAATTGTAATAGTTGGATTTTGCGAATGACCATGTCTCAAGAATGATTGATGTTTAGAAAATAGTAATGATTTGTCTTCTTATCAATAATGAGTGAAGACATAGTTTTGTGGTTGTGAATTTGCGAGATCCGTGTTAGCATTTTTTAATTTTGAATTTAACTACAACAAATTTAATTAATAATATTTTTAAACTATTTTTTTATGAGACCTCACTTTGATTTTTACACAAGGCCTCCGAAATGTCAAATCAAGCATGTGTATGGATACAATAAGAAAGAAACCATGGAAATGATGATTGATGGTGACAAGTGAGGTTATTACGAAGCAAAGTGAGTATATGATAATTTTTCCATGTATTGTGTGCATTATATCATTCGGGCATATTGCCTATAACATCGTAAATATTCAACCAAAATTTTCATTTTAAAGTCACATTATTCTTATATCGCATTTCTCAAAAATCTCATTGATTTAATTTACAAAACGCAACTCCATAAGTTTTTGATTAATAATCCAGGATCCTCAAAACATAACTCTTTCTCTGGTGTGTACAGTCAAGCCAGTGCCTTCCCGCGATCCTGAGAAAAACCTGAAACACATCAGATAACACGGTAAGCACGAAGCTTAGTGAGTTCCCCAAAATACCACACACATGACATTAGCCACTCGAGGCTACTCAATATGACCCTCTGGTCAATGTGTCTCAGTGGAGACCCTCTGGTCCCACAACTCGGGTGAACCCTCCGGTCCTAACTCAACAAGCTCATAATAATAATACTCAATATAAATCACAAGACATAATACAAAATATCACGATACATAGGTAAGCACATAAGACATCTCGGTCACACATAGATACCACTCATGGTAAGTTTAGTGACAAGACTAAACTCGGATGATGAACAACCCCTATAAATGTTGTTGCTGCGCACCAGCCTCTATATCTGAGCAAAACCCATAATTAACCCAATTAGGAACTAAGTCCAAACAATCACTCGTTAGGTATGAATGTAGTCAACTAACCAGCCCATCAATAACCTAAAACCCATTGGGCCCACCAAGGCCCAATAATATATAGGCTCTTCCGAGACACAACTCTCAAATCTAAATGGAAAGCCCAACTCAAGGGCCCAAAGCACACACACACACAAACACACACACACACACACACATATATATATATATATATATATATATATATATATATATATATATATATATATATATATATATATATATATATTCCTCTCGTCCAAAACTCCATCGCAACAAGCCCAAACTCCAGGCTGAACACTCAAGGCCCAAAATGAGACTTTGCCCAAAAAGTCAATAGTGAGGTTATGTGGGGTGTGCCTCCCTTGGTATGCTCAGCGTACTCACGAATCCAGATAGGTCATCAGGGACAATTGGTCAGTATGTGGGGCGTATTGGAATTACGCTCAGCGTACTTCCCAGATTCACTCTTCTACTCATTTGGTATTAATCCGTTAAGACCTTGGCTTATATCACAGATCTCGAATCCCTAATAGCTCTTATACCATAAAGTCAGTGACTTCAAGCCAAGGCATGGCTAATAAGGTCACAAACACACAAACCTCTCACTCTTCTATCACAAAATGCTCATATCTCATGCATGGCTTGATTCCGACGTCCAAGTCTTGATTTTTATGACATTACACTACTATATACACTCAAAGGGGTTGATCAAAATCTCTGGAGCTCAATATCTCATAAAGTCTCCAACTTTTGGGACAAAACCCTAAAATACTCTACTAAGATGCACAAATCAAAAGAGTGAGAAAGTTTGAAGCTTTATACCTTTATATGAAGCTCCCAACATAGATATGCGTAGATCCAAGGGCCTAGACTCTCACTCCTTCTTCTCCATAGCTTGTTCTTCACTCCAAGGACACACAAAAACACTCATAGGCTCTCAAATGCACTTATAAGCTCCATGAACGAATGTTTAGGGTTTAAGAGGGTTTGAAATCCGAGGATGGTGGCCAGGAATGAGGCCATCTCATTCTTGATATATGGACACCCCTCAACTAGGGTTTTTCATTCAGTGCCCAGTACACCCAACGTACTAGGTAGCTCTGCTTAAAAATCACGCACATGAGTATGCTAAGCGTACACACATGAACGCCTAACGTACTCAGTTGCCACCTTTCTCAAATAAGGTATTAATCTTGCCAAAACTTCAAACTTCCATTGCTTCCTCGATATAACTCCGTTTCCAATGAACCTCATATCCATGGAAAAGTGACAAGATGCCCTACGCTTCTAGCAACTCCTCGTAACCCCGAGACTTCCTCATGCCCGGGTTTCAGCCCATGAAACCTAATCACGGACGATCCGAAGCAAGATGTTACAATTCTTCCCCACTTGAATTAGATTTCGCCCACAATATCACTCCTTATCAACACATAGATCAAACCCAAACCCGAGAACAACACTGAAAGGACGTCATATCATTGAACAATCTCTTCCAAAATCACCTGAACCCAACAGGAACTCCTGACCCTGAAGAAGGACAGACCCTTATGCTGCTACGGTACTCGATTTGACTCTCCAAAAAATGGAAACTATAGTGGTTTGTCTCTCTGTCAGACCACCCTCACAAAATATCAACATGTTTATCGCTCATCGAATAACAGATTCTAAGAACACTATACAAAATCTGATTCTCTAATCGATCCCGATCGTAACTTAAAAGGAACTAAAAGGTCATATCCCACTAAGGACCCACCGCCTGAATAGCTATCAGAACTCTTCTGAAGGAATGAGCCTCCAAACTCTGTCCTGAAATAAGAAAGAAGTCAAGCCTTCTCGGAATGATCCTCTGACACTCTTAATCATATGCCCCAATTCATCTCAAATGTCCCTTATAACACTGATCACCAAGTCAAATCTGACCCAATAGTTGGACCTCCAAAGGTTACCCACTACACACATTATAAAACGACTTATCGGCTTCCTTCTCACAATAACTATCTCGGCTTATTGTGAAACACAAGCCACGAAGTTTGCTTTACCCCAAGAGAATACTACAACCTCATCTAAAGTCATCTCACCTCCGACCTCTGTAGTCTAGCACCTACTGGCTCCATGCATCTCGCGGTTCTTCCCATACCAGCAAAACTGACCCACTTTGGTCTGAGACATTAGATTGAGATGATTACCCCGCAAAATGAAACTCATTTGCAAATCTGGAACCTCATTTCACCTACTTAATAGATGAAACCAAACTCAACTCGAGAATCTATTTCAATAGTAGAATTGGAAAAACTCATTTCCAATCTGGTACTCCCCCATACCCATGATTCGTGAATTTATACACACACCATCTCTCCAATTCTTTCCGATTACAATAATCCCTTCTCAACTCGGGATACAACAATCCTTGACTGTCACGGAGACCCTAGTCTTGCCCCTGGTTTGGCAACCAGGTTCTAGAAGACTCAAGTGGTAAGGGTACAACCTAAGAACTCCTCTGCGTTATATTCTGACTTGTGAATACTAAAGCTCCTGACAAAACATTATTTACTCTTATTGACTACTGAGTGCTACG
Organism: Lactuca sativa; assembly: GCF_002870075.4. Lineage (NCBI taxonomy): Eukaryota > Viridiplantae > Streptophyta > Magnoliopsida > Asterales > Asteraceae > Lactuca > Lactuca sativa. The sequence goes on from NC_056627.2 coordinate 106,006,364, forward strand.
GTTTCCCCCCCCCCACCCCGCGATAGTCTAAAGATGCACCTTATTGACCCATGAATGCTACGGCTCCCTGCAGACTTACGACACCCTCTCACTGACTCGTGAGTACTACGTCTCCCCACCGTATCACAACACTCTTTCAATATCCATTGAATACTATGGCTTCCCGTAGTATCACGACACCCTCTCGCTGACTAGTGAGTACTATGACTCCCCGCAGTATCACAACACTCTCCTATTACCCAGTGAATACTACGACTCCCCGCAGTATCACGACACTCTCTTGTGGTCTATTGAATACTACCGCTCCTTGCATTACCACGATACCCTCTCCCACTAACTCACGGATGCTACGGCTCCCCATAGTCTCACAACACTCCCTCACTCGTTGACTTACCATGGGCTCACACCATGACTTTTCTTGATAATCCTAAGTGATTACTCCCACTCGGATCCACTTGCTCTCTTATCACCCCATAATCTCATCATCAAGTCATCACCACACTGAGTTCACTAACTCATGCTCTGCAAATCAACATAGATAGGTGCTTACACCCACCTAACTTATGCACCACCACTGCTGATGTAAGTCGTCGTAGGCAAGTCATTTTTCTTAGTACCGATACACCCTTAGAAAGTCCCACTCTGAAGACACTTTACTAATAGCTTCCCACTGGAATAAATGTCTCTCGGTACTTCACTCTCCATCCCACAACTCGAGTCTCAACATGACCAAAAATATGGACACCATACGCGGGCACCTTGGTACACCATCACAACATCTCACGATGTCTTGCCTCAACCACTGATCTTCCACTTATGCAACTCGAAACCTTGAAATAATCTGATCTCACAAATTGTAACATGGACGAATTGTCAATGACTGAAAACTCGTTGACAAAAATCCGAAGCTCCACCCTCTACTGATGACCGCCCATACAGACTACTCAAACTGACTCTTAAATTGGTTGACAAATCAACCGCTGCCCCTCCTAGAGTTTAGATCCCAATCTATACATATACCAGCAAATCTCAGCTATTCTACCCTGAGCTCAGCGATCCAACCGCCTCGAACTCAACATTTGCAAACCCGAAAAATCCCTAGCCACAATAAATTCTCTGACCAACGGACACCTAGCGTGGAATCACTCATCCTTTTTTAAGCACATACTCATACATCATCCCGCCTTGGACATCGCCTCATCCATCAATAACCCATGTCTAATGTGTCCGCACCACGGATCTCCATAACCAGTTCTCTAACCACACTTAAATGGATCGTCAATCCTCTCAATAGAATACTCAATTCTCCCCTACTCAGGGTTCGAACCATCACCAATTGGCATACCAACAATCTACTCCATAGACTATTTCACCAGGTATATCACGCTTGACTCTTGGAACATACCACATAATCACTTCAATGATCTTCCTGATGGAACCAAGAAACTCCAAATATCCAGTAACTACGAAAAAAAATCTCATAATCCTCCCAACATGACTGCCTCTAGTCATCTCGAAGCCTCATACTGATATATTGTCAGAACCCCAACTGTTCCGAATTAGTCCTGACTCTCGGTACGGAAATAATGCACTATCATGCACTTTATCTCTGACTCCTCGACCAGTCTACCATCACGGATGTCATCATAAAAGAAAGAGACCTTACTCTCACAATCGATACACAACGTAGACAATGAGGGCCACCACCCCGATATACTCCTCTTGATCACCTGGAACTGCTGCTAAAAGTATGCCTCCCTCAATAAGGCACCTCCTTGTTCTCTTCCATCTTAGTCCCACTAATGACTCTCTCATGGTATGTAAATACCTCTCAAAAAACATACTCCCCAAATACTCTCGTGAAAAGGTTGCAACCCTATGCTACCCCACAGGGTTTACCTCTAAACTCAGAAACCGGAAGCTCGTTATCTCCTTTGCTTCTCCCAGGAATCGGGGACGGCGCAACTCTTATCACAGAAAGTGACGTCTCATCTATCAATCGATTACTTAACTCAGACCGCGATCCCCCAAAAATCATCATCTCTACTCATCCCTGAGTCTTGCGACTCCAACTGGAATGTCACCAATAAATTCTCACATAAACTAACTCAGTCTCCCTCTCAAGGCATGCTCTATTGAAACTCGCTCGACATCGCCCTCCGCTCCCACACTCTATCACATTTGATCTCAGTCTAATCAATCACAACGAGATAACGGGTAAACTCTAAAGCAATAACCACCATGAATCATGGTACTCGAACCATGTTATCCCCTCTCAATTGGCTACGAATCATGGTACCCGAACCATGTTATGTCCTCTTAATATGCTACAATTCATGGTACCTGAACCATGTTATCTCCTCTCAATCTGCTACTTAGAACCTTTGGAATTCTCTCTGTTTCGAGTACGGGTCCCCTACTTTCAGTAGTACGGGCCCATACTGCCTGCCACATCTATCCATACTTTCCACACGAATCGTCCCAAATTTCCTAGGTAGATGCTCAACCTTCTCAATCACCAATCCCATTAAACCGGGTCGCTCCCTAGCGAATACTCTCCTCTATCAGTGTACTCATCGGACTAAGGTCGCTCCCTAGGCTCTTCCTAAGTTCTCACACTTCTCTACCATCAGCTGCTAAAGAACTCCTTATGATGCCAGCTATCTACCTCCTGAATAACGTCATATTCCCTTAGTAGTTGACTTGCATCATCAAGAGTTCTACAAAGCACGAAGCGAGTAGCATTCAGGCATCAACTAATCTCCACCAGCACATAAAACCACTCTAGGTTACATCTCTATTTGCTCTACTCACACTCAAAATCAGGTATCCTAGATACTCTTACTCCGCACATACTCAAAGCACATCATAGATAACAACAATTCCTAGGGTAAGGCATCAAAAATCAGGCAACTCTAGCCCTAATATATGAAATAGCTAGCCTATCTTCTATCATTTATCACTAATATTTCAATAATTACTCATAACACAAATAAGTAAGGGTATTTTGGGAAATCACCGTTCGGGCTCTGGCTGATTGTACACACTATTCCTTCTCGTTTTTCTCTTAGAAACCCTTGCTTGTTTTAGAAAAATCATTTCTTGTGAAATTTTTTCTCAAATCCTCAATTTGAGTCCATATATACCCGAAGGTGCATCCGAATCCCTCAAACCAAGGCTCAGATACCAACTTGTATCATCGTAAATTTTCAAACAAAATATTCATTTTAAAATCACATAATTCTCATATCACAATTCCCAAAAATCTCATTGATTTAACTTACAAAACACAACTCCATAATTGTTTGATTAATAATCCAGAATCCTCAAAACATAACTCTTTCTCTGGTGTGTACAATCAAACTGGTGCCTTCCCGCGATCCTGATAAAAACCTAAAACACATATCACATAACACGGTAAGCACAAAGCTTAGTGAGTTCCCCAAAATACCACACACATCACATTAGCCACTTGAGGCTACTCAATATGACCCTATGGTCAATGTGTCTTAGTAGAGAACCTCCGGTCCCATAACTCGGGTGGACCCTCTGGTCCCAAATAACCTCATAATAATAATACTCAACATAAACGACAAGACATAATAAAAAATATCACGATACATAGGTAAGCACATAAGACATCTCACTCACACAGAGATACCACTCATGGTAAGTATAGTGAGAAGACTCACCTCCGTTGATGAACAACCCCTATAAATGTTGCTACTACGCACCGACCTCTATCTTTGAGCCAAATCTACAATTAACCCAATTAGGAACTAAGTTCAAACAATCACTCATTAGGTCTAAACGTAGTCCACTAACCAGACAATCAATAACCTAAAACCCATTAGGCCCAATAATAAATGGGCTCTTCCGAGGCCCAACTCTCAAATATAAATGGCAAGCCCAACTCAAAGGTCCAAAGCACACAAACACACACACACACACACACACACACATATATATATATATATATATATATATATATATATATATATATATATATATATATATATATATATATATTCCTCTAGTCCAAAACTCTATTGAACCATGTCCAAACTCCAGGCCCAACACTCTAGGCCCAAAATGAGACTTAGCCCAAAAAGTCCACAGTAAGGTTATGCATGGTGTACCTTCCTTGGTACGCTCAACATACTCATGAATATAGATTGCCTATCGGGGACACTTGGTCAGTACACGGGGCGTATTAGAATTACGCTCAACGTACTTCCCAGATTCACTCTTCTACTCATTTGGTCTTAATTCGTTAAGACGTTGGGTCATATCACAGATCCGGATTGCCTAATAGCTCTTACTCCATAAATTCAGTGACTTTAAGCCAATTCATGGCTAATAAGGTCACAAACACACAAAACTCTCACTCTTCTATCACAAGATGCTCATATCTCATGCATGGTTTGATTCCAACGTCCAAGCCTTGATTTTTATGACATTACACCACTAAATACACTCAAAGGGGTTGATCAAAATGTCTGGAGCTCAATATCTCATAAAGTCTCCAACTTTATGGACAAAACCCTAAAATACTCTACTAAGATGCACAAATCAAAAGAGTGAGAAAGCTTGAAGCTTTCTACCTCTATATGAAGCTCCCAACATATATATGCTCAGATCCAAGGGCCTGGACTCTCACTCCTTCTTCTCCAAAGCTTCTTCTTCACTCCAGGGACACACAAAAACACTCAAAGGCTCTCAAATGCACTCACAAGCTCTATGAACGAAGGTTTAGGGTTTAAGTGGGTTTAAAATCTGAGCATGGTGGCCAGGAATGAGGCCATCTCATTCTTTATATAGGGACACCCCTCAACTAGGGTTTTTCATTCGGTGCCTAGTATGCCCGACGTACCCTTTGGTATGCGCAACATACTAGGTGGCTCCGCTTAAAAATCATGCACATGAGTACGGTATGCATACACACACGTACACCTAGCATAGTCAGTTGCCACCTTTCTCAAATAAGGGATTAATCCTGCTGAAACTTCAAACTTCCATTACTTCCTCGATTTAACTTCGTTTCCAATGAACATTATATCCACAGAAAGGTGACGAGATGCCTTACGCTTATAGTAACGTGGCATAACCCCAAGAATTTCTCATACCCGGGTTGCAGCCCACGAACCCTAATCACGGACGATCCGAAATAGGATGTTACATAGCGTATATCTTAATTTTATTGCATTCAAAATGTTACAACAATGTTTATAATGTTTTAATCTACTTTAGAGATATCATGAATATGTCATATACATAAAAGCATACATGAGCATGGGGTCATGTATCTCATGAATTTGGTGTGGTTTGCGCCTCTACAACACCTGATGTTCCTAATTGTACTTTAGGTAACCATCACTTTAAATGTTAGTGCATATATTTCCATGTGGCGTGGGATACTCAGCCATTCTCATTTAAAGTAAAATGTTATAATTAGCTCGAGCAATATTTGTTTATATGAGAATGGTCATAGTTTGATGGAATTGTGAATTATATGTGCTTGTTAAAAGATATGGAAAATGACCGAAACCACACATCAAACACTACTAGAAAAACAGCCTTTTATGACGCTCATTGCGCATCGTAGAAGGCTCAGACGACCTCAAATGCGCGTCAAGGAAGGCGTTGTCATAAAGAGAGACGACGCACTTTTACGACGCTCATTTACGACGCGCAATTACGACGCGCGTTTACGACGCGCAATGCGTATCAAGGAAGGCCCTGTCATAAAGGAAGACGACACGCGTTCGCGTGTCGTAACCTTACGACACGCGTGTTAATGACATGCAATGCGTATCAAGAAAGCCCCTGTCAAGAAAGGCCATGTCATAAAAGAAGACGACACACATTTTTGCGTATCATAAATTTAAATGTTTAAAAAAATACACTTATATATTTATTAATCTTTAAATTAAATTTGCATTTAATTTCTCATAATAGAAATAAAACACCATATACAAAAAATACAATCCATTGCACAAAAATTAATGTCATACAAGATACAAAATAAAATACAATAAATAAGTAAGATAATTCATTGCATAAAATGTCAAATACAAATAATCATCGGTAACTATATAACCTAATACTACATTGCTAAAAAGGGACATCATCATAACTCACTGAAGGTCTTGGAATAATGTTCTCATCATTAACTCTTACACCAACCTTGCTTTAGTAGATGACTTTCACACAATCAATATTGAAATAGATGCTGCCCAGGCCACCATAGATGCTGCCCGAACTTTCCGAGTTCAAACTTCCACTGTTTGCTTCATCTCTGCTAACCTCTTTCTGCTTCAAGAACACAAAAGAAAATGAAACCATGAAAATATCACATGAAATTTAATACCCTCATAAAATGATATTAGGATTAAGGGAGTTGAAGGTACATGTATTCTTCGAGGAAACAACTATCATCAAGATCATCTTCTAAATCTTTGAGTTCTTTTGTCTTGTTATCGATCCGAGATTTGGTTTTAGGTTTGGAATCTTCGTCTTCTGCAGGAGTGAAGGGATTAGGTTTGAAGGCAGAGGGTTTGGGAGGTAAGTTCCTGAGTTTTCTTTAAATATCATCCCATTGAGTTAATACTCCTTCAACATCTTTGTAGACAAAGTGAAGATCAGCTTTATCACTTGGCTCCTAAGATCTCTACATGCATAAGGAATAATGGGTATTAAGACTTAAGAGATTACATAATAAAAGTTATAGAATCTGAATTACAATATAGATCATACCTTCATATATCTTTCCTGCCCATCAAAAGCCATTTGTAGTTTCAGCTGACTTCTGGTAGAAGCTAGGATTTAAAAAAAGCAATTAAGTTAGCTTTATCAAATTTAATACATGAATTTGGTAACTTTTTAAGGAAATTGATAAAATTGTAAGAACATGTGTCTCCAAAGAGCCAAAACCTCCTTCAGAATCAAGAATGTTGATTAGCCCTTCCAATCCTCCCATGATTGACTCAATGAGCGACTCAACATATAAAACTGCATCTCGACCAATTCTAGTTAACTGCATCAACCAATCAATATTCAGTAAATTTCCCTTCAAAAGATAAAATAAAATTTACATATAAAATTTAGAGTAAGTTACAATTTAGAGTGGTGTCCAGGTCAAGAGCATGATATTAACTGCATTGTCAACTGTCATTCCAGGTATAACCTTCATCAACACTTGCACAACATATTCCCTCTTGTTGTAGTTGTCATTGTGTAGCATCACTCTATATGGTGGTGCCATTTTCCTTGATTTCCTAAAAAAACAAAAAAAAAAAGGTAAATCGACCTAATCTTTTACTATATGCATTTCAAACTTCATTAGAAGTGATACAATACCTCAAGTCAAACTCAGACTCTCTTCCAGGAGTTGTTTTCTCTATTACTCGCTTATCTAACACCCCAGCACCCTTTTCCAGCCTTGGAGGTGCCATTGTCATAACTGTGATCCATTTTGTGCTTTTGTTTATGAAGCAGGTATTTGTCCCCTGTGTATGGTAGAGTAATCCGTTTATGACAATTATTTCTTAGAGCAAAGTAACAATTCTGATAACAAATAGAAATGTTCAGATGTCTGTGAAGTAAAAAGAATGATTCTTGGTTAAGATTCAGCATGCCAGGTGTATTCAGTAAAAACCGGACGCGGACCGCTGAAGATGACGGGTAGGATAAACCATACCCTCTCACAGTTGTAAAAACATTGTGTAAATATTTAAACCCGAGCCTCAAGGGTAAAAAGGTAATTAAACATTTTATACCCTCACCTACAATATATTTGTGGGATAATTTATGAAGTAATATATATATATATATATATATATATATATATATATATATATATATATATATATATATATAGAAAAAACAATAATTTATGAAGTAATATCTGCCCCCACCTATTCACATAAGCTCTCTCTTTGCATCATAAAAGTCACATGGCCTGCCGTAATATGGTCTTTTGCACCCATCCTCACAAAGATACGATCAACGGGGAGACATCTTAAAGATTTGCGCAGGCACATCTGCCCCCACCTGGAACATCCATCCATAACTAACTGTATGAATATTGAAAAAAATACCTAATTGTATGAACATCCAACCATAACTAACTGGAGATCCTGTTTCAATATCAATTGCAAGAATAGAACAATCTGGAGAACCAGTGAGGATCACTGATGACAAAAACACACATTCAAAATCAAGTTTAAAGAAACAGCAACTATGTTGCTACTGAGGGTAAAAAGTAAATTACATGGTTCAAGAGTATATAAAGTATAAACAATGTTGGTTCATTACCAAGTCCTTCATTGATAAATCTAACAGCTCTACAAGATTCACTGTGTGCACGAACTTTCAACACCTTGAAATGATAGTTTTTAGAGAAATCACATTATAAGAACGGTTTTTAATGACGTAATTACCCCTAAAAAATGTTATCTAACAAAATGAGAGTCAACTACCTCATGGTGAGCGGATTCTTCAGGTGTATCTTTCCTGAAAGATGAAAGCCTGGAAGAAGCTGCGGCAGCAGTAGTTGCAGCTGCAAGCACATCCTGGGCTTCCTTGTGCCTTCTCTCTTTTCTCCCCTGTTTCTTGACTTCTCTAAGCTCAGAAAGATATTGGCTCACCAACACAGCATCCCGGTTTCATTTTCTTAGTGTCTCAATCTCTTCTAGAAGAACCTTGATCACCTTTGAAATCAAATCATCTAAAACAATAAATAAAAAAAACATCACAAAGTAAAACATCCAACCTTCTTATTTTGATACTTAGTAAGTTGCAATGATTAAATTTTCAAACTTACATGGTATCAAGGATGTCATTCATAGGATTTAAACAATCATGGTTCCCAAGATTGGAATTCATCCTGGTATCACACTTAGATTCTATAGCCTCAATTTGACCACAACAACACCAATAAGCAACCCCCTGCACTTTTTCCATTAATGGACAGCTTTTCTTTCGTACAATATTTCTTTTGGTCTGAGAAGTTTGAGTTTCACCTATGTCGTTGGGTGATTGAAGGCGACGAGGCTGCGTTTTCTTCTTAGAGAGAGGGAGGGCAAGAAAGTAAACACAAACCTCACAAATTAGAGAGGTTACCGAAACCAGTAAGGGGAACACCAATGAAAAATCCAACGGATTATTGAGAGAAAAACTGATTTTTGTTTGTTTAAAAGCTAGCGAAGTATCAAGAAATTTCCAATCCAGGAGAATTCAGAAAGCAGATAGATAGGTACCTGATTTGACTAGAAGCGTAACTGGACTAGGGTTTGTAAATTTAAGGAGTCGATGTAGATGGAGTAGGGTAGAGGTGAAGAGGAGTTCAGTTACGAATTTTATGTTGAGATTATTGTGTCTAAATTTCGCCATAAAGAGACGATCAAGAGAGAATGGTCTTCGATTTTTGGAAGGAAGCGAGGCTGTTACAGAGAGGGGGGATTAGACTCACATGGAGATCTAAGGAGAGAGTGAGCGGTCTTCGATCCGATCGAGAGAGAATCATTGCCATAAAGATACGATCGAGGAAAATCGTCTTGAGAGGGGAAATTATTTGGGAAGAACTTGAAGCATTTGAAACCCTAGACCTTGATTCGATGTAACTTGACAGTGGACATTGTAGATTGATAGATTGAAGACCTGGAGCGATCCCTTGTGAAGAAAGCTGCGCGATTACAGAGAGTCCTTGTTGACCGGATCCAAAGATTCCGTCAATGGCTCTATCGGGTTTGGTTAAATCCCCAGTTTGGAATGTGCTACATCTCGTTCATGAACTTGCCAAGTCAATTAGGGTTTTTTTAATGAAAAATGAAAGGGGTTAATGGATTAGGATGATGTTGTACCTGAGAAAACAAAGAAAAAGAAGGAGACCTCGCAGATCAATTACGATTCACCTTCGAGGTTTACAGAGAGACGGGAGGTAGAGAATGAAGGGAGATCTAGAGGAGAGAGTATCAGAGAGGGGAGAGTGGATTCCAAGGATGAAAAATAAATAGAAGATAGAAAAAACAAGGCGGGTTTTCAAAATTTTGGGGATTTCGTTTCCCCCTTCATTAACTAAAAGTCTGTTTCATTAAAATTATAAAGCGACATGTACAGACGACGCGCGTTTAAGATAAAGCGCCCTGCGTGTTTCTATTTTTTTTCTTGAGACACTAAATTAAGGGCACGCAATAATGCGTGACGTAAATCCTTAAATTTTTTGTAGAGATAACACTATTTTAAGGGCACGTCCTATTGCGTATCGTTAATCAGCGCGTGTCGTAAAAAGCGCGTCATTCAAGGTCTATTTTCTAGTAGTGAAACGAACGAACAAATGAGTACAAAGATATGTCCAAAGTCCATGTACATAACATTTTGTCAAGATCACGCATGATGGAAGGAACATGATTTTGAACATCGAAAAATGGTGCTGAAACAAATGTTTCGTTATAATCTTGAACGCAATTTTAACCGTGAATGCCTTAGAAGTAGGGATTGTTGGGTTTCACCATCATCACGGAAAAATGAATTAGGATCATAAATACAGATTGGTGCAATATCTACATTTCGGTTGCTTTCAACCAGAGATGTCGAGGATATGCAGTGATGTGTGTGATCGTGAAGAAAATGTTGGTGAAAAATGTTGGTTAAAAAAACTCATTGTACCTCTGCGAATAATATGGACATTTCATAAATCTCTTTACTCATAATGAGAAAAAGAAAGGTAGCTCTTTGACTAATGTGAATATAACCTGATTGGGAAAAACACTCGTAGTGATGGATCCATTAAGGCTTTGAACACATAAAGCCTTTGAGGCTTGAGATCAACATACAACAACATGCTTCTAGGGACTCCTAACTAGGACACTAGTGTGAAAGCATACATGTTCCCCTTTTGAACATGATCGTTAAGCATTCGCCACCACAACATGTTACAATGAGCCACAAAAGGTTAAATACAATATGTAATAAAAATAAAGAAAATATTTTTGGATTTTTTTTCTTAAATTAAAGATAAAAATAAGAAAATATTTTTGGATTTTTTATTCTAACATTGAATACAAAAAAAAATAAAGAAAATCTTTTTGCATTTTTTTTCTAAAATTAAAGAAAATTTTTCTTAAAGAAAATCTTTTCGGATTTTTGTTTTCTAAAATTAATGACAAAAAAAAATTAAGAAAATATTTTTGAGATTTTGACTTTGAAATTTAAAGGCAAAACAAAATAAAATCTTTTTGGACTTTTATTTTGAAAAACTAAAAATCAAAAATAAATTACTACTATGTTACTAGTGACATTCAAATTAAGAAGTAGCTACTCCTAAATACATTGTACATCGAAAAACTTTTATCCCTTAATGCGAAGTGACGTTTGCATGATTCAGAGGTATTGCGAATGCAAATGTATGCGAACGCTGAATCATGAATAGTAACCTGTGAACTCTTCAGCAACATCCCAATCATATTGATATCTTTTTGCTCACAAAGAACCAGGAACAGAGCTTGCTTCAATCATTCCTAAACCGTTCAAAATCCTTAAAAATGATTTCTCATCTAAAGGTTATGTGAATATGTCTGCATGTTGATCTGTCATTTTGACAAAATGAACCTGTATGTTACCATCTTCAACATGTTCCGTGTTAAAGTGATAATGAAGAGCAATGTGTTTAGCCATTGAATGTAGGACTAGATATTCAAATATCACTTTATGAATATTATTCATATTGATTACATAATCACAAAGTTGACTTTGAATCTAGATGACTTAAGAAGCACAAGTTGCAACAACCACATACTTTGCTTCTTCTGTAGAAATGGAAACACATGTTTGTTTCTTCGATTGCCATATTACTAGCTTCCCATCTAACAACTAACATCCACCTGTTGTGCTTTTGTGATCCAGTTGACATCCACCTAGTTCTGCGTCTAAAAAAGGCTTGAATGAAGAATCCAGTCTGCGAAGGATACTTGAGCCCCAACGACACCGTTCCATTAAGATAGCGAAAGATGTTCTTCACAGCAGTAAGATGGGGTTCTCTTGGGTTTGGTTGATACCTAGCACAGTTACACACATCCAACATGATATTAGGTCTACTCGCAGTTAAGTATAAAAGCGAAATTATCATGCTGCGATATGTAGTTAGATCGACTATTGTCTTGTCCAACGAAGGATTCAAGCATGTTCCAACTGCCATCGGTACTTGTTGTTTTGTGCTATTCGTCATCCTAAATTGATCTAGTAGGTTGTGAATGTATTTTTATTGATTTAGGAAAATGCATTCCCTGATTTGACGAATATGTAAACCCAAAAAATATGTATTTTCCCTATCATGCTCATTTCGATCTTACTTTCATTAACGCTTCAAATTCCATTGACAACAAAGGGTCAGTTGAACTAAAAATTATATCATCGACATAAATTTAAACAAGCATCAAGTGATTCCTAACTTTCTTTCAAAATAATATGGGATCAACTGATCCTTGTTTAAATTTAGCAATTTTTAAAAAATTGGTTAAGGTTGCATACCAAGCACAAGGTGCTTGTTTCAACCCATAAACTGCTTTATCGAGAAGATAACAGTAATCAAGATACTTTTCGTTGACGAAACCAGGTGGTTGTTCGACATAGACCGTTTCCTCAAATACACCATTCAGGAATGCACATTTGACATCCATTTGATATACGTTAAAATCTTTATGTGCTACATAAGCAAGAAAAATTCTAACAACCTTGAGTCTTGTGACAGGGGCAAAGGTTTCCTCATCATCTATTCCTTCTTGTTGAGAATAACCTTTAACAACTAATCTTCCCTTATTGTGAATCACATTACCTTCTTTCCCAGTCTTATTCTTAAAACCAATTTTAACCTAATTACCAAAACATCGTCTACTTTAGGAATTAACCTCCCAACTTTGTTACATTTAAATTCTGCCAGTTCAGATTGTATTGTAACAAACCAATCTAATTGTTCTATTACAACCTTTACTATTTTGAGTTCAAGTTTCAAAATAAACACATTGAACATACAATATTCATGGTAAACATTCAACATGTCATTCTAAGCTTGAATTTGTGTTCATGTCATCACTCCAACATGTGGATCACAAAGAACCTGTTCCTTTGGATGGCTACGTGTCCATTTATCCATTTGTGGATATACAGGATCAAAATCTAAAGGACCATCTTCGAATATTTCATTCGTTTCAGAACCTTCACCCACATTTGAAATATGATCACTAACATCATAAAATTTGTTGGTTTGATTAGTTAAATCATTAGGAATTGACCCTTTTACCCCCCCAAACTAATGGATTCGAACTGAGATGATCGCCCTCGACATCATCATTGTTCTTGTAACATCCATAAAATCCGAGCCAATTCTAAAACTTTTTAAGTCATTTAAAACTATTTAGTCATTACAACCTAGTTTCAAAATAGTTTAAACATCAGAGTTCCCAGAAATCATAATCATCAATCAAGGAAGTGTACGGTCACGCCTTTGCCTTCCCGCGGCCATCTGCTATACCTGAAACAATAAATTGAAACTGTAACCCTGAAAGCTTAGTGAGTTACCCCAAAATACCCATACCCAAAACAATACACATATAATCATAAACAACATACTATGGGTCCAATCATCCATTAGGATGGAATACCCCATGCCCTCAACCATTCGGTTGGAAAGCCAACATACTGATACACTTCACATAACAGATATACAAATAACAACATGTACTGCATCCCCAGCTTTACAGACTGTATTACCCATGGACCCATATTGTGAGTCTGGGTTGCCTTCTGGGCTCACAACTCACATCTAGATTGCCATCGAGTCCAAAGTACGAGTCTCCCTCAGCTCATATCTGGAATGATCCCGAGCCCACAATACGAGTCTCCCTTAGCTCGTATCTGGAATGCTCCCGGGTTTGTTGGTTACCGCACAAAGCAGTTTCACCTCAACCCATCCGACATAATATGTTGACATATAACACAACTAATTCCCATATAGATAATCACATAATACTATAGTTAGTCCTACCGATCTACCTAAGTGGCATAAAAACTAGCATGCAGACAATCATACCAACTGTAGGTCAATAAGCATAAATACATCCTATCTACCAGGATACCGATCTAATAGATCATACTAGCATATAACCATCCAATCTATCACGATACCGAGCTAACATATCACAACACTAATAATCCAATAACCAAACAAAGGACCGACCTTGGTGTCGTAGACCCTTGAGTACAGTGAGGATAACTCACCTCGCACTGCTGATCTGAACCGAAGAATCGAATTCCTGAATCGCTTCCTCACCAAGATCCCAAATAGCTAGTCTCTCGACTCCCAAAGCTATCAATACCAAAATGTCACTTAGTTCAAAACAACAATCCTCCTTAGGGTAAAATGATCATTTTACCCCTAGTCAAACTTGGTCCATATCTAAGGCTCAAAATCATAATATAAAAAGCCCAACACTGGATGGGCTTCACAAACCCATTAGCGGCCCACTAATGGCCTAATTTACTAAATTAGGCCCAATCCCTCTTACAGGCCTTACCCTAAGCCCAAACATCTTCTTGGCCCACAATATCTGACTCCTGATGGCCCACGAATGACCAAAGGACAAAAGACCCCCTGCATGGCCCAAACCGAGTCCCAAAATCCTTTAGGCCCATAACTGATGATTACATTGGGCGTACTCCTATGTACGTAAGCATACTAGACAAATGGTGCATACGCTGGGCGTACCTACTTGTACGCTCAGCGTACTCCCCTGATAAGTTGTTTTCCCATTAAGTGCTTAGTACTCAGATTCAGAAGCTATAATCACAGATCCAAGTCCTTTCCAACGTCTTAATCCATAAAGTCACTGACTTGGTGACTTTACTTGTCCCAACCAAGCCCAAACTCCAATAATGATGTATTACATCCATGAAGATGGTCTTAATTCTTGCATGACTCCATTAAGACCATCAAGGTGGAAACTTTCTGCATTAGGGACTCATTTAGCACCAAGGGTGGCAACCCTCGACCTGGAAATCGGATTTGGGCTATAAAGCTTCCACCTTTGGACCAAAATTACTTTAAAACTAAACATTACTAAATCTAAGCACTCTTATGTAAAGTTATAAACATTATACCTCCAAGGAGTTCCAGATGATGATGCTATCCCAAATCTATGAGCTCCAACTTCCCAAGTTCTTCTTGGCCAACTTCTTCTTTTCCTCTTCCAAGCTTACATCACCAAAATGAGCCTCTCAAGGTAATGATCACCCAAAGATGAAAGGATGAGACATTTTATGGTTTCTCTGAGGTTGGGGTGACCGGTAAAGAGGCTAGGGTTTGAGCCATAATGTTGTTTATATAGTGGTTGACCCTAAAATTAGGGTTTAGGGTCTCTTGGAGTACATTAGACATACTTCTCGTACGCTGGGCGTACTCCTCCTACATTTACGATCATTTAAACTTCTACACCGGGTGTACCCCAGCTTATGCTGGGCATACTCGTCTAGTTGCCAACTTTTCATTCTTGGTCCTTTCTTGCCACTTCTTTCCAACCCAAAGGCCAAAAGTGACATAATTCAAATCCGAGGTATGAATATGAAGCTACTTGAAAAGGAATGGAATGATACAGCTCTCCCCCACTTAAATTTGATTTCGTCCTCGAAATCATACCTTACCATCCCTGGCAACCCGACATCCTGAGGGGGCCCCTCATACCTATGATATCCCAGAAATTCTGAAGGAGACGAAATCCAATAGAAATCTTTTTGTTCCAGAGAAGACGAATCCATAAACCCATGCAACACACAACCTTACTCTGCCTGAACCGCAATTTGGAAACCTGAATTCGGTCTGGCTCGCTGACAGACCACTCATACTAACCATCGCTAGTTCTCTTCCTAACACTACTAATAGACTATTCAACCCTGGGATCTTGAGGTCCCTACCCAAAAATAGAAACATGGATCATATTCTGCTGAACCCCTATGCCTACGACTTACCGTTGGCCCGCACCGGGTACCTTGGTCTACTGAATAAAGCAGGACCGCCTCAACCCGATCAAGCACAACATTCCACTAAATAGACCATCAGGATAAGATTTCCACAAACTACCGACAGCAATCTACCATGTCGCTCCTTGTCATCCACCACACCCATAGAATACAGTCCCACAAGCGATTACCACCGACAACATACCTACCATTATCGGCTAACCAGTCAACATCCTGATGATCCAAAGTATTGGGAACCCAACTATCCCTCTTCTTGAAGAGAAACCCTTTGTGCTGACAGGATAAAGCGTCCTTCAGCTCCTAAAATATCATACAAAATCAATCCAATAATAAACACAAACACTCATGACTTGCCCAATCAGCCTCGGGCTGGAATACCAGGCATGCCTACGATGGGTCTAGTCATCCGTACGATGGAATACCCTCGCATGCCATACATGTTTGGCCCAGTCAACCCTTAGGTTGGAATACCAAACATATCAGGTGCAATCAATCATAGGGTTCGGTCATCCTCAGGATGGAATACCCTATATTGGAATACCTCTATCAACATAACTCGGGTCTACTCATAACTTAAGATCCAAAGATTGATCCTTGTGTTTTATCCTCCATCCTCTGATTCGTCAAAACCAAGTGCAACTCTCCCGAATCTCAGGAATACATCCATTTCGAATGCACTCCTACAAGATACATAACCAACACAATCTCTATGCCCACAACCTCTGACTCGATTACCCTTACATGGTTCTCAGTATAGGTCTGGATTGCTTCTAAGCCCACAACATGAGCCTGCTATGCCGTCTCCGGACCTCAGCTTAGGACTGGAATGCTCCCGATAAACTATTAACACTGTTTTCGTCACTTCAGTTTTCCAGCACTCCATCCTGGAGGTACTCACCTCCTCCATTGCCCAAGAAGACCTAATCGATGTCCTTCACAACACCAACAAGTGTCACAGTGCTAAAACCTCACCTACACTATCCTCTTGTAGTACAAGTTGCTACCCCATAACACATATATACTCAAAACCTAATCATATAACTAAGTAAAACCCATACAAAGTCTTCATCAAACTCAATCACCATGTTGAATACTTGGGAACAAACCCACTGATTGCTGTAGCATAACAACATACTCAATACCTGCGCATAGATCTACAAACACATACAAATTCTTCAACATGAGTGGATCACCTCATCAAGCATTCAATTTATCTGGACCACTCTTTGAGCCTTCGACTTGACTGGTATGCCCTACCGACCTTCAGTCTATCCAGACCACTCTAAACTATTGAGTATCTCCCTGGACCACCCCTTCGGGTGATCATTCTCATGCAGACTGTTCTCACCCACTTGAGGTTCCGAACTCCTGATCCATTCCGTGGACTCTAAGTCCATCCTAACCCTAGGCCTCATGTCGATCGTCCATCGTCTCGGAAATATATGGTCTATTCCCTGATCTGTGTATCTACTACATATGCTAAATAACCTGCACACCCATGCTGAAAGTACTGTCGAGCCCTAGCAGCTAAAAAAACCCTCAATCTATCATTCCAAAAAACCCTCAGAGTGAGCACACTCTTGACCGAATACTCAAACTGAACTCAATTCATGACTAGAACTCCAACCCGATTCTCCAAATTCTATTATCGACAACCGAGAAGACGTGATACACATGCTGGGGAGTTTTACCAAAATCCCAACTCACACAACCCTCAAACCAAACAGCCACTTGAGTTGTCTTCCTTCCTGACCACGATGCGAGACTTATCCCTTTTTCAATGCCACTCCTGCTTCTGTATCCCGGGACAATTCTCACCCACTTAGATTCTAGTAAGTCTTCACAATATAAGAAAATTGTACAATTCACAACCTTTATTAATTTCCAACAATC
The DNA here is from genome assembly GCF_002870075.4 of Lactuca sativa. Lineage (NCBI taxonomy): Eukaryota > Viridiplantae > Streptophyta > Magnoliopsida > Asterales > Asteraceae > Lactuca > Lactuca sativa. The sequence continues at coordinate 106,024,286 of NC_056627.2, forward strand.
GATCCAATAACAACCAACTCTTCTAACTAGTGCTCCATTACTAGCCAATCGCAATTGATCACACACTTCTAAGAACCAGGTGAACACTTCCTGAATCCCAGTAAAACCGGTAGTCCCTAATTCTTGAATGATCCTACACTGAAATCTTGATGAGCAAAAGACAGATACGCCATCTATTACGTTAACAAAGAGCTACTTCCTTTGGAGCCTTCGTCCACCAATCAATAACGGTTACTAAAACCAATGATTCCTGAGAATGCTGAATAACCATCCTATGGAACCCTGTCCGTAGATCTCCAACCTAATACTCTTCTTCCCAAGGTGCTCCGAACAAGTCTCCCCCTCTAGGGCTATAGAAATCATTCCATTTGGGGTTCGCACCCGGGCTCACTCACCCGCTCAAACGTCCACAACTGAACTTCAGTAACTGAAACAACCTCTACCCTAAACCAAGCTACAAATACTCCCTAAACATAGTCTATAATCCCAACAGTGCAATAGTGCACACAATCAATCCTTACCACCCAATACAAGACATCCAAGGCAAACCAAACCTCACAAAATACTTATGCCATATCGAACCACCTGCTCTCACCGACGTTGAAATAATGTTGCCAATCCCTGAAACCAACTGACCCTGAGCTGGAATACAATCTGATCCTGGGGTCACAAACCTGCTCACTCCGTCGAGCTCAAAAAGCTAAAACGACATAATCATTTCCCTATAAAATGATAGTCCAATCCATCAATTAACCATTCTACTTCCAGCTGCAAAACCCCAACTGAACATAATCATCACTCGTTACCGGAGTCCCCGCGACTCACATTTTGACATGAGCAAAATCCAGAAGCCTCAAGTATAAAAACTCATGTGTTAGCCTATCCCGCTCAACCCGTGGAATGCAACAAGTACAAAATCATCTCGCTGATCCCAGATAACTGCATCCCTCTGCTCATTAGAATATGTACCAGTAACAAGTCCCGGTACTAGAAAGCTCGACCAGCTCCTCTCCCTGTCGTCGTTATAGTTGTTGAAGCTGCTGAAGCAACCGTCTCAGCAATGGCTACATAGCTCTCATAGAAATACTCAGCTATGGTGATCTTGACAGACCCAAACATCTCCGGCAACTGCCCCGAACAATCCTGCTCATCTCCTCTCGGATTATCTCACTAACATGGTCCTTTGAAAATATTGGCCTATCCTGGCTGCTAGCTTCGGATCCTAACCTGGATCCGGTCTCAAAACGTCTTGCAACCACTATTCTGGTAAGGCACCAGAAATATCTCTTTTAATCCATTTAATGACAGGGAACCAACTCCCAACCCAACCCTAGGGGCTGTGACTTCCTTGCTATGCGTATCGGTCCTGTTCTTTCAATATCATCACAAGTATCATCACAACGCCCTAACAATATACATAAGCATAGCGAGCACTTGTGTATTCTAGCCATACATAATGTTGGACCTTATAGACTTTCGAATATGTGATTCTACCCTAAGCCCATAATCAACAAGAACATAACATAAAGCAAATTTAAACATTCGCAGGCTATAAGATCTTAATTATGTACAACCATGATGCATACACAAGCAACTACAGTAATGATGTCAATCTCATATAAGGAAAACCCTAGCCTAGCAGGCATCATGCAATCAGGAAATTCTATCATGCAATTCTTGAAGATCCCTAGCCTAGTACTAGCATGCTGCTCTAACATATCACAATATCAAATAACCGTATGGTATTTTGGGGTCTACTTACTGGCTCCCGCTCATCGTACAGTTTGCATCCTCTTTTACTTATTTTGAAAACCATTTAAAATCATTTTGAAAGTCTTTCCTTGATTTGAGACTAGATTCACACGAGTGTTCCTCCAATTCACTCAAACCAAGGCTCTGATACCAACTTGTAACATCCATAAAATTCGAGCCAATTTTAAAACTTTGTAAGTCATTTAAAACCATTCAGTCATTACGATTTGTTTTCAAAACAGTTTAAACATCAAAGTTCTCAGAAATCATAATCATCAATCGAGGAAGTATATAGTCACACCTTTGCCTTCCCACAGCCATCCACTGAACCTGAAACAACAAACTGAAACGATAACCCCAAAAGCTTAGTGACTTACCCCAAAATACCCATACCCACAACAGTACACATATAATCTTAAACAACATAAAATGGGTCCAATCATCCATCAGGATGGAATACCCTAGGCCCTCGACCATTCAGTTGGAATGCCAAAATACCAATACACTTCACATAAAAAATATACAAATAACAGCATGTACTGGGTCCACAACTTTACAGGCTGGATTACTCCTGGGCCCATATTGTGAGTTTGGGTTTCCCTCCGGGCCCACAACTCACATATGGATGGCCATTAAGCCCACAGTACGCGTCTCCCTCAACTTATATTTGGAATGATACCAAGCCCACAATACAAGTCTCCCTTAGCTCGTATCTGGAATGCTCCCGTGTTTGTTGGTTACCGCATGGAGAGTTTCACCTCAACCCATCCCACATAATATGCTGACATATAACACAACTAATGCCCAGACAGATAACCACATAATACTACAGGTAGTCCTACCGATCTACCTAACTATCATAACAACTAGCATGCAAATAATCAGACCAACTATAGGTCAATACGCATAAATGCATCCAATCTACCAGGATACCGATCTAACATATCATACTAGCATATAACCATCCTATCTAACAGGATATCGTGCTAACACATCACAATAATAATAATCCCAATAACCAAACAAAGGGCCAGCCTTGGTTCCTTAGAACCTTGAGTACTGTGAGGATAACTCACCTCGCACTGTCAATCTGAACCGAAGAATCAAATTCCTGAATCGCCGCCTCACCAAAATCCCGAACAGCTGATCTCTCGACTCCCAAAGCTATCAATACCAAAATATCATTTAGTTCAAAACAACTATCCTCCTTAGGGTAAAATGACCATTTTACCCTTAGTCCAACTCGGTCCATATCTAAGGCTCAAAATCATAATATAAAAAGCACAACACTGGATGGGCTTCTCAAACTCACTAGTAGCCCACTAATCGCCCAATTTACTAAATTGGGCCCAATCCCTATTATTGGCCTTACCCCAAGCCGAAACATCTTCTTGGCCCACAATATCTGATTCCTGATGGCCCACTAAGGCCCAAAGGACAAAAATCCCCGTGCATGGCCCAAACTGAGGCCTAAAATCCATAAGGCCCATAACTGATGAGTACGATGGACGTACTTCTATGTACGCTAAGTGTACTAGCTAAATGTTGCGTACACTTGGTGTACTTGCTTGTACGCTCAACGTACTCCCCTGATAAGTCATTTTCCCATTAAGTGCTTAATACTTAGATTCAGAAGCTATAATCACATATCCAAGTCCTTTCCAACGTCTTAATCCACAAAGTCACTGATTTGGCTACTTTACTTGTCCAAACCAAGACCAAACTCCAAAAATGATGTATTACTTCCATGAAGATGGTCTTAAATCATGCATGAATCCATTAAGACCATCAAGGTGGCAACTTTCTGCCTTAGGGACTCATTTAGCATCAAGGGTGGCAACCCTTGGCCTAGAAATCTGATTTGGGCTATAAAGCTTCCACAATTGGACCAAAATTACTTCCAAACTAAACCTTACTAGATCTAAGCACTCTTAGGTAAAGTTATGAACTTTATACCTCCAAGGAGTTCCAGATGATGATGCTATCCTCGATCTATGAGCTCCAACTTCCCAAGTTCTTCCTGGAAAACTTCTTCTTTTCCTCTTCCAAAATTACACCACCAAAATGATCCTCTCAAAGTCAAGATCACCCAAAGATGAAAGGATGAGACGTTTCAGGGTTTCTCTGAGGTTGGGGTGACTGATAAGGAGGCTAGGGTTTGAGCCATAATGTTCTTTATATTGTGGTTGGCCTAAAAATTAGGGTTTAGGGTCTCTAGGAGTATGTTGGTCATACTTCTTGTATGTTGGGCATACTCCTCCTACAGTCACGATCATTTAAACTTCTACGGTAGGCGTACTCGCCCAGTTGTCAACTTCTCATGCTTGGTCCTTTCTTGCCACTTCCTTCGAACCCAAAGGCCAAAAGTGACATAATTCAAAATCTGAGGGATGAATATGAAGCTACTTGAAAAGGAATGTGATGTTACAGTTCTGTCCATGCTCCCCCTTGAACTGATTTGTATTTCTATCATGCTCCTTTTCAACAGTTGAATCATGAATATGATCATGTGATATCGAACTCAAGTGATCCCCCTCCACTTAACCACCCTACGAAACAGGTGTGCTCTCGACATGCACTGGTGATCATGGGGTAGAATAAGAATCATCAACTTCCTTAGTAACCATTGAATCATTAGAATGCTTTGATTCTTCAGGAATACGGTTGTCATCAACAAGGATTTCAACAACTATAGCTCTGTCTGGAATATAAAAATTCAAATCATAGTCAACATCAAAAGAATTCAAAATTTTTGACTCATCATTTATTTCTAAAAGAATTGGCTTTTGTATGATGGTCTGTACGACCATTTGACATGATAGCCATCGGAAGTAAGATTCAATGATTCCTCAATATTTCTTGTTCGTTTATTCAACACCCAACAAAATTCATTTGAGCTTTTTTTAGCAAAGTTCTCATCTTTACGATTTGAACCAAAATTTGTTGGATGTTGGTTTTGAACAAATTTTCCATTTCCTTGTTTTTGAACGTTTTGAGGTGGAACTTGTTTTTGAACATTAGATTGACCTTTCAGAAAATCATTTTCCTTTTGAGATGAGTTGGTTTGAACAAATTTCTTACTGTGAGAAAATGTCTTAACTTGTTTAGTTTATTTTTGCTTTAAAACTTTTTGGTTTTGAAAAGCCTTGAAATTTTTTCAATAAACTTTTTTTTGAGATTTCGAGGTCGAAATACCTTCTTGTCTCACAATTTTTTGAACACGTTCAATGAAAATTTGTGATTTTGTCTTTTGTGATTGCAAAACAGTTTCTTTGGTTTGATTATTAACTTTTGATTTTTCAATTTTTACTTCCCAAACACGTTTTGGATTTTGTCTTTGAAAAGTTACTGAGTTTTTGTTCAGACCATTTTAAACTGTGTTTTGGTTCGAAAAGAAACCTTCTTTTGTCACATCTTTATTGTCCTCTTCAACAAGGTTTTTTATTTCTGGATTCATTTTTGTCACCATTTCCAGAAGTGGCAAACACTTGATTTGGAAATACAGTCTCATCTGCTCATTTAAATGATGGATAAACAAAAAAATTCGATATCAGATAGTGTGAACTTTTTTCTTTCAACACGTTTTCAAACTCCTATGATTCTTCATAGACTTGTTCGACAACAACTCATGGAATAGTTGTTCATTCGCAACATCATCCACATCACTTCCACAATCTTCTACGAAAAAATGAACAAAAGGATCAAAACCTTTCGATGTAGAGGGTTGATCACTATTAACCTTCTACACTGAATCATGACAAAAATGACACTAATAATAGATATATGAGAACAATCAACAGTTTCATCTTCCTCAATTTCACTGATTTTATCAGAATCATCTTCAATATTAGCAAAATTTTGTTGAGAGTCCAATGTTGAATTCTCATTCGTATTCAAACTTTTAACTTGTTCATTTTTAGTGAGAGGTTCATTAACTATATGCACTAAATCACCAACATTCAAGTATTCATCAATTTTGACTATTCCGTAAGCATTTGAATCATTAGGTAGTTTAGCAAATTCAGAAAATTTCTTTTCGCAATCGTAAGAAGTATCCTGTAGTTTTTCACTTTCATATTCTAAGAAAGGTAATTATTTTGTATGTTGTTCTTTGCACATATCAAACGAGTGATATAGTTCAATAGGTTTCACATACAAATATTTAGCGTTATTATAATAAATGTTTCATTGCTTAACTAACATAATATTATCACTTCTCACTGAATCTCTATCTAAGGTTAAGTTTCTCAATTGTAGTTCTAGATTCTAAATATTACTCTTCTTAATATCGATATGATTTTGAGCATCAAACAACAACATTTTTTAACGTTCAGCTTCTCTACTAGCAGATTCAACATATCATTAACATATGAGAGAGTATCATCAAAATCAGGTAAAACTGTAAGATAAGAACTTAAGGGAATATTAAAAGATTTAAGCAGAGTATGTACCTTCGATGTCATGGGTGAATTATTTCTGCCTATAGATACAAAACATATACCTGTGACCTTCTCATCCTTTGACTCATCCTCTTCATATTGAGAAAACATCGCTCCATGAGTTAGATTCCTCATCTCTTTCTCATCAGATCCAGATGACCACATCTAATACGTTCCATCATTTTCGCTTCCTCCCTTCGCAACCAATGAAAGACCTTTTTTTTGCCCTTATCTCCTCTATCTTTTCCTCATAGTAAGCTTTGTCTTATACTCTCTCCTTATTCTCTTTCTTCTTTTGCAGCATGTAGTCTTTAGCAAACTGGTTTGAACCATTGCAATAGTAGCAAATATAGCCCGAATCACCTTTCAGTTTCAACTGCTTCTTCTCAACACAATTCTTACTATCCTTCTTTTCTTCCTTCAAATCCACCTTCACAACTTTTGTCAATGCACTGTTCCCTTTCAACTCGCTGTTACTTTTGCACTTGGGATTTAAAGGCTTATTGAAAAACCTTTTCAGCTTACTGTTAGAATAGTAAGCAATAGCCTCCTCCTCAAAATTTACTAAAAAATGTTCTTCTTCAGAATTATCTTGTTCACCAGTTTTGATCTCGGATTCCTTTTCATCCACTTTTGAAATTAATTCTAAAGGTCCACCGCTGTCAAACTTTCCTTTCTATGCTATCTCATTAATTTCACTTTTATAAGCCTTGATCATGTTGTACAAACCTCCCAAAGAATATCCATCAAAATTCTGTTGAGTTTTGACATCAGACTTATGTTTCTCCACTTCTTTCGCAACCCTATCAAAAAGGTAAGTTTGTAATCAAGAGTTGAATGAGTAACACCATAGCGATTGTACTTGAATATCAACTCATTCAAGCAATCATAATACAACTCAATGGTTTCTCTATCTTTCTACTTGAATTCACCAAGTTCCAACAGGCATTGTTTCACATAACTCTTCTTGGTCTTTTCACTTCCTTGATACTTTTCTTTCAGAGTATCCTAAATCTCCTTCGTAATCATGCATCCTCTAACATAGTTGTAAACAATTGGTGGAGGACCACCACAAAGTTCACGAAGACAGTTTTTATCGTTAGACTACTATCTATCCCTTAGTGTTACCATACAATTGGATGAACCTGCATTTCCAACTTGCTCAAGCCTTTCAATACAATAATTTCCACTAGTAACACATCCGCAAATATCTTCGTCGATTCTGTTGAGATAATCCTCCATACGATCCACACACAGTTTATAATACTCCGTAATGAGCATTGGAATCTTCGTGGAAGATCCAAGCAAATGAGAAAACCTTGACATGGCATTCATGTTGAAATTCACCATTTTCGTACGTATAAAAGTGACGAATGATTTCAGAAGAGAGATCTAACGAATAAATATATCAAACTGAAAATGATCACGAAACACTCGATATATCAAACTGATTGTAGAACTGTAAGAAATAAATCAATTAACACAATTTTTCTTAATCAATAATGCGAAATTTTTTGAATTAGATATAACTATTGAAAACAATTAAAAAAGGCAAGAAAACTAGTATTGACTGAATGTCTTGCTATGATACCAATTAAATAGTGTTTAAAATGAGTTTAAAGAATGAAATTAATATTAGTAAGTATTAAGAACACAATCGTAAATAATATATATTTGGCTCATTAATTTTTTGAATGAGTACAAAAGTTCTAGAGAGGGAATGAGAACAAAAGTGCCCAAAGGCTTCACTCTAATACTATACTAACTTTATTACTAGAGTAATACAAAATCTCAAAAGTATGCAACGACTAGATATTCGACATCAATATAAAAATGCCTTGCAAAATACATACACACCGAAGCACTAGACTTTGCGCCTATACAAACCAAAACGTCTTTCAACATCTCACTACACATTTCACACTGAACAATAACCAATCAATCAAAGAGATTCGAGGGGACTCCTCGACACCAAACTCCATAGAGATTCCAGACCAGCCCTCGTCTCAGGTACATGTCCTATGTTTCCAGTAGTACAAGCCCAATAATACCTTCCACGTATACATGTACCATCCCCAAGGCCAATCTGAGTCATCTAAGTTACCCCTCTACATCCATAATTACCTATACTACACAACACACATTATAAACTCATATGGAAAACCATCAACTTCTACACTAGCAGTACCAAGAACCTCAATCAACATCGTTAGTTGCATGCATTGTACTCCCCTCTTTCTTTAAAGAATATTTTTTTAGAAAATCAGTTATTTTTATTTTGAAAGGATTATAATTTCCTCAGTTTGAGTTCTAAGACACCCAGAAATGTGCCAGAACTCCTCAAACCAAGGCTCTAATAATAACTCGTAACAACCCAAAATACAGGATCAAAATTTTCATTTTAAATAAACACAACAGTTACAATCGTCACAATATTCGGAAAAATTCATTAATTATAATGTCAGATCATCAGAGTAAAACATCAAATTGGGGAAAATATTAAGGAGTGAATGTTGCACCATCAAGCCGAACCCTTCCCCTTAGTACCAGAAGTAACTGAAACCACAAATATAAATTGTAAGCAAAATTATAGTGAGTTTCCCAATCCTATCACATACTAAAAGAAAACATGTAAGTGCCATGGGCTACCCGAATGGCCTTTGCACACAATGCCAAGGGACAAATCATGGTCTTACATATATATATATATATATATATATATATATATATATATATATATATATATATACATATATATATATGAGTGCCAAGGGCTACCCCTATGGTTTTCCTTGCGATATCGAGGGCCAAATCCTGGTCTTACACTCAAGTGACATATGCTACCCCCATGGTATTCCATACCATTATCGTAAAGTCAACAACATTCTATGTAAAATGAAATGGGCTGATATTGGTGTCTTCGACCCATGAACATGGTGAGAATACTCACTTCAACTACTGAAATCCCAAACAAACACTCGGGCTGCTAGGGTAGATAAATTCATGTGATAACTAAAAAAAAGGTCCCAAAAGAATTGGTTCAAAATCCAGGCTAACACTTACATCATAAGACTAATTTAAAAAATGAGATGGGCTAAGCTGGACCTAAAGCCTAATAAAATCCTAAGCCCCAAAAAAGGATCAAATAAGGCTCACAATGAGTCTAACAACTGGAGTGGTCCGTCGGAAAAACGTCCAAGGCTCAAACCTATCAAACAAGACCATCAATTTGGCCCAAAAAAAATTCTAACGGATCTGGGATGTACGCTCAGCGTACACAATAGTACGCACAACATACAAGGTTGGAGCAGGAAATCATGACTAATGGAGGCAATACGCGCGACGTATAGGAAGTACGCTTGAAGTACGCAGCCCCCATGCAAGCCATGCAAAGGTGACATAATTACTTAAGACCAAACAATTAAAACTTAGATCTAGACCCCTTAAGACCATTAAGGCCATAAAGTTACAAACTTTATGCCTTTAGGTGGATACAGAGAGCCCAAACTCTAAAACCTAACTTATCACACCGAAACTTACACTCTAACACATGAATGGGGGACTCAATAAGGTTCAAACTTGCACCTTTATGATATAAAACGACTAGAAGCATATGAATATATAACTTGGAGTCTTAGGAGTAGCTCATGCCCACCAAGATCTAAACTTTAGGGATAAAACAGAATACTAGCCTCAAAATGGGACTTAATGAAACACAACCAAAGTTTCGAGCTTTATACCTTCTAGTGGTGCAAAATGAAGAGGAGATACTAAATTCAAGCTCTTGAGAGAAAAGGTTTCTTCTTGAACAACCTTCTTCACAACTAAAAGCACACACTATCACTCAAAAAGGTCCAAAATGGTAAAAATGCACTAGGGTTTGCTAAAAGGGTCGGGAAGGGGATCGAGGTTAAGGTACGGGAGGGTCTAGGGTCATAATGAGGTTTTAATAGTGTACAAACCCTAATTCTTAGAGCTTAGGTTTGAGCCAGATACGCCCTGCATACAGGAGTACTCGCATCGTACTCACACGGAGGCCATTACGCTAAGCATACGAGGATGTACCCCCGGGTACACGATCCACACCAAAATTTCTAGATTTAACTTTGGGGGGCTAAAAGTGAAACTAAATCTAACACAAGGGTTCACAAGAAAACCTGATAAATCTTAGATGTTACAGTATCTTAATTACTGCTGAAATCTAGTACACATGCCCGCAACATGTCCTCTAGTGTATGGATAGTTTGCTCATTCTGACCATCAGTCTGCGGGTGGAAAGTCGTGTTGAAGTGAAGACAAGTACCCTACTCCTCATGGAATCTCTTCCATAACCTTGAAGTAAACTGAATATCCCTATCAGAGACCACAAAAATCGACACCCCATGTCGTGGCACCACCTCCTAGATGTAGATATCGACCAACTTCTCTGCTGAACTACTTTCCTGGAACGGAATAAAATGTGCGCTCTTGGTCAATCGATCCATGATGAACCATATCGAATCTACTCTGTGTGTTACCTGAGGAAATTTGGTGATAAATTAGATTGCAATCTCTTCCCATTTCCAAATGGGAAATCACAACGACTCCATTTTTCCATAGGGTTGCTGATGCTCTACCTTGACTTTCTGGCATGTCAAGCACCTATCCACATACTAGGCCATGACTCACTTCATACATGACAACCAATAGTTAGGTCGGAGATCTCAATACATCGTTGTCACAATATAATGAATAGGGAATCTCAAGTTGTGCGCTTCCTCCATCAGAACCTGATGCGCACCACCCGAATAGGGAACCCACACCCTCCGATTAAGGGTCAATTATCCCTGGTTATCATAATCAAAGGAAGCTACCTAACCCACTATGCACTCACTCTTCTTGTTCTCTTCCTTCATGGCCTTGATATGAGCCTCTCGAATCTGCTCTAAAAGTGGGGTAATCATTGTCATCCTCAATCACAAATCTCGGATCGGGGCAGCAACTGCCTTGTAGCTGATAGCATTAGCCACCATGTTAGCCTTCCTCATATGATATATGATCTCACAATAATAATCTTTCACCAAATCTAGCCATCTATGGTGCCTCATGTTCAAATTCGGCTGAACCATCAGATACCTTAGACACTTATGGTCCAAGTAAATAGTATAATGAACCCCATAGAGGTAATGTTGGAAAATCTTGAGGGCGAACACCAAATCCCCCAAATCAAAATCTTGCCTAGGATAATTCGCCTCATGAGACTTCAGTTGCCTTAATATGTAAGTGATTACATATACTCGTTGCATAAAAAATTTACCCAATCCCATGATCAACGCATCACAATATACTACAAAGTCCTCAACACCCTATGACAGGTTCAGAATCAACACCACACATAATCTCTGCCTCAATGTCTCAAAATATGTTTGCTACTCAGGCCCCCAACGAAAAGTGAGAGTCTTCTTCGTCAATCGGGTCAACATAACCTCTATCTTTGAGAAATATTGAATGAGTCTCTGATAGTAACCTGCTAATCTAAGGAAACTCCAAATCTTAGATGGATCCCACATAACTCCCCAGCTCATCACCGACTAAACCTTGGCTGGACTGACCAGGATACCATTTTGATCGACAAGGTGTCCTAAAAATTGCACCTCGCACAACCAACACTCATACTTGGAGAACTTCACATACAACCTCTCCCTCCATAGAGTCTCCAATACATTTCTCAGATGCTCCTCCTGTTGCTTCATGGTCTTGGAATAGACTAGGATGTCATCAATAAACACAATCATAGACCGATCCAACATATGTCTGAATACATGAATCATGAGATGCATGAATGCGGTTGGAGCGTTAGTGATCCCGAATGACATCACCAAAAACTCGTAATGACCATAACGAGTCTGTAAGGTTGTCATCTGTGTGTCCTCGTCTCTGACCCTCATCTGATGATATCCTGAAAACATAAAAAAATGGGGTCGTAAAACTCACACTAGTAGCGTGATCTATAGAATCTAAATGAAAATTCCTCACAGTCTCGTCGTTGTCAGGATTGGAAGGGAAACAACCTTCGGAAAATGAGGGAAATAAATAAAATTTTATGTAATGAGAGAAAGGGTTGAACTTGCTATTTATAGGTTGTATAGTGCCTATTCACGTCGTGACACACATATGGTCACGTCGTGAGTTTCCATGAGTCATCCCGTAGCCTTACCACATGTTTTCTAGCATCAAGAAGTTTCCTGGAACACTTTCACAACGTGACATGCATGTTCACATCGTGAACCAAGGCAGCTAGGGCTTTTGTCACGTGTCATGCTCTTAGATCGCTACATCTTTGGAAGATCATAACATTTGCATATGAGCTCCATTATTAACATTGTTTATATCCATGCGTAGGTAATTATGAGTACTACAACTTTCTTTTAGATTCAAATAGCTAGTTCTATGTCTATTTTAAATTCCTCTTGTTATAGGGGCTATAATGTTAGAATTTGTCATAGCTTCTTCATTCGAATTCAGATTTAGACGTTCTATATATTTTTGGAATCGTATAGACTTGTAGTGATGAATTAAATGTCACTAAAGATTAAATTAATATGATTATAATATGTGTTTGTTATATTTATTGGAATTATCTTTCTCCTAAATTTGACTGATGTTACATTCTCCTCCTGTTAAAGCAATTTCGTACCGAAATTTATCTTGTGGACGGGGAATTATTAATTAGTTAGGGTTATTTTTCTTTCATATGGTCCTCACATTCCCAAGTAATTTCTACTCCTTGTAAAAATTTCCATCGAAATTTCACTATGGGAATTCGACTTTGTTCTAATTGTTTGATCTCTCGATCTATAATTTCAACTGGTTCTTACACAAAGTTGAGTTTGGTATTGACTTGTATCTCATTGAGAGGTACAACAAGAGTGTCATCAGATAGACACCTTCTGCAATTTGATATGTGAAAAATATCTTGTACATTGCTTAGCTATTGAGGTAACTTAAGTTGATCTGTGACGAAACCAATTCTTCTTAGAATTTCAAAAGGTCATATATATCGTGGGTTGAGCTTGCATCATTTCCTAAATCAAATCATGCCTTTACAAGGAGAGACTATCAACATTACCTTATATCCAACTAGGAATTCCGAAGGTTTACATCATACATCAACATAGCTCTTTTAACGATTACGTGCGACCTTTAATCGATCCTTAAATTATATGATCTTTTTAGGTGTCTCGTGGATTATTTATGGCCAGATACGTAGGGTATCACCTGTATGTTCTCTGGCCAATTGTTTGTCTCGAACTTCTACCAAACATATTAGGGAACGACATTTTCATCCATAAAGAGCCTGAAACTGTGTGACCTTAATGCTGGTGTGATAACTATTGTTGTAAGAAAACTAAATTTACAGTAAATGAGTATCCCATACATTTCCGAAGCCTATTATGCAGCCTCAGAGTGTATCTTCCAAGGATAAGATGGTCCTCTCGCTCTGACCATCTGTCTATGGATGGTAAGCCGTACTCATATCCAAGCGTGTTCTGAAGGATTTCTTTAGTGATTGCCAAAATCGTGAAGTGGATCTACTATGTCTATTAGAAATAATAGAAATCGGAAATCCATGCAATTTGATGATTTCCTTGAGATAAGTTATGGTAAGATTTTCCATCTTATTGGTTTTGTTGATTGGTAAGAAGTTGGTGGATCTAGTTAATCTATTGAATACCACCAAAATAGTGTCGAATCCACTAGGAGTTTTGAACTACGTGTTCACCAGATGTACTCTAAAAATTATGGCAGTTATGGACTTAGTTCCATATAGATGAACATTGGCAACTGTGGATTTAGTGCCTATTTCTCAGCAAAATCCATAGGAATAAATATTGAAGGATAGATGATTCTTAGGGTAGATCCTTAAGAATAAAGAAAATAATTGATATTGGTAAGCAAAAACTATAACTCCTAATTCAAGGTCATGGGTAGTGTAATTATTTTCATGCCCTTTAAGTTGCTAGGAAGCATAAGAGATAACTTTTCCCCTTTGCATCAACACACATCCCAATCCTTGATTTGATGTGTAATAGTATATAACGAAATCATATGTCTCATCTACGATGGATAAGATTGGTGCACTACATAGCATTTGTTTTAGTTTCTAGAAAGCAACTTCTTTTATATCTCCCCAGTTGAACTTTGTGTCTTTCCGTGTCAGTGTTGTGAGTGACTTAGCTATCTTAGAGAAATTCTATTTGAATCTACGGTAGTAGCCAACAAGTCCTAAGAATTGACGCACTTTTGTTGGCATCTTTGGTGCTTCCCAATTCTTTATTACTTCAACTTTGGAAAGGTTGACATGAATTCCTTTGTTACTAAATATGTGCCCTATAAATTGTACTTCTCTAATCCAAAATTCACATTTGGAAAATTTGGTGTACAAGTTATCTTTTCTTAGTAGTTCCAAGATTATTTGCAAGTGTTGACCTGTTTCTTCCTTGGTTTATGAATATCAATATATCATCAATAAATACTATCACGAATTTATCCAAGTACGCTTTGCACACACGATTCATGAGATCCATAAACACTGTTGGAGCGTTGGTCAATCCAAAAGGCATAACTAAGAACTCTTAATGGCCATACCGAGTCCTAAATGTTGTTTTTGGAACATCGTCTTCTTGTATTTTTAGTTGATGGTACCCTAATCTGAGATCTATCTTTGACTAGTAGCTAGATCCTTGAAGTTGATTGAATAGATAATCAATTCTAGGAAGCGGGTAACAATTCTTGATTGTTAATTTGTTCAGCTACCTATAATCGACACACATTCAAAAGGATCCATCATTCTTCTTAACAAACAAGATTGTTGCTCCCCTAGGTGAAAATCTTTGTCTGATAAAAGGCTTTGTCAAGAAGTTCTTGTAGTTGGCTAGATAGTTCTTGCATTTTTTGAAGGAGCTAACTGATAGGAAGATTTCGCTACTAGTGTTGCTCTTGGAATTAAGTCAATTCAGAATTCAACTTGTCGAACATGTGGTTTTCCAGGTAGATCTTTAGGAAACACATCTGAGCAGGTACATACTTAGGGTATGTCGTTGTCACACCCCCAAACCAGAACGGCGGAAACGTTCGGGGGCGGAGGACGTCATATTCAGTATCATAACAGTTCATAAAAAGGAAAATACACACCACCACACATATATAAAGGTTTTAAAAATGTTTACATAATTGTATTCATTACATGTTCAAAAGATAAATACATAAACATCTTTCAAAAGAAGTAATTAACGCCAGCGCGTTAATCCCCAAAAGTTGATTTCCAAACCTGCTTAGCGGTTCCCTGAGAATACAAGTTATTTCAAAGAGAAAGTGTCAACAATTAAGTTGGTGAGTTCATAAGTGGTTTAGAAAAAGTGTATGCCATTCCAAATTGAGTGTATGTTTTCCAAGAAAATCCCTTATTTTCTTATAAAAGTATGAAATGCATGAGAATATTTGTATTGTAAAATGTAAATAGTTGAATGAAGAAAATCCCTTAATTTCCTATTAGTTGTTTGTTTTGTATACAGGAAAATCCCATATTTTCCTAAAGTAATAGTTAGTCTAATGTCCAAGACTAAAAAACCAAAAGCAAATGAGATGCTTTAGAAGATTGAAGGATAGATTTATATAATAAAACCTATAAGAAGATTGCAGTTTGTTAGATGAAGAATAGTTTTAATAGCTACTCATTCATCAATCAGATATCCGATGAGTTTTATAACCATACTAAACATAATATGCCCGTAGCGACGTTCTTCAGGCGTCGTAGCGTTTTGAAAAACTGTCACCCCAAAGGACGGACTGTATCTAACAGTCAGGGCGCGGGATCATGACTTCCCGTATAGATCTATACACATTTGACACGTTCGCCGAACGGGAGACTCTGGTTATAGACAGGACTTGTAGCGATACCTTCCTGCAAAAGGCAGTATTTGAAGATGTACATGTCTCACGGATTCTCAACTAAGTCTGTATTAAAGTAATAGTTTTGTATGCAAAGATTACCCTTTTTCACAATGTTTGACAAACCATAAATCATAAGTTCTTAAAATGTATAAAATGGTTTAGCAACGAAGGATACTTTGGAATTACTAAATACTTTGTATAAATCTAGTCCATGCAAAGTATGACAAGAGTTTTCACATAGTAGTAATAAATCACAAGTGATTCATTTGATAAAAATGAGTAAAGTGAAACTTTATGAAATACACGATAATAACTGTATGTTTACTTGTATTCCCCCCTAAAAGAGTATAAAAAGCATTTAAAACGTATTTAAAGTGTGTTTGTAGGGGTATAAACTCACTTGATAGATTGAAGAAGGTGTGACGAAAACCGAGCAGAACTTTGACTTAAAAAAAGCGGATTTTCTCGGGATTCTCGGGAATCTCCGGAGCGTAAAACTTCCTTCGGGGCTTGAGTAGGAGAACCGGGGCTTTGGGATAACTATTGCACGGAAAACGAGGCAAAACGCAAGAAAAACGAGAGAAAATGAGCAAGTTTCCCCGAAACCCTCACATCCCTTTTATAGGGGCTGAGAGGCCTCGGTACGCTGGGCGTATGAGGTTACGTGGGGCGAATTCGTGCGTCATGCATGACCGAGTCCTCGACTGCCTCGGTTTCGGATGGGACGGGGCATAGTCTCGCATAGGGGCGACATGGACGAACCGGAGCCAAGTCCTTGAGTACGCTAGGCGTACGAGGGTACGCCGGGCGTAACTCGGATGGACCCGGTGACTCACCCTTCGGATAAAACCGATTTTTGAATTAAATTTATATATTAATTATTTAGCAAACTTCAAAAATTCATATCTCCTTCATACGAACTCCGGCTTCGACGTTCTTTATATCCACGCGTAGGTGAGACTATGCTCTACAACTTTCGTTTAGATTCCGTCGGCAAATTTCGAAATTATTTTTGTTATTTATTTTTAAAAGGTCAGGGTAAGAAAAGTTCGTTAATAATTCATAACTTTTTCATACGGCGTCAGATTTGGGCGTTCTTTTTATGTATGTTTGTAGTTTAATGATATCTATGACTTTCATTTAGGCACCTAAGGTCAAAAAGTATTTTATCGAAACTTCTTGTTTTTACCTATATCTGTATTGCCGGTTTTTGTCGGAAAACGTGGAATGGTCATAACTTCTTCGTTATAACTTGGATTTTAGTGTTCTTTATATGTTTGGAAACCTTAATACGATATCTACTACATAGTGTACTCCAAACAGAGCTTTTGAATATTTCATTTTTCGATGATATTCTTATTACTTTACAAAGAGGTTACAAGACTCGATTTTAATGACTTGAAATATCGGGTT
The DNA here is from genome assembly GCF_002870075.4 of Lactuca sativa. Lineage (NCBI taxonomy): Eukaryota > Viridiplantae > Streptophyta > Magnoliopsida > Asterales > Asteraceae > Lactuca > Lactuca sativa. Next base: position 106,041,823 of record NC_056627.2, read on the forward strand.
GTTACATTATCCCCCCGTTAGCGGGAATTTCGTCCCGAAATTAAATACAAAAGAAAAGTTTTAGAGGCTGAGGAAAAGATGTGGATACTTCTGTTGCATCTGATCTTCTCGCTCCCATGTGAACTCAGGTCGTCGCTTAGCGTTCCAACGAACCTTTGCTATTGGTATTCGACTCTGCTAAGTTCGTTTAGTTTCCCTATCCATGATCTCGACGGGTTCTTCCACAAAGTTAAGATTTTCGTTAAGTTCGATTTCATCGAGTGGAATTACTAGTGTTTCGTCAGACAAACACTTTTTCAGGTTCGATACGTGGAATACTGGACGTACTTTGTTAAGCTCGATTGGAAGTTGGTGTTTGTAAGCCATTGGAGCAATTCATGAAATGATTTCGAAGGGTCCAATGTACCGAGGATTTAGTTTCCCACGCTTTCCAAAGCGTATCATTCCCTTCCAGGGTGAGACCTTTAGCAGTACACAGTCTCCAATCTAAAATTCCAAGGGTTTTCGTCTTTTGTCGGCATAACTCTTTTGCCTATCCCTTGAGGATTTCAGTCGTTCTCGTATTTGAACGATCTTTTCAGTCATTTCTCTGATGATCTCCGGACCAGTGAGGGTGCTATCAGGGACTAGACCTTTTGCCAACTACGTGTCGCTTACTTCCGTCCAACACAGAGGTGATCTGCACTTACGGCCGTAAAGGGCTTCAAATGGAGCAGTCTTGGTACTAGTATGATAACTATTGTTATAAGAGAACTCGACTAAAGGTAAGTGAACATCCCACGCTTTACCAAAGTCGATTACACATGCTCGTAACATGTCTTCCAAGGTTTGGATCGTTCTCTCACTCTGCCCGTTAGTTTGTGGGTGATAGGCCGTACTAATATCCAACCTTGTTCCCATGGATTTTTGCAAAGAATCTGGAAGTGAATCCGTTGTCTCTGTCTGAGATGATAGACATCGGCACTCCATGAAGTCGTACGATCTCTCGGATGTAGGTTCTCGATAGTTTTTCCATCTTATCAGTTTCCTTCATCGGTAAGAAATGAGCGGACTTGGTTAGTTTGTCGACAATCACCCAAATAGTATCTTGGCCACCCTGAGTTTTTGGCAGTTTCGTAATGAAGTCCATGGAAATCTGTTCCCATTTCCACTCAGGTATTTCAGGTTGATGGAGTAGACCTGAGGGTTTTTGGTGTTCTATTTTTATCTTGGGGCAAGTCAAGCACTTGCTCACATAGGTAGCAATCTCTGCTTTCATGTTTGGCCACCAGTAGAGTTGCTTGAGATCTAGATACATCTTATCTGACCCTGGGTGCACGGAGTATGGAGCCTTGTGTGCTTCGCTCATAACTACCTCTCTGAACCCACCAAACTTGGGTGTCCAGATTCGGTTCATGAGGTAGCGTACTCCATCACTCTTGATTTCTAGGTTCTTATCCATCCCCCTAAGGGTCTCACCTGTTACGTTTTCGGGTTTCAAGGCCTCTATTTGAGCCTCCTTGACTTGTGCTAACAGGTGCGAATGGATCGACATGGTTAATGACTTCACTCTTTGACCAGAGTACTCCTTTCGACTAAGGGCATCGGCCACGACGTTTGCCTTTCCCGGATGATAGCAAATCTCACATTCGTAGTCGTTGAGCAATTCGACCCAACGTCGTTGTCTCATATTTAACTCCTTCTGGTCGAAGATGTGTTGAAGGCTCTTGTGGTCTGTAAAGATGGTGCACTTGGTCCCGTATAGGTAGTGCCTCCAGATTTTTTGAGCGAAGACCACCGCTCCAAGTTCTGGGTCATGAGTGGTGTAGTTGGCTTCATGCTCTTTCAGTTGTCGTGAGGCATATGCAATAACCTTTCCTCTCTGCATTAGTACATAGCCCAACCCTTGCTTCAAAGTGTCGCAATACACCACAAAATCGTTAGTCTCCTCTGGAAGAGAAAGAATGGGCGCACTGCAAAGGGCCTGTTTAAGAGTTTGAAATGCAGCATCTTGTTTTTCTCCCCAGTTGTAGGTCACCCCTTTCTGAGTTAAGGCGGTAAGAGGCTTTCGGATGCTGGAGAAGTTCTGAATGAACCTTCGATAATAACCAACAAGACCTAGAAATTGGCGAATCTCTGTTGGTGTAGGTGGTGCAGACCAATTTTTGATAGCCTTGATTTTTTATGCGTCCACGTGGATTCCTTCCTTGCTGACCATGTGACCGAGGAAGTCCACCTTTCTAATCCAAAACTCTCATTTTGAGAACTTTGCATAAAGTCTCTCAGTTCGTAACGTCACTAAGACTTGTCTCAGATGTTGACTATGCTCTTCTTTATTCTTTGAATAAATCAGTATGTCGTCTATGAATACTATCACAAATTTATCCAAGAATGGACGACATACTTGATTCATTAGATCCATGAATACGGTCGGGGCATTGGTTAGTCCGAACGGCATTACTACGAACTCGTAATGTCTGTATCTCGTTCGGAAGGCCGTCATGGGAAAATCACTCTCCAGGACTCACAGCTGGTGATATCCTGATCTCAGATCGATCTTGGAGAAGTAGTTGGCTCCTTGGAGTTGGTCGAATAAGTCGTCGATTCGGGGTTGGGGATAACGGTTCTTGATGGTATGTTTGTTGAGTCCTCGGTAGTCAATGCACATCCTGAATGATCCATCCTTCTTTTTCACGAATAATACGGGTGCTCCCCAAGGCGAGAAGCTCGGCCTGATGAATCCTTTTCCGAGTAGCTCATTCAGTTGGCTGGATAGCTCTTGCATCTCCGCCGGGGCTAACTGATAGGGCGCTTTGGCTACTGGGGTAGCTCCGGGAACCAGGTCGATTATGAAATCGACTTGTCTCACTGGTGGTATTCCTGGAAGGTCCTCGGGAAAAACGTTGGGAAAATCGCATACGTCAGGCACATACTTGACGTCCTGGACTTCGCGTTTCACATCCACGACATGTGCCAAAAACACGTGATACTCCTTGCATAGGCACTTCTGAGCTTGGATACTTGAGATGATACGAAGAGTGGTACTAGGCTTGTCGCCCAAGACAAAGAAAGTTTCGCCGGTTGGCAGATTAAGGCGAACAGCCTTATCGTAACATAAAATGTCTGCATAATGAGAACTCAGCCAATCCATACCAATGATGACATCGAAACTCTTAATCGAGACTGTCATGAGGTTGATTGGAAAAGGGTTATCATTTAGAGTTAGGGTACAGTTTAAGTATATCTCCTTAGTGATGGGTTTTGGTCATAAGACATCCTATGTGCTCATACAAACCCTAATGCTTGGATCTAGGTTTCTCTATTGAACATGCTTTGAATCCAAGACTATAAACCCTAATTCTAGCATATGGAAATCGATATTAACATATAATTAGGTTTAAGATATTACCTTGATTTTTATGTAGCAATAACAATCCCAATTCTTCCTTGAATTGACTTTGGAAGGCTTAGAGTCACAACTGTCACTCCTCTAATGGCTTAGAAACACCAAGAGCAAATGGAGAAGGTATAAAGAGAGAGGAAAGAGGTAGGAGTTCGTCCTTAGGACTTCTTGGGAAGGCTTAGACGAATTCATGAGCCTTAGGGGGTTTATATAGGTGTAAAGATTTGGGTTTTAGTCCTTATCATTATCTAGTTGCTTGCCCACCAAGCAACCATAAGATAAGTCTTAGAAACCCTTATCCTAGTCAAATTCTAAGGCATTATCTCTTTAAATTCGTTCACCCTATATTTAAGATAATCCTTACCTTATTTTGTAACTATCACATAATTACAATTCAGTCCCTCTAGTTTAATTAATTACACTTGATCACAAAATTAATTCTTAATTAATTATTGACCAATATTAATTAAATAAATATGATTTCTCCTTTAATATATTATTCTTATAATCATATTAATAAATCATAATAATCTGTCTCTCTATTTATTTCTCCAATCAAGTTGCTTTGGTGAAGGCAACCCAAAAGGACCATGCACCATCGGCTCAAGTACTTAGACACTAATCCAACAGTCTCCTACTTGGATAAGTCTAATAACTATTATGCGTATGACTTCAGATCCTGATCTGCAATCATAGCTTTCCAAAGCCGCTGTCAACTCTGATCCTATCAGATACGTGTGTCCTTAGATAAGGGATCATATATTCCTCCATTCTTGATATCATATGAGATATGATTTCAAATCATTCTCTTTGTACTATATCTCGATTCCGATTTATGACGACTAACTAATTGAACAAATCAAATTAGCCTTAGCCTGGCCGAGCATTTACGTTTGTCATTACTAAATCATCGAGGGGCTCAAAGATATCGCTTTTATCCTACCTTGGATAAAAGGAACGGATAAACTTTGATACAATGCTTGCTTGCACTCACTCACCGAATCACACACAACAATATGTTTTATAACACCAAGTTACTAGTGCGTTTACATATTATCAATGTGCAACGGATTTGCAAGATATAACTCACACATCTCGGTTTCAAGAATATAAGATGTTATCGTCTCACCAATCACTCGTGATACAATTCATGGAGTGATCCAAGTGAGCATGGGTTTAATCCAATGCTCAAATCATATTCATAAGCACTCATGAACGTTGCAGAAAACATTTTCTTATGTCTAATACTCTTTTAGACAATCCACACACCAATTCACGACAGTCTTCATTCATATCTACTTCCAACATATGAATGACTGTGGCCCGTTTGAATAATTCGATTATTCTTAATAAACTCAATTATTCTTGAAGTCAAAACATGCAAATGTGAAACACAAGAATAATACTAATCTCATATGGCCTCAAACCTTTGAATATAAATAAAACGCCTTTTATTTATCACCATATTGATTACTCATTATTTGTCGTTTCGGGTAATCAACTTCTTACTTGAATTACAACACTTGTCCCATTCTCCTAGCATGCACACAATATTTACCTATGGTTCTTACTTTGTGAAATAGATCACATTGAACACATTTCCAATCATTCTCATTTCACAACTCCAAATCCTTTTCATAAGTGAAAGAATATCAAATTCTTGCTACTTGTAGAATATGCTAGATTCTAACATTTTATGCAATGATCCTTTTGTGATTTCACTGCACCAAAGTCACAAAGACTATTGCTAATGATATTACAAAGTCCTCTATCGGAGATTGTTACAAGACAATTCCTTAGATATGATGTCTCTCACTCAAAGTACATTCCTTTGAACATCCTTTTGCATAAAAGTTTCTAATCTAGACATAGATTTTCAATATTCAATTCCCCATATGGACACGTTTCCATATTTTCCATATGACAACTCATCCAATACCATGCTTCCAACTACTCACAAGCAACCAATCCTCGTCGAACTTTGGATTGTTCTTTGATAGTTGTTTAATTATTTTAGTCAAAACCAATTCTAGGCCCTTTTCCCTCTAAATGCGCTCGACATTTGGAAAATTTTAGAATGGTCAAACATTAAAGCATTTGCAAGCGATCCTATACCCGAAGCGTATGGGACACGACACATAATGTTTTATTCGCTATGTTCTCAAAATTCGAATTGTGAAGAGGAATGCCGTAATCATGATCAAAATTTTAAGAACACACTATGTACCCTTGACTAAATTTATTAACATTTCTCAACCTAAACCTTTAGATTTGAAATGAAGCATAATATTTTCTCCCTTAATTATAGCAAAACAACTATTCCTTCCTTACAACTTTGCAAAGAATGACTCTTGTTTTCTATAATTAATATTGCCAACTTGCAATACGTGCCTTAATAATCATACAATCATAACTTTTATGCTCCCACTATCATGATGATTATTATAAGCATAACACTTATGCTCCCACTAGCTTCGACATGTATTCATAAACATCTTAACTTTCAGAAAAACAATGCTTATTGAATTTCTTAAGTTCATGTTTCTAATACTTAGTGCTTTGATAATCTTTTATCAAGGCTTCTTGAACTTATACACCTTTGCCTTAGATAGTTCATATGTGTGTGTAAACAATTGCCAAACCTCACAATTCAAATTATGGAAAGGGATACCGTAACCATAATCGAATTCGAGAACGCAATTTTACGATCACTATCTTCTTAAAATCTTTCTTAGTGAAAGCATTTCCTCACAATCATTTTCACGAAGGAGGAAATCTTATGACACATAGATTTAAATAGTGTATGTGTTCCTATCCATGTGAATTTGTTAAAACCAAAGTTCACGACAAATTCAAACTCATATGGACCGAACTTTCTTAATCTTGATTTCTTGCCTTATGGTAGCACAGCTGCCCATCATGTCTTCCAAGTAGTTAAGCAGCTCGCCCTTTCCTATCAATGTACCTTTCATTGATTAAGGTGCTTTGCCTTTTATGCGTTCAAAATGAGAACTCATAGAACTCACATGCATAATTAACTCGATTGGATTGACACGGAAACAAAATAATGTCATCACGATAGGTTGTAAACCTCAACTCGTGTGCTAGTGATGATCGATAAGGTTCATTTGATTTGTTCCTGAAACCTTTCAAGACTATTAAGACTCCCACTGACTCCTTGACATATAAGATTCTCTTGTCAATAACCATTTCTTGACAAACAAATATTCAAGAGTTAGTGTATCTTTTATTAAAACTCTTCATAAATTGGTCCTAGTTGGTCTTTGTCTTATCCAAGACATCACAACTTTCCACATTTGACGAATGTTACAAACCTTCTTAATAGTTTTCACTCAATGTTACAATCTTAGCTTTAAGACTTGTTATTGGAACGGAGTATGATTCACTTCTTGATTTAACCATTTCTTCAATTCTTGATTCCTCTTCTTAGACATACAATTGTACTAAGACTCACTTAGAGGATCAATTGAGATATGGTTCTTAATCATTATGACCTATCATAAAGCATAAAAGCTACTCTCCCTTCTTCTTAGAATGGAGAAACTCTTATCTTTCTGCCTACTTGATTCTTCTTATTCGTTTTGCTATTGATTTAAACTTTTTCAATCAATTCATAATTACACTTAATCTTGTAAGTATAATCATATTTACTAAACCTTTAGTAAAACATGACGAATATCATTGTTACTCTTATGGTGGAGTTGATTAACACGCAACTTTGTGTGCTCGATCTCCTAGTCCTTCACTTGACACTTTGTCAATGAATTAGTCTAATTTCCAAATATGAAATTTCTCATTCATCGTGCAACCAAGTTGCATGATTCCAAGTTTCTATCCAATTGAAACTTGGGCGATGAGAAACTCTCCCTATTTGGTAAATTCTCGACTTTCCATAAATAACATAATAAGAACCAAATCCATTATTGTTAATAATAGAAACATTTTAACATCAATTTTTCATACATGCCATTGCAAGGATAAATAAATAAAATTTAAAATCAAAATTTATTTTATTGTGGAAAAATTTTGTCCTTACAATGCAATTCATTGAAAAACCTATGCTAATACATCTTTCTTAGCAATCTAACTCTAACTCTAAGTAGTAGCTTAAGAATCTAATCTTCAAGAAATATGATCGAAATCCATTCCTTCATGGTTAGATTCTGCTCACTTCTTCCTTTAAGCTCCCTTTCTTTTCTTCGATTCTACAAAACATCAATTGTAATCTTATCACATTATGTATTAAAAGAGTTAGTCAATGGATTTTACCTAAATTAGAGCCATACGTTTCGACTCTCCCATCTCTTAGATCTCTTAGGTAAATGGGGCAGCTTTGTCTCCAATGCCCTTTCTCTTGGCAATAAAAGCAAATTGACTCTTTTGGAACATGACATGGAACTACTTCAGACATTGCCTTTCTCTTATGATCAAACTTTTCGATCATAGCATGTCTTTCGTTGCCATTGTCTATATCCATAGAGGTCTTGAAGGCAGATTCACCAATCAACTTTGCTTTTCTATTGCGCCAAACCATTGCTGATTCAGCAGCAATAAGCATATAGGTGAAATATATAAGGGTCACGTCGCGGTTCATCATATAGTACTCTCTTACGAACTCACTATATGAGTTAGGAAGTGACTGAAGAACCCAATCAACAGCCATTTCCTCACAGACAACGGATCCCAACATTCTTAACCTATCAATGTGTGACTTCATCCTTAGGATGTGTGCACACACAGACTTTCCTTCTTTATGTTTACTTGCCAAAAGGGCTTCAGTGAGCTGGAACTTTTCAAGCCTTTGAACTTGTGGGTTAGGGAGAATAATTGGAGGAGGAGGAGGAAGTGAAGCATGATCTCTTTTTCTTCGATCGAATCGTGGAATATCATCTTCATGTGGAATGCTTGTTCCACGGGATTTGGGAAAACCATAGTTGTCGAACTTTGACATCTACAAAACGGGAGATAAACGAATTCAATTTAGTTGATAGATAGAGTCCTTAGTAAATCACCCAAATGAGATACTAAGGCTAGGACCCAACACAATATTCTACAACTCGGGAGAGGGATGCCGTAACCCTAATTGTAGAATATTTGAAGGTAAGTGAATGACGATTCACTAATTTCCACCACGAAAAACGAAAAAGAAATTTAAGTTTTAAATCTTATGAAAACTCCAAGATCCTTTGAGATTCATTGAACTTTCAATGGCATGTTTAAACCTCGATATGCCCCTCTTGTTTGTGACTGGGATGCCGAGGATCACAAAGCGGGTGTGAATAACCATGCAAACTTAGATGGTGCCCTCACATGTTACAGTCAACCTATTCGATGTGCCGGTAAACCACAAACGCTCCACCGAACTATGAAAAACATTGAGTCACCCTTTGCTACCTTTGCTTAGACCCATTTAGTGTGCCGGTAAACCACACACGCTCCACTAACGTCTTCGCAAGGGCACAAAATATAATTTCATGGAATTGCATCAATTCACTTTTGCCTAAGTAACTAAGATTGGGAATTTTATGAAATCATTTAGTTACTTTAATAATTCATTATATTTATAATGGAAGGTTTCGTCCTATCCTACCCATTCGGCTAACGACCCTCCACTAGTTAAGAGTGCGGTGGGTAAGAGTGGATACCCATTCAATCGCCATTTTATAGGCAATTTCCATAAACACCCCTTATAGACCAGCTTCGTGAATGAGGCCTACTAACGGTAATACTGACTTTTACTCATACATATATATAATGTTAGACTTTTAATGTTATATATATATATATATATATATATATATATATATATATATATATATATATATATATATATATAGTATAGGGTGTATTTTATACTTTTAAAATACTAGGTGGTTTAATTTAACAATTATACTTTTAATTCAATTAAATTGTTAACCTAAACTTTTATGGATTTATTAAACCTCTTTTAATTATACACCTTAATTAATTAATAAAACCATAAGGGTGTGATTTGAAAATTTTCAAAACTATACTATACTTTTAGAATTTAACATTCCTAATTAAACTTTTAATCAACTTTTAAATTCCAAAACTTGAGGGCAAGTTTTGAAACATTTGAACACATTAGGGTTTAGATTTTAAATATACATCAAAATTAAACCATTTAATCAAAATTTAAATTCCAAAACTTGAGGGCAAGTTTTGAAACCTTTTTCAAAACATTAGGGTTTTAACTATTTAAATTTCAAAACAACAAAACTTTTGGGCTCAAATTTAGACTATAAAACCTAAAGGGCAAAATATGAAACTTTTCATAACAACAAGGATCAAATAACAAATAATTTAAATTAACATTTAATCACATAATTATCCATATTTGATTTGTTTAATGATTTCTTGCAAAACAATTTATCAATTTAGTCAAAAGAATTAATCAATTATCTTATAAGGAAACAATTATCTTATTAATTGATAAATATCTTCAATTAGATCAAAATTATAGTCAAATATATCATATAATCAGATTAATATTGATCTAACATGATAAGGTAACTATCCCAATGCAAAAACAACAAGAAATCCCGAGATAACCTCCATCTGACGAGTTGACTCGTCGAGTCAAGCCTGGACTCGTCGAGTCACCTTGGACTCGGCGAGTCCAGCCTCCAGAAACCCAAAAATCGAATTTTTTTGAACATGTAATGCATCAATACAATTGAAACCAAGCTAGGCCCTGATACCACTGATGGGTTTTGGTCATAAGACATCCTATGTGCTCATACAAACCCTAATGCTTGGATCTAGGTTTCTCTATTGGACATGCTTTGAATCCAAGACTATAAACCCTAATTCTAGCATATTGAAATAGATATTAACATATAATTAGGTTTGAGATATTACCTTGATTGTTATGTAGCAATAACAATCCCAATTCCTCCTTGAATTGACTTTGGAAGGCTTAGAGTTAGAAGTGTCACTCCTCTAATGGCTTACAAACACCAAGAGCAAATGGAGAAGGTATAAAGAGAGAGGAAAGAGGTAGGAATTCGTCCTTAGGACTTCTTGGGAACGCTTAGACAAATTCATGAGCCTTAGGGGGTTGATATAGGTGTAAAGATTAGGGTTTTAGTCTTTATCCTTATCTAGTTGCTTGCCCACCAAGTAACCATAAGATAAGTCTTAGAAACCCTTATCCTAGTCGAATTCTAAGGCATTATCTCCTTAAATTCGTTCACCCTATATTTAAGATAATCCTTACATTATTTTGTAACTATCACATAATTACAATTCATCCCCTCTAGTTTAATTAATTACACTTGATCACAAAATTAATTCTTAATTAATTATTGACCAATATTAATTAAACAAATATGATTTATCCTTTAATATATTATTCTTATAATCATATTAATAAATCATAATAACCTCTCTCTCTATTTATTTCTCCAATCAAGTTGCTTTGGTGAAGGCAACCCAAAAGGACCATGCACCATCGGGTCAAGTACATACCAAAATAGTTATGGACTTGGACACTAATCCAACACTTAGTGCCTTCGATTTTACCGTTGGCCATTTCTACTATAAACGGTTCACTTAATGATTATGGTAATGGTTTTAGAAGGCCTTTAAAATCGTGACTCAGAAAACTTCTCTCCGCTCCACTATCAAAGAAAATACGTGCATACGAGTTATCGAGAAGAAACGTACCCGTAACAACAGTGGGGTCCGCAACGGCTTCATCTTGTCCCATTGCGAATACTCGGCCCCTTCCGTCGGTATTCCTATTTTTTGCCTTCGGGCAGTCCCTGTGGTAGTGCCCCGTGTCTCCGCACTCAAACCAGGCGCGACTTACTCCGGTATTTGCAGCGGGCGTGGATTGTTGGGTCGGCTCTTTGCAGTACTGGGCTGTATGCCTCTTCTTATTGCACCTAGTGCGTTGGAGGTCATGGCAAAGACCGTGGTGGTGGAAGTTACATTGGTTGCATTTCGGAGATTTCCCATTGTATGAGCTTGTGGGGGCAGTGTTGGTAGGTACAGTAATAGCGTGGGTCGCTACTACTTGTTGTTTCTTGGGGTTCTCCTGTAGGGTTTCTCCCCTTCTCTTGTTCCAAGGCCTACTCTGGCCCTGTGCCTCCTTAGATGGATTGGTGGTAGCTGCAATGGTACCCTATTTTACCCCGTGGTCGATGAGTCGATGAGCCAGGCGTTTAGCGCTGTTATAGGTAATAGGGTTGGAAGCTAGGACATGCCCTTGAATATGGGGTGACAACCCCCAAATGTACCTTTCAACTTTCTTTGATTCTGGGTTGAACCTAGCTGTGTAGGCGACTAGATCAGACCCAGTCATCTTCAGATTCCAGAGCTCTTGCTCAAGCTTTTGCACTTCGCCCCTTGGGAAGTATTCTTCCAGTAGTAGAACCTTCAGATCCTCCCAACTCATGGCGTTGGCGACAGTGAGAGTCACTGAATTCACATGGCTTTTCCACCAAGTGAGGGCTCGATCTATGAAGGTGCAAGCAGCGAACTTAACCTTGCTTGTTTCTTGGCATGAGCAGATCTCAAAGACTGTTTCGGTCTTTTCGAACCATTGCATTAGTGCAATGACTTCCCCAATGCCATTTAAAGTCTTTGGATTTGAGTTGGAGAACTCCTTGTAAGTACATTCTCTTACTTGACCATGACTAGTGCCACGATTGGAATGATTCGTGCTGCTTCCTGTACCTCCATTTCCATTGGAGTTTATTTGCGAGAGAGCTGCTGTTACTGCTGCTGTGATAGCAGCCTGGACCATGGCCGGATCATACGTTGGTGGTGGAGGTGGTGGTGGTGTCGTGCTCGGTCTGGGCCTTAGGTTTTTACGAAGAGGCATCGCGCTGCCAAAAGAAAATGAGAGATTATACGTTTTGGTGGTTGAGAGTTGAATGATATTGAGTAAAATTTCTTTAATAGTTCAAGTATTTGGTTTGACCAACACAGGGTCTTGAGCTTGATTTACAGATGAAGTTTCAATAGATATACTTATGAATTGAATGGACTGCACATAATTAACACACGAAAGAGATATGCCCCATATATATTAAACATATGGTAGTGTTACATCCGAGTTTAGAAATTTTTTTTGACCTTTCTAAAGGTCTCCGATTACAGAAAGTTTAAAGAAAATAATACTTTTATCCGAAGTCCTAATTTATAACAAAATTTGAAATTTTTGGCAAGCACTACTTGCGACGTAGGTTGCGCTTGGAGCTTGACTCCGCATCCGATTGCTTCGATTCCATTAGAGGCCTATTAAAAGCAGCTTGTTGTTCCCTCAATTCGGCTAGGGCTGCAATCATTTGTGCTTGGAATGCCTCGGTTTGGAGTTGGGCATTGTCCTGAATTCTGTCCAGCCTACGGATGTCAGAAGTGTGAACCTGTACTTCTACGTTGACATCCAGAATCCGGATAGCTTGAAATCCGGATTGGTAGGACTGATTGGCTAGCTTGACCACCATTACTGGTAGTGCCTGATCAACTGAACCTCCGCTGCGGACATCATAGAAGTCTCGGCACGTGCCGTAGGGAGGGCGTAGGTTTTGTTGTTGGCTCCAATGGTGGAGGTGACCTCCCCAGACGGGAGTCGGTCCTTGAAAGTTCCTTATGAAGACGGGAGGTTGTGTGTGTCGTGGATTGATCACTTTCGGCTCTGATTCGGTACCAGAGTCATCATCCAATTCTATGGGTTCTTCGTCCTCTTCGGGATCCTCTTCGATCCATCCCCCGTTGCCTTGGTTGGGATAGTAGGGGTCATTGGGGTGATGGAATCCAACCATTGAGTTTGTACGAGAATAGGGTTAAGAATTTACTATAAGCTAGAGCTCATGAAATTTACCCTTAAGTTTAATTGTTGTTGATACTCACATACTCCCTTAGTATTATTTAACGATATACTTTTGTTAATTTTTAAATTTATTGTCCACTGTAGACACTCCTTGGCATACGTGAGTCGGCTCTCGGACAAATATAGTTGATCAGGCTATATTCTTCCCAGTTCCGATTACTTGTCCCAAGGCGTACCTGCACAGCACAACTTATTTATAATACTTCTAAAATGATCCGATATGAAACTATTAGTAGTATGAAATGAGTGCATGCCTATTTTACAAAAACTAAGTAAATTTAATTTCAAAAGTATGACTCTTCTCAGAGTGTTTTTGCCCAGTTGAGTTGATAGTTGTATACCAAAAAAAATGGTTGTGATATACTTAATTCCCTATAAACAATGATCTGATACCAATCTGTCACACCCCAAACCAGAATGGCGGAAACGTTCGGTGGCGGAGGACGTCATATTCAGTATCATAACAGTTCATAGAAAGGAATGTACACACCACCATACATATATAAAGGTTTTAAAAATGTTTACATAATTGTATTCATTACATGTTCAAAAGATAAATACATAAACATCTTTCAAAAGAAGTAATTAACGCCAGCGCATTAATCCCCAAAAGTTGATTTCCAAACCTGCTTAGCGGTTCCCTGAGAATACAAGTTATTTCAAAGAGAAAGTGTCAACAATTAAGTTGGTGAGTTCATAAGTGGTTTAGAAAAAGTGTATGCCATTCCAAATTGAGTGTATGTTTTCCAAGAAAATCCCTTATTTTCTTATAAAAGTATGAAATGCATGAGAATATTTGTATTGTAAAATGTAGATAGTTGAATGAAGAAAATCCCTTAATTTCCTATTAGTTGTTTGTTTTGTATACAGGAAAATCCCATATTTTCCTAAAGTAATAGTTAGTCTAATGTCCAAGACTAAAAAACCGAAAGCAAATGACATGCTTTAGAAGATTGAAGCATAGATTTATATAATTAAACCTATAAGAAGATTGCAGTTTGTTAGATGAAGAATAGTTTTAATAGATACTCATTCATCAATCACAAGTACTATAATAATTGTATATCCGATGAGTTTTATAACCATACTAAACATAATATGCCTGTAGCGACGTTCTTCAGGCGCCGTAGTGTTATGACAAACTGTCACCCCAAAGGACGGACTGTAGCTAACAGTCGGGGCGCGGGATCATGACTTCCCGTATAGATCTATACACATTTGACACGTTCTCCGAACGGGAGACTCTGGTTATAGACAGGACTTGTAGCGATACCTTCTAGCAAAAGGTAGTATTTGAAGATGTACATGTCTCACGAATTCTCAACTAAGTCTGTATTAAAATAATAGTTTTGTATGCAAAGATTATCCTTTTTCACAATGTTTGACAAAGCATAAATCATAAGTTCTTAAAATGTATAAAATGGTTTAGCAATGAAGGATACTTTGGAATTACTAAATACTTTGTATAAATCTAGTGCATGCAAAGTATGACAAGAGTTTTCACATAGTAGTAATGAATCACAAGTGATTCATTTGATAAAAATGAGTAAAGTGAAACTGTGACAACCCGAAATTTCCATTCTGAACAAACCATTTGAAGCCAATAGAAGTAGAACAGTTATAGTGAAAACTCAGATTTCGAGTATAAGTTTGGCAGTTTCCAGGATGTTACACCTAAGGAGATATTATGAGAGTGGATGCACTAGGGTTTTGTGCAACACTGTAATTCCAATACTCTAGGACATTAGAGTTCATTCCGAGAATAGAAATATTTTCTGCCAAAAATCTCAGGACTATAAATACAATTCTGAACCAAATTGGTTCATTAGTTGAATTCCAATTAGAGAAAAGCCATATTTGCTCTCACGGATCTTCAGGTTTTCATCCCAACTCGTGAGTACACTTCTCTAGTTGTGTTATAATGCTTGTTTTATGCTTATTAACATAGATTGTATGTCAAATATATGAGATCCAGGAGTTTACCGCCCAAGAACGTTGTTTGGGAGTAAACTCCAAAATGAAGCTTAAAGGCCATCTAGTCCCATTTCCTTGTTAGGTAACTAGCTTAGGATAGTATGTATGATCATTTGAGACTAGAAATCAATCAAGAAGACATAGATTTAGGAGTTTACGGCCCAAGAGTTTCTTGGACCGTAAACACCAATTTCAAGGGCTTAAATGTGCCCTAATCACCCCAAAGGCTTAGGATTTATTATAGACATGTACCCTAAAGTGTTTAGAACCTAGAAAACATAAGAAAGCACAATTGTTGAAGAGTTTACGGCCAAGAGTAGTTCTTGGGCCGTAAACTCCTATAAAGGGGTCAAAGGACACCCTAACACCTTCCTTAAGCCAAGTGACCAATTTGGGCATGTACCTAAATGAGTTATGGACTAGTTAAAACACTTAGAACTCCATTAGTGAGGGAGTTTACGGCCCAAAAGGTTCCAGGGCCGTAAACTCCATAAAATGGTGCCAAATGGTGCCATAAACTCTTCTAAAGCCAAGTACAAAAGCCTAGTTTAGTTCCTAGAAATGTTTGAGACTTGAAAACACCATAAAAACCCTCCCAAGGTAGTTTACGGTCGTAAAATCCAAGGGAATATGGATATGGTACCCAAACACTTGTATAGCCTTGAAACAATTCCCCACTAGAGTTGTAGTAATTCTAAACTTCAATTAGGGACCCTAAGGAGAGTTTACGGCCAGGATTTACTCCCCTGGGCTGTAAACTCCAAAACATATGGTCATCTGACCATAAACTTCCATTTGGGGCATTGCACTCCTTTGTTGCAACCCATTAGCCTCCTAGCACTTGACCAAAAGTGTTTTCCTCCCGCTTAAATGTTTATACTTGTATAATTGGTGTTTTAATCACTAATTATTTATATACATATGTTTTCATATGTAATTAGGATCATTGTGTGTGTCTAAGTCTTCACTTGACACCAAGCACTTGCCCGATCCTTCCTTACGATAACAGTCCGTTTAATTCCAGTCACTTACTGCAGGTGAGTTCATACCCCTTAACTAATGTTTTAAACTACTTTTAAATGTTCTATAGGGGGGATACAAGTAAAATCATGCTAGTTATTATATCAATCACATGCGATTAATAAGTAGAATTACGCTAGTTATTATATCAATCACATGTGATTAATATACAACATTCAAAAGATTTGGCTACTCATTAGCCGTTTTACCAAACGGTTTCCTTCAAATGATTTTTATAAACATTTTATATGTTTTAAACTACTTATTACACTGTACATCTTACTCTGTACATTACCTTTCAAACTTATTTACAACTGTGTTTCAAACAAATGTTTCCTTATACTTAAACTGTTTTATCAAACTTATGCCTTCAAATTGTTTTATAGATTGACATCAAGTCAATCTTTTCTTAAAATAATGTTTATGTTTCAAATGTTTTTACAAAACTTATTTATGCTTTTGATATTATAAATTGCGTGCCTCTATATGTATAGTTATACAAGAAATATTTCAAAGACTTAGGAAGGCTATCCACCCTATTTCCTTTTCGCGCTTGAGATGTGGTCTGGTGGGATATCGGTTACTCGTCCGAAGGTCGTTTAAATATTAGTTATATATCATGTGTACATATTGATGGGTTTTGAGCATTCTAACACTTCCTAAGTGTACATGCAACCCTAATAACCTTGGATCTATGTTTGTCTAATTATCATGCTAAGTTGAATTCCAAGGTTATATTCCTATCTAGCATACATGGGGAACAATTTTAACTTGAATCATAGATAGAATAACTTACCTTGTTGTTGCTTGTGTTCCTTGAAACCTTGTGAGCCTAGCACCCCAAGTGTGATGCCTCAAATGCTTCACACAACACCAAATGCTCTTGGAAAGACTCTTGAAATAATACACACTTCTTAAAATCGGCCAAGCCCTCTAGTTTCTTAGTGTAGCCGATTTTGGTGGAGAATATGCTTCTTATATAGTGTTGACACATCTAGGGTTACACCATGTAAACCCTAATGTGTCATGACTCTTCATTTCCATGACCCATGGGTTTGTAACTCCAATGGAGCATCCATGGAGCATCCTATGGGTAGAACCCAACTTGATAATCCATGGAGCCTCTTAGCCCACTATACAAGATATGGATGATTTACATAATCAACCCATATATTTAATTAGTTCTCTTTTGACCACTTAATTAATTCTAAATTAATTATTGATCAAACTAATCAAATAATATTATTAATATATTAGAACTTATAATATATTAATAATCTCCAAGTGTTATTTCTCTCATTTAGTCTATCCAATTGCATGGTGCCATGCAACCCAAATGGACCATGCCGGGTCGGGTCAAGTACACGCCCGAAATAGTTATGGACTTAGACACCTTATCCAACAGTCTCCCACTTGGATAAGTCTAATAACTATATCACTAGTACTTCAGGAACCGACCGGCAATCGTAGCTCTTTCAAGGTCTCTCGGAACTGAGAAGATGATGGTACACCATTTAAGATAAGTGATCATATAATCCTCCGTTCTAGATATCAGCCGGACAAATACATGGAACACTGTCTTGCTTATTGTCCAGCATTTGTTTCCCGATTTCCGATTTGATTGACAAAGAACTTAATTGAACACATCAACTTAGTTTTGACCAGGCCCGGTACATAGGTCAAACAAAATCATCGAGGGGCCCAGATATCAGCTTCTAATCCAAGAAGGAACAGATAAACTTCGACTCATATGTTTGTTCTACCACTCATTGAACTACACGATATATAACATCGAGTTACCAATGCGTTTTTTCGTACAATCAATGCATAACCAACTTGTAAGTAACAAATCATATCTCTAGGTTTGAAGACTTATATGATACTACCGTCTCACGATCACTCGAGATAGAATTCCATGAAGTGATTCCAGTGAGCGTGGGTTGAGTCCAATGCTCAGAACTTATGAGCACTCATGATTGCTGTAGCCTTGTCCAAGACCTCTACAACCAAACATGACAGTCTTGATTCATACCTACTTCCGACATATGACCGACTGTGGAGGTTTGAATAATATGTTATACCAAACAAAAATTATTCTGGAAGTCAAAACATGCAAAAGAAATATAGTAAACGATTGACAAGAGATATCAACACCTTACTCATAAATAAAACATTTTTATTCATCATCAAATGTCAATTACACTTTACAAATTTCGAGGTTATCTAACTACTAAATCTAATATCATCCTTCAGCCCTATGCTCCGAGCATGCTGAAGATGCTTAACCCGAGTCAGTCCCTTTGTGAGGGGATCTGCCGGATTCTCATCTGATGATACCCTCTTTGCCACGAGGAGTCCTTCTTCGATCCGATGTCTGATGAAATGGTGTTTTCTGTCGATGTGTCTGGATCTCCCTTGATCCCTTGGTTCCTTGGCTAAGGCAACAGCACTTTCACTATCACAGAAAATTTCCATTGGCTCTTTAATAGCTGGTACAACTCCAAGGTCTCCAATGAAGTTCTTCAGCCACATTGCCTCCTTTGCCGCCTCGCTAGCTGCAATATACTCTGATTCACAAGTTGAATCGGCCACTGTTTCTTGCTTGGAACTCTTCCAAGAGATTGCTCCTCCATTCAGGGTAAAGACCCAGCCCGAATGAGAGCGGAAATTATCCCTATCAGTCTGGAAGCTAGCATCACTATACCCTACTACTCTCAAGTCATCACTCCCATCGAGGGTAAGGAGCCAGTCCTTAGTCCTCCGTAGGTACTTGAGGATATTCTATACCGCAGTCCAGTGTGCCTTGCCAGGGTTCGCTTGATACCTGCTAACCATGCTCAAGGCAAAAGCTACATCGGGTCGAGTACACGTCATAGCATACATGATCAATCCTACAACCGAAGCATAAGGTGTTCGACTCATTTCTGCTATCTCAGCCTCAGTGCTAGGGCTTTGTGTCTTACTCAATCTGGTGTTACTCTGGATGGGTAACTCTCCTTTCTTGGAATCCTGCATTCTGAATCTCTTCAGCACCTTATCCAAGTAGGTACTCTGACTAAGTCCAATTAGTCTTTTACTCCGATCTCTCAAGATCCTTATCCCTAAAATATAGGCAGCTTCACCAAGGTCCTTCATAGCGAAACACTTCCCAAGCCAGGACTTTACTTCCTGCAGGGTTGGAATGTCGTTTCCTATGAGTAGTATGTCATCCACATACAATACCAAAAAGCTAACTATACTCCCACTAGCCTTGACATACACACAAGATTCATTTTCACTCCTAGTAAAGCCAAATTCCTTGACCTTCTCATCAAAGCAAAGATTCCATCTGCGAGGTGCTTGCTTTAATCCATAAATGGATTTCACAAGCTTACACACTCTATTAGGGTACTCGTTGCTGACAAAACCCTCTGGCTGACTCATGTAAACATCTTCAGCCAACTTTCCATTAAGGAAAGCGGTTTTGACACCCATCTTCCATATTTCATAGTCATGAAATGTAGCTATGGCTAACAGAACCCGAATAGACTTAATCTTGGCTACCGGAGAAAAGGTCTCATCATAATCCACTCCAGGAATTTGAGAGAAGCCCTTTGCAACCAGTCTAGCCTTATAAGTGTGTACTTTACCATCCATGTCGGTCTTCTTTTTGAAGACCCATTTGCACCCTACTGTCTTACGACCTGGTACATTTTCAACCAAGTTCCAAACTTGATTGTCATACATGGATTGTATCTCGCTATCCATAGCCTCTTTCCATTTAGTAGACTCGGGGCCTGCCATGGCTTCCTCGTAGCTGTTAGGGTCATCTTGACTTACTAGTGTCCCATCACTAATAAGTGTCTCACCTTCTGCAGTAATATGGAATCCATAGTAATGCTCAGGTGCACTCCTAACTCTTGTGGAACGCCTTAGAGGTACATATTTGTCAATTGGCTCAACAGGAGTTTCCTCCTCAAGTTGAGGGCTAGAGTGTCACAACTGGAAATTTTGTGTCATGTAATCTATACACTCAAGTTAATGTGAATCAAAAACTTCAATCAAATACCTCATACAAGTACTACAAGTAGTCATCAAACAATTGGAAACCCTAAAAGTTCTTGTTTAGGTACACCTTGGACTAGAACTTCCTTATTGGATCCAAGTGGACCAATAAGCTTCCAATTAGACTATCATGGGCTTAGAACCCTAATTGGGCTCTAATTGGACCCACACTAATTTATTTCAACATTTTGGGCCATGTTGGGCCTAGAATGAAATGAATTAAAAGCTTTTCTCCACAAATGACCTAAACTAGTCCAACAAAAATGTAAAAATCCTACCACATTCTTTTAGGTATAAAACACACTCTAACTAACTCAAATTTTAGGCTTAAGGGAAAAAGCCCAAATTTTTCTTTTCCCTTTCAAAAATCTCGGCCCAAGGCCCAAATCCAAGAAGATAAGGAAGAGTTGACTTTAGTATGCCACCTCATTATTGTCCCTTGGATATCCATGCAAATTAGTCCATGTTTCCATGCAACATCACTTCAAAATCACTTCTTTCTTCTCTCCTCTCTCATTCTCGGCCACAAGCACACACACACACCACAAATCTCTCACAAATTCTCTGTAGATCACTCAAGAACACTCCCTTCTCCCCTCTCCAAAAATCTCGAAAATTAGGAGGCATTCAAGAGGAAATCTCCACAAAATTCTTCATCTAAGGTAAGAGTTGCTTGAATCTATGAACTAAATTCTTTGTTTTATCAAAATCCTTTCCTAATCTATGCAAAAACCGTGATCTTGCACCCTAGAACCATCTCAAACTCGAGATCTACCAAGGAAAGGTGCTAAGGCCAAAAATCATCAAGTTTTCCTCCATCTTTTCTTCCAAAACCGAAACCACATCCAAGGTGAGCTTCATACTCCCTATTTTCTGTTTTTATGAGTTTTGTGGGGGGGGGGGGGGGAATACAAGTGAAAGTGTAGATCTATATGTGGTTGTATGCCTTGTATGATTTCCATGCTTATATGTATGCATTTGTGTGTTATAATGTTGGATCTAGCCATAAAACCCCTCAAAACTGAGATATATCTTGTGATAAATGATTTTAGCTTCAAATATATTTCTAAATACAAAGTGTTTCAAGAAAAATGGTTAAGTGGTTTAGTAATAATTTTCTTTGGGTTAAAAACACAAATTTTGGGCCTAAAATGTGAAAAATACAAAATTAAGGGTCCAAATTGGCATATCACAAATTCTGATGGATGAAGTGTGCCAAAACAGTTTCCATAAATCAATTTCTGAAAATACACTCATTTAGGGGATTAAAAACATAAATTCCAAGCTTAATGGGCTAAAAATGACATTTTTGGCCCAATGAGGCCCATTATGCGAATTTTTCTGTTTTGGAGGGCTAAAACTGTGATTTTTTGTAAAACAGTGGACCATAAGTGATCCAAGTCCTTTTCAAAGGTTTAAAATGCTTTTTAAATTTAAAAAGGACCAAAGTTGCAAAAATTTTCCAATTTGGGCCAAAATTGTCAAAGTTGCGAAAAAGAAGGGTTAAAACCGAGAAAACTGCATTTTCAGGGACTTAAACTGTTTTCTATGAAAAATATGCTGAAAAACATTAATTTCAATAATTTTTGGTGTTAAAATGTCAAGAAAATTAATTTAAGGACCAAACCGGGAAGTATTTAATAAAAGGGTTGAAAATGTGAATTTTACAAACAATGAGGGGCTGAAAACAGAAAAATTTCAAGGCTAATTCAATATACACAGTTTGATCAAATAATGGCACCGCGGCTATCGACGAAATACAATACATTACAATACCAAAAGTCGTTGTTAAACGAATTGGCTCGGTCTCGAACCAATAGTAACCTACAACTACTAACACTACGACACTACGATACTACGATTCATACAAGTAATTTTTGGTAATACATTATACATGCGAGTGTGCACAGACGTCTACGCACCATCTTTGGGCCCCAAAAGTGTAAAATCTTGTTCGTTGAGCCTAGCTAGCCCAATGACCTGATCTTAAGGCCCGAAGACATTTTTTTTACGGAGTGTTGGGTTTTACCGATCCGACACAACGTAAATGGACATTCAATGGCTTGTATACTACTGGTCCCCAAGGGTCCTTTGGTATAGCTAGTAAAGTCTACATTTTATGCGAGGCGGGTCGGGGACCCCTCGTACATTTTATCCCCAACCGGTTAATGGAGTCACCGGGGTCTTCGTGACCTCTTTCTCTTCGGATGTGGGACTACACATAGTCAGGGCGATTGGATAACGTGATTAGTACGGACGACGCCTTCGGGATCGTTAGTATAGCTATAAACTGGGCGTTTGTGTAATGCGGGTTTGTAGTAATTAATCATGCTCAAAAATAATCCAACGTCGCCTGGGACTGACACTATACGCTATGCAATGGTTTCAATGTAACTTCATGTAATACAAGGAATTAGGAAAACATCGGGTTTTTCCTAGGGTTTTCCAATACATACAGATTCAAAATGCATACAACCTTAACAAACAAATTTTTTTTAAGTATAGAAACAAACAAGCATACCTATGGATCTTCACAACATTTTCAAAAGCTTTTCTTTTCAGAAAATATCGGATTTTCTGGTGGTTTTCAAACAATACAAAACATTGGATTTTAAACACTACTTATGAACTCACCAACATTTCATATGTTGACGTTTTTCAAAATACTTGTATTCTCAGGGAACCAGTGAACCAAAGGAAAACATATTCAGTGACGGTTGCAGTTTACTTATGTATGAACCGAACAATTTAATTTTTGGAAATGTAATGATTTGAGACAATGTAACGAATGTAAACATTATCAGTTGTAATATTCAAATGTTGGTGATGAATGATGTTATGTTTCATGTATATTCATTGTGATGGTATTCAATTGAGTCACGACAGCCCCCGGACGTTTCCGCCGTCTGGTTCGGGGGTGTGACAGGTTGGTATCAGAGCTTTGTTTATAGTGAACTAGCATGTCGAGCCATACATTGATATGCAACTATAAACCAAAAAGAGGGACTAACATAACTCTGAACAAAACAAGTAAATAAAACACACTTGCTTGCATTAGGGATAAGGACCTAACGCCGAATCAAACACAAAATACTGGTATCTCGGTTAATTCGGGACTGTTCTTAGTGATACCAAGGAGTGAATGTAGCCTGATCAACTACATTCTCTCCAAGGTAAAACTAACACACGTCTTGATGAGATCGGGATAGCTAGGGAACCTAAAACTATACCCTTTATCACCAAAAAGAGAACGTTCGCTTAGTCTGTACAATAGTCATAGCACCTAGGAATAATGTTAGCATATTTACATACTCGCGCAGACAGCATGGCTGGTTTTCATCACCTGGGAGACCCCTACTTCCCTAATCAGGGAAACAACGAGTGGCTAGAGGAGGAGGAGCCTGAGGAGGAGCAGCAGGGTATCCAGTTTCATCAGGTCTTAGTAGCTCACGGGATGCTTGTGGATGAGCCGGGAGAGAATCCAGGGGAGGCACACGATGTCGGACCCGACGAATACGTAGACACTGACTATGAATTTGGAGAGATCGACGATGATAACGAGGAAGGTCAGGTCGGGGACCAGGACCCCATCCCGCCATGTGAGAACGAGGCACAACCAGATCACCCCACTCCACCAGCGAACCCCCCAAGAGAGAACCGTTCCCTCGAAGCTGAGATCGCCGCACTGCGACAACAGCTGTATGCTATGGAGGCTCGGGCAGTGCAAGCAGAGCATGAGAGGGATGAGGTTATTGGAGACATGGCAGAGATGGCGCAACTACTGGCGCAACATTTCGGCATATGACTTCAGCACCACCCTCTGACGCAGCTCATCGCGGTTAGGGATAGCCTTATCATAGTAGGTCATTAGGAACTATGTTATGTACTCCGGCTCTATGTTTAAGTGATCACACTACTCATGGAGCCGTTATGCTGTCGGATTAGTATCACATATGTATGCTCCTACGAGCAAATTTTCTTGTATTAAATGCGGGTAATATTAATGAAATTTTGTGTGTTTTGCTATGATATTACCAATTGTTATGTGTGGAGATGTTATGATTGTATGCTCAATGGTAGTGATGTTTAGGTTCGTATCATACACCTAGTTAGTAGGATCGTAACCTCACAGAAACCACGTACACTCAACATCTTTCCGTTTCATGACAGAAAGATGCCTCGCCCAGCTACTCGCGGAAATCCCGAACCAACCCCGCCCGAAGTTGACTCCACTGCTTTCCAGGCAGCCGTGTCTGCTGCGGTCACATCAGCTATGGCACAACTTCACTGAGGGAACAACGGAGGAGGTAACGGGCAAGGATCCGGAAGTTTGAATAACGGTACGAACCAAGGACCCACTAAAACGTGTACCTACAAGGATTTTGCGAACGCTAAACCCCGAACTTTCAACGGTACTAGAGGAGTGATCGCTCTGAAGCGATGGATCGAGAAGGTAGAGTCGGTATTCGAGATATGCGAGTGCCCCGAGCAGATGAAGGTGAAGTTCGCGGCCTGCACTTTTGTGGACCAAGCACTCACTTGGTGGAATGGACACGTAGAAGCTATGACGCTCCCTGTCGCCAACTCTATTCCATGGGCAGAAATGAAAGAGATGCTAACGGCTGAGTACTGCCCCCGAGGCGAAATACAGAAGATGGAACAGGAACTATGGAATCTCACGGTGCATAATGGGAACATCGATGCTTACATATCGAGATTCAGCGAACTATCTCTGTTGTGCCCGGGAATGATCACATCAGAAGGAAAGAAGATCGAACGATTCATCTGGGAACTGACACCCCCCATTCAAGGGAATGTGATAGCTGTGAACCCTGAAACGTTTGACAGTGCAAAGAGATTGGCAAAGAGGCTATATGATCACAACAACAAGAAGGGCGAGAAACCAGTGGAGACTGAGAAGAAGAAGGAGGGTGATGGTAAGAAAGGATGGAACAACAAGAGAAAGGGGCGTCAGAGCCCCGAGACCTCTAAAAAGCAGCAAACAGTGGCAGTTAACGCTGTCACTGCGCCGGTTCCAGCCACACCACATGCTCCAGCCTCAGCTGCTTCAAATGCTTCAAGACCCTATTCCGGTAATCTTCCCAAATGCAACAAGTGCGGTTTCCATCACCAAGGAGAATGTAGGGAGTTCCATTGCACCAGTTGCAACCGAAGGGGACACACTGCAAGGTTCTGCAGGACTTATCCTTCTCAGAACCAGAGTCAGGGAAACAACCAGAACAACAACAACCACCGCAATAACAACAACACCAATGGCGGCAGCAACAACACAGGGCCTAGCCACACCTGTTTCGGGTGCGGAAGGACGGGACACTTCCGTCGAGATTGCCCTAACAACAACAACTCAGGAAACAGAGGAGCAGGAAGAATGCTGACTATGGGTCAGAGTGATGCAGTTCAGGACCCCGCAGTTGTGACCGGTACGTTCCTCCTAAACCACACTTATGCATGCATCTTATTACATACCGGAGCGGAGCGAAGTTTCGTAAGTGAGAAGTTTAAACATTTACTAAAACAACAACCCCAGAAGCTAAATGAAACCTATACGGTGGAAATGGCCAATGGGAAAACCGAATCCACTAGGGAGATCTACATCGGATGTACCCTAACCCTCAACCAACACGTTTTTCGAATAAACCTAATGCCAGTATCAATTAGGAGTTTCGATGTGATTATCGGCATGGATTGGTTAAGCCCCCACCATGCTGAGATTATGTGCCACGAGAAGGCCGTTCGCCTTCGTCTCCCGAATCACGAAACCTTAGTAATCTACGGAGACAAACCTAGCACGAATCTTCGTCTTATCTCGTGCATCAAAGCACAAAAACATCTGCGAAAGAACAATTTGGCGTTCTTGGCTCACATAGTGGACAAGACCAAGGAAGAAACTAACATCCAAGACATTCCAGTAGCGTGTGAATTTCCGGACGTGTTTCCTGAAGATCTTCCAGGAGTACCCCCAGAGAGACAGGTTGAGTTCCGAATCAACCTCGTTCCAGGAGCAACTCCTCTTGCTAAATCACCATATCGATTGGCTCCTGCTGAAATGCAGGAATTGTCCAGCCAACTCAGTGAGCTTCTGGACAAGGGATTTATCCGACCTAGCTACTCGCCATGGGGAGCTCCGGTGCTCTTCGTCAAAAAGAAGGACGGATCTTTCAGAATGTGTATCGATTACAGAGAGTTAAATAAGCTCACTGTTAAAAACCGCTACCCACTCCCGCGAATCGATGATCTATTCGACCAGCTCCAAGGAGCTAGCTATTTTTCAAAAATAGATTTACGGTCCGGATACCACCAACTCAAAGTCCGAGAAGAGGATATTCCTAAAACCGCTTTCCGAACCCGCTACGGACATTATGAATTCGTTGTAATGCCCTTCGGTCTAACGAATGCACCTGCCGCATTCATGGACCTAATGAATCGAATCTGTCGACCATTCTTGGACAACTTCGTCATTGTGTTTATCGACGACATCCTCGTCTATTCTCGAAGCAAAGAGGAGCATGGCCAACATCTCCGACAAATCTTAGAGACTCTGCGAACGGAAAAGCTTTACGCCAAACCCTCCAAGTGCGAGTTGTGGCTCCGGAGTGTGAATTTCCTAGGCCACGTAGTTAGCCAAGACGGAATTCATGTGGATCCTTCTAAGGTCAAAGCTGTGGAATCATGGGCAACTCCGACTACGCCCACAGAAATTCGTCAGTTCTTAGGCCTAGCAGGCTACTATAGGAGGTTCATCCAAAACTTCTCTAAGATCGCCAAGCCGCTTACCTTGCTTACGCAAAAGGGCGTGCCATTCAAGTGGACCGACCAACAAGAGATTGCGTTTCGAACCTTGAAGCAAGCTCTCTGTAGCGCTCCTGTGCTATCTCTACCCGAAGGAACGGAAGATTTTGTAGTCTACTGCGACGCGTCGAATCAAGGTTTAGGTTGCGTTCTCATGCAACGTGGAAGAGTGATAGCATATGCGTCCCGCCAGCTAAAGACGCACGAAGTAAATTACACGACCCATGACCTAGAACTGGGAGCCGTGGTCTTCGCTTTGAAAATTTGGAGGCACTACCTGTACGGTACAAAGTGCACCATCTTCACGGACCACAAGAGTCTCCAGCACATCTTGAATCAGAAGGAGCTGAACATGAGACAACGAAGATGGGTGGAATTGCTAAACGACTACGAATGCGAGATCAAGTACCATCCAGGCAAGGCCAACGTGGTAGCCGATGCATTAATTCGGAAGGAGTACTCAAATCGCCGTACGAAAACACACTCGATAACCATTCAGTCTCATCTGGCCACTCAAATTGCATTATCCCAGTCAGAGGCTATGAAAGCGGAAAATAGAACTAGCGAGGCATTACGCGGGATGGAGAAGAACCTAGAAGTCAAGGAGAATGGGGTATACTACTTTATGAACCGTATTTGGGTCCCAAAAATCGGAGGATTTAGGGAGACCGTTATGAAGGAAGCCCACAATACACGATACTCCATTCATCCTGGTTCGGACAAGATGTATTTGGACATTAAGCAACACTATTGGTGGCCTAACATGAAGGCGGAAATCGCGACTTATGTTGGTAAGTGCCTTACGTGCGCCAAAGTAAAAGTGGAGTACCAGAAACCTTCCGGATTGTTACAGCAACCGGCAATCCCTGAGTGGAAATGGGAGGGGATTTCTATGGATTTCGTAACCAAGCTGCCCAAGACGTCGGACGGATTGGACACCATATGGGTAATAATCGACCGACTGATGAAATCTGCCCATTTCCTGCCAATCAAAGAATCCTACAAGATGGAGAGACTGACGCGGTTGTACCTACGAGAAATCGTAAGACTC
The DNA here is from genome assembly GCF_002870075.4 of Lactuca sativa. NCBI lineage: Eukaryota > Viridiplantae > Streptophyta > Magnoliopsida > Asterales > Asteraceae > Lactuca > Lactuca sativa. The sequence continues at coordinate 106,069,987 of NC_056627.2, forward strand.
CATGGAGTGCCAAAATCTATCATCTCGGATAGGGACAGTAGGTTCACATCGCGCTTTTGGCAATCGCTCCACAAGGCAATGGGAACGCATCTCGATATGAGCACCGCGTATCACCCACAAACGGACGGTCAAAGCGAACGAACCATTCAGACGCTTGAAGACATGCTTCGTGCATGTGTAATAGACTTTGGGAAGTCTTGGGATACCCACCTACCACTGATTGAGTTCTCATATAACAATAGTTACCATTCAAGCATCAAGGTGGCCCCTTTCGAAGCACTGTATAGGCGTAAGTGTAGGTCACCGTTATGTTGGGCGGAAGTAGGTGACACCCAGCTAGCAAAAACGCATACGTCCAACAGGGCACTAATAGGACCGGAGATCATTCGCGAAACCACAGAAAAGATCGTTCAGATCAAAGCCCGATTACAAGCATCGCGCGACCGACAAAAGAGCTACGCAGAAAAACGGCGAAAACCCTTAGAATTCCAGGTCGGTGATCGAGTATTGTTGAAAGTCTTACCCTGGAAAGGGGTTATACGTTTCGGAAAACGGGGAAAGCTAAACCCACGGTATATTGGACCTTTCGAGATCGTCGCCCGAATAGGTCCGGTAGCATACAGACTACAACTACCCGCGGAGCTAAACGGTGTACATCCCGTGTTTCATGTCTCTAATCTGAAGAAGTGTCTATCAGATGAAACCCTTGTCATTCCTCTTGACGAAATCGAAATCAATGAGAATCTCCTGTTCGTCGAAGAACCAATCGAAATCATGGACAGGGAGGTGAAGCGTACTATGCAAAGTCGCATCCCGATCGTGAAGGTGCGGTGGAACGCAAAGCGTGGGCCAGAATTCACGTGGGAACGCGAAGATCAAATGAAGCAAAAGTACCCTCACCTATTCTAGCATTCTCAAATCTAGCTTTCAAACAGAATTTCGGGACGAAATTCCCTCTAACGGGGGGATGATGTCACAACTGGAAATTTTGTGTCATGTAATCTATACACTCAAGTTAATGTGAATCAAAAACTTCAATCAAATACCTCATACAAGTACTACAAGTAGTCATCAAACAATTGGAAACCCTAAAAGTTCTTGTTTAGGTACACCTTGGACTAGAACTTCCTTATTGGATCCAAGTGGACCAATAAGCTTCCAATTAGACTATCATGGGCTTAGAACCCTAATTGGGCTCTAATTGGACCCACACTAATTTATTTCAACATTTTGGGCCATGTTGGGCCTAGAATGAAATGAATTAAAAGCTTTTCTCCATAAATGACCTAAACTAGTCCAACAAAAATGTAAAAATCCTACCACATTCTTTTAGGTATAAAACACACTCTAACTAACTCAAATTTTGGGCTTAAGGGAAAAAGCCCAAATTTTTCTTTTCCCTTTCAAAAATCTCGGCCCAAGGCCGAAATCCAAGAAGATAAGGAAGAGTTGACTTTAGTATGCCACCTCATTATTGTCCCTTGGATATCCATGCAAATTAGTCCATGTTTCCATGCAACATCACTTCAAAATCACTTCTTTCTTCTCTCCTCTCTCATTCTCGGCCACAAGCACACACACACACCACAAATCTCTCACAAATTCTCTGTAGATCACTCAAGAACACTCCCTTCTCCCCTCTCCAAAAATCTCGAAAATTAGGAGGCATTCAAGAGGAAATCTCCACAAAATTCTTCATCTAAGGTAAGAGTTGCTTGAATCTATGAACTAAATTCTTTGTTTTATCAAAATCCTTTCCTAATCTATGCAAAAACCGTGATCTTGCACCCTAGAACCATTTCAAACTCGAGATCTACCAAGGAAAGGTGCTAAGGCCAAAAATCATCAAGTTTTCCTCCATCTTTTCTTCCAAAACCGAAACCACATCCAAGGTGAGCTTCATACTCCCTATTTTCTGTTTTTATGAGTTTTGTGGGGGGGGGGGGGGGGGGGAATACAAGTGAAAGTGTAGATCTATATGTGGTTGTATGCCTTGTATGATTTCCATGCTTATATGTATGTATTTGTGTGTTATAATGTTGGATCTAGCCATAAAACCCCTCAAAACCGAGATATATCTTGTGATAAATGATTTTAGCTTCAAATATATTTCTAAATACAAAGTGTTTCAAGAAAAATGGTTAAGTGGTTTAGTAATAATTTTCTTTGGGTTAAAAACACAAATTTTGGGCCTAAAATGTGAAAAATACAAAATTAAGGGTCCAAATTGGCATATCACAAATTCTGATGGATGAAGTGTGCCAAAACAGTTTCCATAAATCAATTTCTGAAAATACACTCATTTAGGGGATTAAAAACATAAATTCCAAGCTTAATGGGCTAAAAATGACATTTTTGGCCCAATGAGGCCCATTATGCGAATTTTTCTGTTTTGGAGGGCTAAAACTGTGATTTTCAATAAAATAGTGGACCATAAGTGATCCAAGTCCTTTTCAAAGGTTTAAAATGCTTTTTAAATTTAAAAAGGACCAAAGTTGCAAAAATTTTCCAATTTGGGCCAAAATTGTCAAAGTTGCGAAAAAGAAGGGTTAAAACCGAGAAAACTGCATTTTCAGGGATTTAAACTGTTTTCTATGAAAAATATGCTGAAAAACATTAATTTCAATAATTTTTGGTGTTAAAATGTCAAGAAAATTAATTTAAGGACCAAACCAGGAAGTATTTAATAAAAGGGTTGAAAATGTGAATTTTACAAACAATGAGGGGCTGAAAACAGAAAAATTTCAAGGCTAATTCAATATACACAATTTGATCAAATAATGGCACCGCGGCTATCGACGAAATACAATACATTACAATACCAAAAGTCGTTGTTAAACGAATTGGCTCGGTCTCGAACCAATAGTAACCTACAACTACTAACACTACGACACTACGATACTACGATTCATACAAGTAACGTTTGGTATTACATTATACATGCGAGTGTGCACAAACGTCTACGCACCATCTTTGGGCCCCAAAAGTGTAAAATCTTGTTCGTTGAGCCTAGCTAGCCCAATGACCTGATCTTAAGGCCCGAAGACATTTTTTTTACGGAGTGTTGGGTTTTACCGATCCGACACAACGTAAATGGACTTTCAATGGCTTGTATACTACTGGTCCCCAAGGGTCCTTTGGTATAGCTAGTAAAGTCTACATTTTATGCGAGGTGGGTCGGGGACCCCTCGTACATTTTATCCCCAACCGGTTAATGGAGTCACCGGGGTCTTCGTGACCTCTTTCTCTTCGGATGTGGGACTACACATAGTCAGGGCGATTGGATAACGTGATTAGTACGGACGATGCCTTCGGGATCGTTAGTATAGCTATAAACTGGGCGTTTGTGTAATGCGGGTTTGTAGTAATTAATCATGCTAAAAAATAATCCAACGTCGCCTGGGACTGACACTATACGCTATGCAATGGTTTCAATGTAACTTCATGTAATACAAGGAATTAGGAAAACATCGGGTTTTTCCTAGGGTTTTCCAATACATACAGATTCAAAATGCATACAACCTTAACGAACAAATTTTTTTTAAGTATAGAAACAAACAAGCATACCTATGGATCTTCACAACATTTTCAAAAGCTTTTCTTTTCAGAAAATATCGGATTTTCTGGTGGTTTTCAAACAATACAAAACATTGGATTTTAAACACTACTTATGAACTCACCAACATTTCATATGTTGACGTTTTTCAAAATACTTGTATTCTCAGGGAACCAGTGAACCAAAGGAAAACATATTCAGTGACGGTTGCAGTTTACTTATGTATGAACCGTACAATTTAATTTTTGGAAATTTAATGATTTGAGACAATGTAACGAATGTAAACATTATCAGTTGTAATATTCAAATGTTGGTGATGAATGATGTTATGTTTCATGTATATTCATTGTGATGGTATTCAATTGAGTCACGACAGCCCCCGGACGTTTCCGCCGTCTGGTTCGGGGGTGTGACATAGAGTTTGAAGTTCCTTCACCACTTGATTCTTGAATTTCTTCAAGATCAATTTGCCTCCTACTGTCTCCTTGGCTTATAAACTCTCTTTCTCGAAAGACTCCTATTCTCGCTACAAAGACCACATTGTCACTGGGTCTGTAGAAGGGGTAACCAAAGGATCGCTGTGGGTAACCGATGAAAATACACCTCTCGCTTCGAGGTTCGAGCTTATCATGAGTCTCGCGTCTCACGAAAGCCTCGCAATCCCAGATCTTGATGTGATCTAGTCTAGGTACTTTACCAGTCCACATCTCGTGAGGAGTTTTGGAAACTTTCTTTGTAGGGACTAGATTAAGGATATGGGCGGGAGTCTCTAAGGCATACCCCCAGAATGAGATTGGTAGCGAAGCTCGACTCATCATGGAACGAACCATATCTAGCAAGGTTCGATTACGCCTCTCAGCCACACCATTCAACTGTGGTGTCCTGGGAGGTGTCAATTGTGAGACTATCCCACATTCCCTTAGATAGTCAAGGAACTCTGAACTAAGATACTCACCACCACGATCGGATCGAAGCATCTTAATGTTCCTGCCCAATTGATTCTCGACTTCCTGTTTAAATTCCTTAAACCTCTCGAAAGTCTCTGACTTATGCTTGATCAAGTAGACATATCCATATCTACTATAATCATTAGTAAAAGTCAAATAATAACGATTAGCATCCCTTGTGGCTTGTTTGAATGGTCCACACACATCCGTGTGTATAAGGTCCAACAAACCTTCACCCCTTTCACACGAGCCTGTGAAGGGTGACTTTGTCATTTTTCTAAGTAAGCATGATTCGCAACTATCATCTGACTTTAGGTCAAACGACTCCAAGACTCCATCCCTTTGGAGTTGGCCTATGCGTTTCTTGCTTATATGTCAAGGCGACAATGCCATAATGATGCTTTATCCAAGTTATTATTAGTAGTAGAATCAATACACAAAACATTATTTCCTAAGTTATCTACAACAGACACAGCTTCATACACACCATCACAAGGTAATGCTTTAAAATAAAGAACATTATTAAAGAAAGCATCAATAGAACCAACTTCATTATTAAACGAAAAGGTAAACCCTTGTTTGTACAAAGCATGAAAGGAAATAATATTTCTTGCCATTCCTGGCGAATAACAACATTTATTCAAATCTAAACTAAACCCACTACTTAGCGATAAAGTAAAAACTCCAATCTTGGTAATAGGTAAAGCTTTCCTATTCCCCATGATCAAGTTTATTCTTCCTTGCTCCACATCCTCACTTCTTCTTAGTCCCTGCAAGTCACAACAAATATGAATACCACAACCGGTATCAAGGACCCAAGAATTAGAATGGGGTGAGTTATTAGAAATGATAGTGTAAATACCTGCATGGTTGGGTTTGACTTTCCCATCCTTCACATCCTGCTGGTATTTTGGGCAGTTCCGCTTCCAATGAGCCTTTTCATGGCAATAGAAGCATTCAGCCTCTTTTGGGTCAGAAGAAGGAGTAATGAAACCTTTCTTGGTTCCACTTGAAGAAGAGCCATCAAGGGTCCGAGCCTTGGTACCCTTCGAAGATCTATTTCTCTTCCTCCCTCGACTTTTCCAAATTTCCAAAACGGGAGTTGAGTTTGGAGTAGGAGTGATAGCAACCGACTTCCCCTTAAGACCTGATTGTGCGGTCTTGAGAAGTCCCTGAAGTTTGCTGAGGGTGACTTCTTCCTTGTTCATGTGATATGTCATGCAGAATTGATCATAGCACGATGGTAAGGAGTGCAAAATGATATCTATTGCAAGATCCACCGGGAAGTTCACATTAAGCTTCAGCAAACGATCCACATACCTTTGCATTTTCTACATGTGGCTCGTGACGGATTCCCCGTCCTTCATCATGGTTGTTATCATGGAGCAGATGATTTCATACCTCTCTTGTCTTGCACTTTGATGGTATCTTTCCATCAAATCTTGGTGCATTTCATAAGGGTAGAAATCCTCATAAGACTTTTGGAGTTCCGCTGTCATCGTGGCCATCATGATGCAAGCTACTTTCGTAGCATCCCTTTCATGTGCCCAAAATTCAGCGATCTCCTGAGGAGTTGCAGTGGTCTCATCAATCTCCTCAAGCTCCTTGTCAAGGACATATTCTTTGTCCTCGTAGCGGGTAATCATCCTGATGTTTCTGATCCACTCATTGAAGTTGGATCCATCAAAGGTGACTTTCCCACAGAAGTTCATAAGGGTAAAGGAGCCATTAGGATTAGAGCCAGAAGCATTGTTGAAAGACATCTGAAGAAAAGAGAACAAGATTAGTTTATTAAGGCTAGGATCCAATCACAATATAATATAACTTAGAAGAGGTATGCTGTAATCTAAGCCATATCATATTTGAAAGGTAGGTGAATGACGATTCACCAATTTCCACCACGAAAACCGCAATATTTAAGTATTAGGTTTTTGAATGGTTCTTAGAAATTCCTAGATTCTTTGAGATTCAATGAACTTTTTCAAAGGCATGTTTCAATCTCAAGTGTGCCCTCCAAGTTTTGTGACTGGGATACCGAGGATCACAAAACGAGGTGTGAAGTAACCATGCAAATCACTTGGTACCCTTAAAGTTTATCACTCAATCGATGTGCCGGTAAACCACACACGCTCCATCGATACTATAATAAACCCTAAGTCACCCTTTACCTACCTTGTTAAGTCCAAGTTAGTGTGCCGGTTAACCACACACGCTCCACCAACGACTTAATCAAAGTGTAAAGTGTAATTTCATGGAATAGCACCTTATTCACATTTTTCCTAAAGTAACTAAGATTGGGAATTTAATAAAACATTTAGTTACTTTATAATATTCATCATACTTTGAATGAGAATTAATAAGTCCTTGTCTTACCCGTTCGGCTAACGACCCTCCACCGATCAAGCAAGCGGTGGGTGAGAGTGGACACCCATTAAGTCACCATTTTATAGGCAACAACCTTATACCCACCTTATAGACCGGCTTCGTGAATGAGGCGTACTAGCGGTAAGACGACTTTGTTCTTATACATATATATATATATATATATATATATATATATATATATATATATATATATATATATATATATAATTATTAAATCATAATAATATAAGTATAAGGGTTGAATTTTAACTTTTAAAATTGTAGGGGTTGGAACTAAAGTTTTAACTTAACTTTACTTGTTCCAAAACTTGAGGGCAAGTTTTGTAAACTTTCAAAACTTTTCATTTCTTGTAACTTATGAGTTTAATAGAGTAATAAAATGAGGACTTTTCATTTTTCCTAACTCTTGTGTTCTTTTAATGGTTTTTTAATCCAAGAGACTTTTGGTTTTCCATAACTTGAGGACAAGTTATGGACTCCATTAAAACACATTATGATCATGAATTAATCTACCACATAGGTTACAAATAATTCCTATGATCATCTAAACATCATAAGAATAAGAATATGAATATGAACACCTTCAAGAATCAAAATCACATTTAATCTTTGTAATTTTGATAACTAGTTGTTGTAAATGAGTTAGAAAAGACATTACACCTTCTAAAACAAGTTTTCTAGTACCAAAACAATTTAGGGTAATGTTTCTAATCCATTTCCAGCAACTTAAGTCGAAATTCTGCACTCTGTCGACCCTACTCGCCGAGTGCATAAACCTACTCGCCGAGTAGGTTGATGATACACGTGAACTCGACAAGTCCTCCCCATGGACTCGCCGATTCCATCAGTCAGACAGCAAGATTTTCGACTTTCTTCAACTTTTAAGCACATATAACAAACAAACAAGCCTAGGCTTTGATACCACTAATGGGTTTTGAGCATTCTAACACTTCCTAAGTGTACATGCAACCCTAATAACCTTGGATCTATGTTTGTCTAATTATCATGCTAAGTTGAATTCCAAGGTTATATTCCTATCTAGCATACATGGGGAACAATTTTAACTTGAATCATAGATAGAATAACTTACCTTCTTGTTGCTTGTGTTCCTTGAAACCTTGTGAGCCTAGCACCCTAAGTGTGATGCCTCAAATGCTTCACACAACACCAAATGCTCTTGGAAAGACTCTTGAAATAATACACACTTCTTAAAATTGGCCAAGCCCTCTAGTTTCTTAGTGTAGCCGATTTTGGTGGAGAATATGCTTCTTATATAGTGTTGACACATCTAGGGTTACACCATGTAAACCCTAATGTGTCATGACTCTTCATTTCCATGACCCATGGGTTTGTAACTCCAATGGAGCATCCATGGAGCATCCTATGGGTAGAACCCAACTTGATAATCCATGGAGCCTCTTAGCCCACTATACAAGATATGGATGATTTACATAATCAACCCATATATTTAATTAGTTCTCTTTTGACCACTTAATTAATTCTAAATTAATTATTGATCAAACTAATCAAATAATATTATTAATATATTAGAACTTATAATATATTAATAATCTCCAAGTGTTATTTCTCTCATTTAGTCTATCCAATTGCATGGTGCCATGCAACCCAAATGGACCATGCCGGGTCGAGTCAAGTACACGCTCGAAATAGTTATGGACTTAGACACCTTATCCAACACATATATAGTCATAAAAGGTCCTTCCAGTTCTTCCCATGCCCTTGGGTAACAAGTGTATACATCCATGACCATACATACCAGATAGATTACTAGTAAACTACCATAGGGGTAGTTTAGGAAGATACTAGAACCATTACTAGAACGCGATATCATACAATGAGTCAGTTCATTCATGAGTCAATACTTTCTAGAACATTAGAGTACATTACATATACAACTATACTAGGAAGAGAACATATACAACGATACTAGAACGATTACATTACTATACTTGCTAGGTAGAGAGCACGTACATTACAGCTAGAACAGTTCATTACATTACATATACAAGAATACGTTAATTATTGTGATTTAAATCGGAGCATGACTTAAATGACATGGCCCGAGTTGTAGCCAGAGTCTCTTGAAGGGAGAGCGTGAGTTTGCATATAGATTCTATAATGGATTGACTATCCTACACCTTGCTGCTAGCTATAGTGGGACCTGCAGGTCTGCGGGTGCCAAACTTCATACCTTATTTTCGACCATTCTTATGTCGTTGTAACCAGTCTATAGTAAGAGTTTGTGTATAGATCTATACTGGATTGACTATCCTACACCTTGCTGCTAGCTACAGTGGGATCTGCAGGTCTGCGGGTGCCAAACGTCATTCCTTATTATGACGATTCTTATGTCGTTGTTACCAGTCGATAGTATGGTACAATTTATCACATAATGCCTTAATATAAAATCCGGTTTAAGGTAGTTAGTACGGCAATAGTTCTTATAGGGCTACGTTTTAGTACTACATTAATTTTCCCTGTACATATATTTAGTGATCCTTTCACTTAAACTATAAATGTAGAAACTATATTTTTGGATAATGATAGTTATACTTTGGAAAATACATACTCTTACAAGAGACGTACATTCAGAACCGTTAGGTCTTGGTAGAAGACACCTTCATATACTAGTAGGAATCATAGGGATTCTAGGGTTTTTCAAACACTTACAGTTCATATACACTTTCAATACTTACAATACATAGACTTACAAATTCTTACATTCAAATACTTACATACAAATTAAGATGCTAAATACTTATGATCTCACCAGCTTCAAAGTTGATACTCGCTTTCAAAATTACTTGTATCCTCAGGTCATCATAGACAGGTTCCGATGCAAGGAGAAAGGAAGATGGAGCTTGTTCAAGACTTATCTTTCATTTTGATTTATGCTTTAGTGTTTATCAAAATTTGACAGAACACATTTATATAATAATTATATTATTAATGCAATGGATTATGTTGTTGCTTGTTTACTACTTTACATTGTTGTTGATATTATACATGACATCCTCCGCCCCAGAACGTTTCCGCCGTTCTTGGTTTTGGGGTGTGACAGAAACTTTATGAAATACACGATAATAACCGTATGTTTACGTGTATTCCCCCCTAAAAGAGTATAAAAAGCATTTAAAACGTATTTAAAGTGTGTTTGTAGGGGTAGGAACTCACTTGATAGATTGAAGAAGCTGTGACGAAAACCGAGCAGAACTTTGACTTGAAAAAAAAAGTGGATTTTGTCGGGATTCTCGGGAATCTCGGGAGCATAAAACTTCCTTCGGAGCTTGAGTATGAGAACCGGCCTTCGGGATAATTATTGCACGGAAAACGAGGGAAAACGCAAGAAAAACGACAGAAAATGAGCAAGTTTCCCCGGAACCCTCGCATCCCTTTTATAGGGGCTGAGAGGCCTCGGTACGCTGGGCGTACGAGGTTACGCGGGGCGTACTCATGCATCATGCGTGACCGAGTCGTCGACTACCTCGACTTCGGATGGGACGGGGCATAGTCTCGCATAGGGGCGACGTGGACGCACCGGAGCCTAGTCCTTGAGTACGCTGGGCGTATGAGGGTACACCGGGCGTAACTCGGATGGACCTGGTGACTCACCCTTCGGATAATACCAATTTTTGAATTAAATTTATATATTAATTATTTAGCAAACTTCAAAAACTCATATCTCCTTCATACGAACTCCGTTTTCGACGTTATTTATATCCACGCGTAGGTGAAACTATGCTCTACAACTTTCGTTTAGATTCCGTCATCAAATTTCGAAATTATTTTTATTATTTATTTTTAAAAGGTCGGGGTAAGAAAAGTTCATTAATAATTCATAACTTTTTCATACGGCGTCAGATTTGGGCGTTCGTTTTATGTTTGCAATTTAATGATATCTATGACTTTCATTTAGACGCCTAAGGTCAAAAAGTATTTTATCCAAACTTCGTGTTTTTACATATATCCGTATTGCCGGTTTTTGTCGGAAAACTTGGAAAGGTCATAACTTCTTCGTTATAACTCGGATTTTAGTGTTCTTTATATGTTTGCAAACCTTAAGACTATATCTAGTACATAGTGTACTCCAAACAGAGCTTTTGAATATTTCATTTATCGATGATATTCTTATTACTTTACAAAGAGGTTACAAGACTCGATTTTAATGACCTGAAATATCGGGTTGTTACAGTCGTTGATTTCTTTTGTTTTGGTTTTCTTTTCTACATTGTGATTCAAGAATGCGCTACATTTCTTATATAGATATCTCTAGGTGTTGGTGAAAAAAATGAATTTAAGTTTTTTCCCGAACTTATCACCATAGATAATCAGGACTTCGCTATTACGTAAGGGTTATCGTATGGCTTTTTGATAGATTAGGATTTTTCCGTGATGTAAAGATAACCAATCCATGCCAATGATGATGTCAAAGCTCCCAATAGACATTGGCATGAGGTTGACAAGAAAAGTATGAATATTTAGAAGGCAATTTTCTAAAATTTCTAGGGTGATTTAGTTTTCTCTGTTAGGCAATTACACTTTATATGCGTCTTGTAGTTTACTAGACTCATGATTTAAGCATTTCCAAAATAATGTAGTAGTACAACTCCTATCAGCTCCAGATTCAATAAGTATTGCAGCATATAAGTTATTCACGAGGAACGTACCAGTTACCACAGAAGGGTCCTGGATAGCATCCCAAATTCCAATTACGAATGCTCGGCTACGAGCATTGCCTTCATGGTTCCTCTGTTTTTTGACATTTCCTCCTAAAGTGACCAACTTCTCGACACTCATAACGTGTTTTTCCTCCACTAAAGCCTCTTCCTATGTTTGTTCATTGATTTTTTGTTGCAGGTGTCTTGAACTGCGTTCTTTCTTGAATCTTCTAAAATCTTCAAGTGTTTTAGTCTATCAACTATCGTATCCAAGTTTAGTTATGCATCGGTCTTACCATAATTAAACATAGGTGATCAGTCTACATTTACTTGTGGTTCAAACCATGTAAAATAATTCTTGACTACGGAGTTTGACTTAAAACCTTGCGTTGTATTGTTATCAAAGATTTGGGTTTTCTATATTTTTGGGTTATATATACATGTGTTCTCATCGCAGGACAAAGTTTAAACATATCTCGGTATCTTTGTGTTTGTTATGTTCACGGGTTTTATTAATTATTTTTTGTAACTTCAGGTCTAGCTGATAAGGCACCGACCAGTCGAAGTGCAGGATCATTTTAGCATATAGCCATTCTGAAATCCAGCAACCCAAAGCAATGTGTCTATCCTGTCACCGCTCTTGTAAGTGGCCCTTTTGTACTATAATTAATAATATTTTTTATTTGTAGGTTAAGGGATATACCTAAACTTATAGAGTAAGCTCTAAACCATAGTCATGCTTTCCTAAGAAAGTACTAGTTCTCTATATTCAATAGCTCTGATACCGATCGGTCACACGCCCGGCCGGCTGCGTAAACACCGGGCAGTGTAACTTCATTCTTTGTATCACGGTTATTAAACATGCATTTAACAGTACAAAAGAATTATATAAATTACATACCTTTATTGATGATAGAAAGTCACATTATTCCTGTCTTCCTAGTAATTATTACATAGTATTTGAACTATCGCACACGTCTTAACAGATATATGTTCCATACGAACAAAAAGATTAATAGTAAAATTTCCCCTATTAAAGTAACATTCAAATTTATGAAATTCCTGAAAACAAATGCGTTTTGAAAATACGTCAACATAAAGTTGGCGAGTCCACATGTTTTGACTCTGAGTGAAAATAGTACTTTTTCCAAGTTTCAAAATTACAGAACATAGTTTGAAAATATCATTCTGACTCATGATAGATCATGTAAAGTTACCACGTATAAATCTTATTTCGGTTCTATATGAGTATGCTTGCGAGGTATAATTGTTTACCCATTGAAAAATTAGAATACAAATTCCCTGTACTTAGAGTATAAGTGTTCGGGAAACTTATACTTCACATTAATACCTGTATATGGACAAAGTATAATATTTATAACACTGTGCTACCATGAGTCCACTGCTGCTATATGACATACAAGACCTCTGATTGGTACAACAAAGGATCCCACCAATGGTGCCACGAATGATTCAACCACTGATGCCATAAAAGATTTTTCCCTTGGTGCCACAAAGGTTTCCACTAATATAAATACTATGCGCACTTCATCAACATTGGACCTCAATAAAACAAATAAAATGATAATTCGTCACCCGGTGGTTTTATAAACCGTGGTTTGTAGAGAGCAACGATGAGTGGGGCTGTCAGCCCGTATAGATCTATACACAACTTCCTCGCTCACACGGGATTAGCGGTTACAGGTCAGAGGATTTCCCCTAAGATTTCGAGTCTTAGTTGATGAATAAAATAGCTCATTGTTCCGCACTTAAAGCAGACGCGGCTTACTCCGGTACTAGCAGCGGGGGTGGATTGTTGGGTCGGCTCTTTGCAGTAGCGGGTTATATGCCCCTTCTTACTGCACCTAGTGCGTTGGAGGTCACGACAGAGACCGTGGTGGTGGAAGTTGCATTGGTTGCATTTCGGAAGTTTCCCATTGTATGCGCTTGTGGGGGCAGTGTTGGTAGGTATAGTAATAGCGTGGGTCGCTACTACTTGTTGTTTCGTGGGGTTCTCCTGTAGGGTTTGTCCCCTTCTCTTGTTCCAAGGCCTACTCTGGCCCTGTGCCTCTTTAGATGGATTGGCGATAGCTACAATGGTACCCTGTTTTACCCCGTGGTCGATGAGTCGCTGAGCCAGGCGTTTAGCGTTGTTGTAGGTAATAGGGTTGGAAGCTAGGACATGCCCTTGAATCTGGGGTGACAACCCCCAAATGTACCTTTCAACTTTCTTTAATTCTGGGTTGAACATGGTAGGGCACAATGCAGCGAGGTCGTTGAACCTAACTGTGTAGGCGACTAGATCAGACCCAGTCATCTTTAGATTCCAGAGCTCTTGCTCAAGCTTTTGCACTTCACCCCTTGGGAAGTATTCTTCCAGTAGTAGAACCTTCAGATCCTCCCAACTCATGGCGTTGGCGACAGTGAGAGTCACTGAATTCACATGGCTTTTCCACCAAGTGAGGGCTCGATCTATGAAGGTGCAAGCAGTGAACTTAACCTTGCTTGTTTCTTGGCATGAGAAGATCTCAAAGACTGTTTCGGTCTTTTCGAACCATTTCATTAGTGCAATGACTCCCCCAATGCCATTAAAAGTCTTTGGCTTTGAGTAGGAGAACTCCTTGTAAGTACATTCTCTTACTTGACCATGACTAGTGCCACGATTGGAATGATTCGTGCTGCTTCCTGTACCTCCATTCCATTGGAGTTTATTTGCGAGAGAGCTGCTGTTACTGTTGCTGTGATAGCAGCCAGGACCATGGCCGGATCATACGTTGGTGGTGGAGGTGGTGGTGGTGCTGTGCCCGGTCTGGGTCTTAGGTTTGGACGAGGAGGCATCGCACTGCCAAAAGAAAATGAGAGATTATAAGTTTTGGTGGTTGAGAGTTGAATGATATTGAGTTAACTTTCTTTAATAGTTCAAGTATTTGGTTTGACCAACACAGGGTCTTGAGCTTGATTTACAAATGGAGTTTGAATAGATATACTTATGAATTGAATGGACTGCACATAATTAACACATGAAAGAGATATACCCTATATATATTAAACATATGGTAGTGTTACATCCGAGTTTAGATAAAAAATTTTGACCTTTCTAAAGGTCTCCGATTACAGAAAGTTTAAAGAAAATAATACTTTTATCCGAAGTCCTAATTTATAGCAAAATTTGAAATTTTTGGTAAGCACTACTTGCGACATAGGTTGTGCTTGGAGCTTGACTCCGCATCCGATCACTTCGATTCCATTTGACGTCTATCAAAAGCGGCTTGTTGGTCCCTCAATTCAGCTAGGGCTGCAATCATTTGTGCTTGGAATGCCTCGGTTTGGAGTTGGGCATTGTCCTGAATTCTGTCCAGCCAACGGATGTCAGAAGTGTGAACCTGTACTTCTACGTTGACATCCCGAATCCGGCTAGCTTGAACTCCGGATTGGTAGGACTGATTGGCTAGCTTGCCCACTATTACTGGTAGTGCCCGATCAGCTGAACCTCCGCCGCGGACATCGTAGAAGTCTCGGCACATGCCGTAGGGAGGGCGTAGGTTTTGTTGTTGGCTCCAATGGTGGAGGTGACTTCCCTAGACGGGAGTCAGTCCTTGAAAGTTCCATACGAAGACGGGAGGTTGTGCGGGTGGTGGATTGATCACTTCCGGCTCTGAGTCGGTACCAGAGTCATCATCCAATTCTATGGGTTCTTCGTCCTCTTCGGGATCCTCTTCGATCCATCCCCCGTTGCCGTGGTTGGGATAGTAGGGGTCATTGGGCTGATAGAATCCAGCCATTGAGTTTGTACGAGAATAGGGTTAAGAATTTACTATAAGCTAGAGCACATGAAATTTACCCTTAAGTTTAATGGTTGTTGATAGTCACATACTCCCTTAGTATTATTTAAAGATATGCTTTTGGTAAGTTTTAAATTTGTTGTCCACCACAGACACTCCTTGGCATACGTTAGTCGGCTCTCGGACAAATATAGTTGATCAGGCTATATTCTTCCCAGTTCCGATTACTTGTCCCAAGGCGTACCTGCACTGCACAACTTATTTATAATACTTCTAAAATGATCCGATATGAAACTGTTATTAGTATGAAATGAGTGCATGCCTATTTTACAAAAACTAAATAAATTTCAATTCAAAAGTATGACTCTTCTCAGAGTGTTTTTGCCCAGTTGAGTTTATAGTTGTATGCCAAAAAATGGTTTTGATATACTTAATTCCCAATAAACAATGCACTGATACCAATCTGTCACACCCCCAAACCAGAACCGCGAAAACGTTCGGGGGCGGAGGACGTCATATTCAGTATCATAACAGTTCATAGAAAGGAAAGTACACACCACCATACATATATAAAGGTTTTATAAATGTTTACATAATTGTATTCATTGCATGTTCAAAAGATAAATACATAAACATCTTTCAAAAGAAGTAATTAACGCCAGCGCGTTAATCCCCAAAAGTTGTTTTCCAAACCTGCTTAGCGGTTCCCTGAGAATACAAGTTATTTCAAAGAGAAAGTGTCAACAATTAAGTTGGTGAGTTCATAAGTGGTTTAGAAAAATTGTATGCCATTCCAAATTGAGTGTATGTTTTCCAAGAAAATCCCTTATTTTCTTATAAAAGTATGAAATGCATGAGAATATTTGTATTGTAAAATGTAGATAGTTGAATCAAGAAAATCCCTTAATTTCTTATTAGTTGTTTGTTTTGTATATAGGAAAATCCCATATTTTACTAAAGTAATAGTTAGTCTAATGTTCAAGACTAAAAAACCGAAAGCAAATGACATGCTTTAGAAGATTGAAGCATAGATTTATATAATAAAACCTATAAGAAGATTGCAGTTTATTAGATGAAGAATAGTTTTAATAGTTTCTCATTCATCAATCAGAAGTACAATAATAATTGTATATCTGATGAGTTTTATAACCATACTAAACATAATATGCCTGTAGCGACGTTCTTCAGGCGTCGTAGCGTTATGACAAACTGTCACCCCAAAGGACGGACTGTAGCCAACAGTCAGGGCGCGGGATCATGACTCCCCGTATAGATCTATACACATTTGACACGTTCTCCGAACGGGAGACTATGGTTATAGACAGGACTTGTAGCGATACCTTCTAGCAAAAGGCAGTATTTGAAGATGTACATGTCTCACGGATTCTCAACTAAGTCTGTATTAAAGTAATAATTTTGTATGCAAAGATTATCCTTTTTCACAGTGTTTGACAGAGCATAAATCATAAGTTCATAAAATGTACAAAACGGTTTAGCAACGAAGGATACTTTGGAGTTACTAAATACTTTGTATAAATCTAGTGCATGCAAAGTATGACAAGAGTTATCACATAGTAGTAATGAATCACAAGTGATTCATTTGATAAAAACGAGTAAAGTGAAACTTTATGAAATACACGATAATAACCGTATGTTTACTTGTATTCCCCCCTAAAAAAGTATAAAAAGCATTTAAAATGTATTTAAAGTGTGTTTGTAGGGGTATGAACTCACTTGATAGATTGAAGAAGGTATGACGAAAACCGAGCAGAACTTTGACTTGAAAAAAAAGCGGATTTTCTCGGGATTCTCGGGAGTCTCGGGAGCGTAAAACTTCCTTCGGGGCTTGAGTATGTGAACCGGAGCTTAGGGATAATTATTGCATGGAAAATGAAGCAAAACGCAAGAAAAACGAGAGAAAATGAGCAAGTTTCCCCGGAACCCTCGCATCCCTTTTATAGGGGCTGAGAGGCCTCGGTACGCTGGGCGTACGAGGTTACGCGGGGCGTACTCGTATGTCATGCGTGACCGAGTCCTCAACTGCCTCGGCTTCGGAAGGGACGGTGCATAGTCTCGCACAGGGGCGACGTGGACGAACCGGAGCCTAGTCCTTGAGTACGCTGGGCGTACAAGGGTACGCCGGGCGTAACTCGGATGGACCCGGTGACTCACCCTTCGGATAATACCGATTTTTGAATTAAATTTATATATTAATTATTTAGCAAACTTCAAAAAATCATATCTCCTTCATACGAACTCCGTTTCGACGTTCTTTATATCTACGCGTAGATGAGACTATGCTCCACAACTTTCGTTTAGATTCCTTTGGCAAATTTCGAAATTATTTTTATTATTTATTTTGAAAAGGTCAGGGTAAGAAAAGTTCGTTAATAATTCATAACTTTTTCATACGGCGTCAAATTTGGGCGTTCGTTTTATATATGTTTGCAGTTTAATCATATCTATGACTTTAATTTAGACACCTAAGGTCAAAAAGTATTTTATCGAAACTTCGTGTTTTTACGTATATCCGTATTGCCGGTTTTTGTCGGAAAACTTGGAAAGGTCATAACTTCTTCGTTATAACTCGGATTTTAGTGTTCTTTATATGTTTGGAAACCTTAAGACGATATCTAGTACATAGTGTACTCCAAACAGAACTTTTGAATATTTCATTTTTCGATGATATTCTTATTACTTTACAAAGAGGTTACAGGACTCGATTTTAATGACCTGAAATATCGGGTTGTTTCAGTCATTGATTTCTTTTGTTTTGGTTTTCATATCTACATTGTGATTCAAGAATGCGCTACATTTCTTATATAGATATCTCTAGGTGTTGGTGAAAAAAATGAATTTAAGTTTTTTCCCAAACTTATCACCATAGATAATCAGGACTTCGCTATTAGGTAAGGGTTATCGTATGGCTTTTTCATAGATTAGGATTTTTCCGTGATGTAAAGATAACCAATCCGTGCCAATGATGATGTCAATGTTCCCAATAGACATTGGCATGAGGTTGACAAGAAAAGTATGAATATTTAGAAGGCAATTTTCTAAAATTTATAGGTTGATTTAGTTTTCTCTGTTAGCCAATTACACTTTATATGCGTCTTGTAGTTTACTAGACTCATAATTTAAGCATTGCCAAAATAATGTAGTAATACAACTCCCATCAGCTCCAGATTCAAAGAGTATTGTAGCATATAAGTTATTTACGAGGAACGTACCAGTTACCACAGAAGGGTCCTGGATAGCATCCCAAATTCCAATTACGAATGCTCGGCTACGAGCATCGCCTTCATGGTTCCTCTATATTTTGACATTTCATCCTAAAGTGATCAACTTCTCGACACTCATAACGTCTTTTTCCTCCACTAAAGCCTCTTCCTATGTTTGTTCATTGATTTTTTGTTGCAGGTGTCTTGAACTGTGATCTTTCTAGAATCTTCTAAAATCTTCAAGTGTTTTAGTCTATCAACTATCGTATCCAAGTTTAGTTATGCATCAGTCTTACCGTAATTAAACATAGGTGATCAGTCTACATTTACTTGTGGTTCAACCCATGTACAATAACTCTTGACTGCGGAGTTTGACTTAAAACCTTGCGTTGTATTGTTATCAAAGATTTGGGTTTTCTATATTTTTAGGTTATATATACATGTGTTCTCATCGCAGGACAGAGTTTAAACATATATCGGTATCTTTGTGTTTGTTATGTTCATGGGTTTTATTAATTATTTTTTGTAACTTCAGGTCTAGCTGATACGGCACCGACCAGTCGAAGTGCAGAATCATTTTAGCATATAGCCGTTCTGAAATCCAGCAACCCAAAGAAATGTGTCTATCCTGTCACCGCTCTTGTAAGTGGCCCTTTTGTACTATAATTAATAATATTTTTTATTTGTAGGTTAAGGGATATACCTAAACTTATAGAGTAAGCCCTAAACCATAGTCATGCTTTCCTAAGAAAGTACTAGTTCTCTATATTCAATAGCTCTGATACCGATCTGTCACACGCCCGGCCAACTGCGTCAACACCGGGCAGTGTAACTTCATTCTTTGTATCACCGTTATTAAACATGCATTTAACAGTACAAAAGAATTATATAAATTGCATACCTTTATTGATGATAGAAACTCACATTATTCCTGTCTTCCTAGTAATTATTACATAGTATTTGAACTAACGCACACGTCTTAACAGATATATGTTCCATACGAACAAAAAGATTAATAGTAAAATTTCCCCTATTAAAGTAACATTCAAATTTATCAAATTCCTGAAAACACATGCGTTTTGAAAATACGTCAACATAAAGTTGGCGAGTCCACATGTTTTGACTCTGAGTGAAAATAGTACTTTTTCCAAGTTTCAAAAGTATAGAACATAGTTTGAAAATATCATTCTGACTCATGATAGATCATGTAAAGTTACTACGTATAAATCTTATTTCAGTTCTATATGAGTATGCTTACTAGGTATAATTGTTTACCTATTGAAAAATTAGAATACAAATTCCTTGTACTTAGAGTATAAGTGTTCGGGAAACTTATACTTCACATTAATACCTGTATATGGACAAAGTATAATATTTCTAACACTGTGCTACCATGAGCCCACTGCTGCTATATGACATACAAGATCTCTGATTGGTACAACAAAGGATCCCACCAATGGTGCCACGAATGATTCAACCACTGATGCCATAAAAGATTTTTCCCTTGGTGCCACAAAGGTTTCCACTAATATAAATACTATGCACACTTCATCAACATTGGACCTCAATAAAACAAATAAGATGATAATTCATCCCCCGGTGCTTTCATAAACCGTGGTTTGTAGATAGCAACGATGAGCGGGGATGTCAGCCCGTATAGATCTATACACAACTTCCTCGCTCACACGGGATTAGCGGTTACAGGTCAGAGGATTTCC
The DNA here is from genome assembly GCF_002870075.4 of Lactuca sativa. NCBI lineage: Eukaryota > Viridiplantae > Streptophyta > Magnoliopsida > Asterales > Asteraceae > Lactuca > Lactuca sativa. The sequence goes on from NC_056627.2 coordinate 106,090,275, forward strand.
CTAAGATTTCGAGTGTTAGTTGATGAATAAAATAACTCATGTAGAGTTTGTCGAGTCCCTATAGTTCTAAGAGTAAAAGCATATACGTGTCTAAAACCCTAAGTTACTAGACTATGCTTTAAATATATATGACTTAAAACTCCTATATATCCCGGTTAAGAGAATTTTATGTTGATCAGAACATACGATCATATGAACATAGTATTAACTTATATATAATATTTAGCATGGATTTTCCCCTGAAAATATTAAAAAGTGGGGACATGAAACTCACCCTAGTAGCGTTACCTATAGAATCTAACTAAAAAACAGTCAAAGGCTCATTGTTGTTAGGATAGGGAAGGGAAAATGCCTTCGGAAAATGAGGGAAAGAAAGAAAAGTTGATGTCGTGAGAGTAAGTGTTGAACTTGCTACTTATACATTGTTCATGGCCCATTCACGTCGTGATACACATATGGTCACGTCGTTAGCTTCCATGAGTCATCTCGTAGCCTTACCACATGTTTTCTATCCTCTAGAAGTGTCTTTGAAAACTTTCACGTCGTGACATGCATGTTCACGTCGTGAACCAGGCGGCTAGGGTTTCTGCCACGTGTCATGCTCTCAGATTGCTACATCTTCGGAAGATCATAAATTTTTCATACGAGCTCATTTTTGATGTTCTTTATATCCACACATAGGTACTTCCGAGTACTAAAACTTTCTATTAGAGTTCAATAGCTAATTCTAAGTCTATTTTAAATTCCTCTTGTTATAGAGGCTATTATTAGAATTTATCATAACTTCTTCATGCGAAGTCAAATTTAGACGTTCTATATATTTTTGGAATTGTATACACTTGTAGTGTTGAATGGAAATTTCATCAAAGATTAAAATAAATTGATTATAATTTGTGTTTGTAGTATTTATTGGAATTATCTTTGACCTAAATTTGACTAATGTTACAGCTATCGGCTAGAATTCCCTACTCCTCACAACGAGCACCTCTTACTTTCCCTTACGGCCATCTATTATCTGCAAGGTCGCTAGATAGGGTGCTGCAACTAGTTCTCCTCTTGCTAAACTCGGGTATTTGGCCTTCTTATGGTGCCTCTAATTGCAATGGAAGAAAATCATATCAAATTCCTCGGTGGTAGTCGTGGCAGTGCAATCTGTACTGAATTGACCTGTCCTGCCGCACTTGAAATAGCCATAACCATCCACCCTGCATGCCCAATCGTGCATCTTGCCACACTTGCCGCAGTGGCCCCGACCCTGCTGGCCCCTTGATCTTCTGTCAAAAACCTTGGGATTCTTTCCCGTATCCTTAGAACTCTGAACCTGATCCGAATTCCTATTCTTCTCCATCATTAGGTCAATCTCCCTCTCTCTTTCTCGTGCAAACATATCATCCAGTGTCTTGCAACTGGATCTGCTCACAAACTGTCTGATATCTCTCCTCAACATCTCGTGATATCTTGCATTTTTCATTTCCTCGTTTTCCACATACTATGTAACCAATAAATCCCTCTCTTGGAACATATTAGTGATCTCTGCCACCGTCTCAGTAGTTTGGAGAAGGTCCTGAAACTCCCTTACCAACTGTTGGGCCTCAATCACTATTGCAAAATTAGCTCGAAACCTCATCGCAAAATCCTCCCAAGTTATAGACTCAACCACGTCGCCTCCCAAGGCTTATCCAATCTCCTTCTACCAATCTTGAGCTCTCTCTTTCAGAAGACACGAAGCAAGTTCGTCCTTCGCCCCCTCGGGGAACAGCTAGTACGGAAGGCATTCACAACATCCATTAACCAACTCTTTCTCACAATCAGATCCTTCTTCCTAAAGAAATCTGGATCCTCGCACACTGGAAACTCTCATAAAGTCAAAGCATGAGCTCCCATCATCGCCACCATCTCAAAACGTAAAGTGCCCAAGCATTCATCCAGAATCTCCAAGATACCCTCCTTTACTATACCAAATATTGTAGGACTATGATTTAGAATCCTGCATGTAATCTTTGATGAAATAAACACCCACATGTTATCATCCATGGACCCAGCCCCAGAGCCCGAAGCTGAACCATTGTTGGTACCAGAACCACTAGTAGAACCTCCTCAAGTGATCACCATACCAAAAATAAACCATATAAACCATCAGAATATACTTGAAGAATCCCACATTCTACAAGCATTCTGGTATCATCGTGACTCTCCTTGACTCAAGTACGGATCCTCTGCTTCCAGTAGTACAGGTCCATAGTACCTTCCACATCTATCCATACTTTCCTCAAGAATAGCCACAAATCCCCCAAGTTACTTCCCTATCAATCTCAACAACCCTTATCAAACCAAGGCTCTCGGCATCGAATTACCACCTAGTTTTTCCTACTGCTACCACCACACTACTCTCTGTTATCATCTAAAGAAGGAACTCCCTAACACCCTCTAACTTGCTTACGAACACAATTACATACCACCGACACATGATAATTCTTCGAATGAAAGGTCTCACACTATAACAGTTGGACTCAAATAAGAGTTGCACAATAGGGTTAAACCTAACCATCTAAAATTATCTAATCTAAGTAATATGTAACTTAGCGTATTAAATTACTAGTTAGTTGATGTTAATGGAAACTCATAAAATCACAAAGCAAGCGGAATTCGAGCATTATGTAATCGGAATCAAAGCAAACCCTGAACAGTCCATCCTAGCACTGACTGATCAGTACTAGCATGCAAGTCTAAAAGCTCACACAATAGGAATATAAGGCATCTCTCCTAGCATTCATCATTCAAAACATATCATAACACATGTATGGGTATTTGTGAAAAGCCTACTTGAGATCAGTTAAATACATGCACAACACCTTCCTTTTTATGAAAAATCTACCAAATCCTTAGTTAAAGTTCACGCACACCCGAGAGTATGCCAGGATCCCTGAAACCAAGGCTTTGATGCCATCTTGTAATGTGCCAAGGTCGGAACCAAAAATTTTCATTTTTATGTTGAATGAACCATCAACCAAACATGTTTGTCAAAATCATAAAGTATCCAGAGTAAATCAAATAACATACCATAAGTAAATCAGAGTCAATAACCATGAAAATCATGGTATATGTGCAATGCGATCACCCTGTGCGCTTCTCCTTCGAATCAAAATTACCTGAAACATAAATTGAAAATTGCAAGCACAGAGCTTAGTGAGTTCCCCAAAATACCTCACACCATACATACAATGGGCCTTGCCCGTTAATCATCGGGACCTGCCCGACTTTGGGGCCTGCCCGATACAAATCTTTCAGTAAAATGTGATGGGCCCCGCCCAACCTACTCATTAGGCCTCGCTTGGCATCGGGCCCGCCTAGTATACATAAAACACATAGAATATATGAAGTAGTAACTAAGACAACTAGCATATTATAACAAAACTCAATGGGCCGACATTGATGTTTTCAACCCACAAGTACCGTGAGGAGACTCACCTCACAAAACAGCTCAAAAGTCAATACATCCTAAAAATCCCACAATCGATGCTAAATGCCACCTAGATAATCATACAATGAATAACCTTAATCTACCTTTTAGGACATTAATAGCTTAGCCAAAATCCACAAGTCAAAAGTCAACCCTCAAGGTCATCAGTCAGATTCAACAATCAGTGTTGATTCCAGCCGGCTGGCACGTTGTGGCCTTCCTTAGGCACATCGTAGCGCGTATACAACCAAACAGTCGGGGAAATTCGCAGCTTCCACACCGTTGTGACCTATGCACATGTTGTGGTACTTGATATTCCTAATAGCTTAATGCATTAAGCTATTTTCTTCGATTCCAAGAGCTTTAAAGCTCATATCTAATAAAAAATGTGATCTAAAAGGATAAAGTTTCTGACTATATCCATTATGACCAACCAAAAGGTCCAAAATCCCATTCTCTACAACCCAAATGGCATAATAATGCATGGACTTAACCAATAACTACTTATTCCACAAAGTCTTAAGCATCCTTTCCAGAAGTGATTCAAGCACCAAAACTAACGTAAAAACTGGTGCTTTATAGACATGCATGTCTAAGGCATGTCTTGAACCCATATTAGGTCTAAATGAGGGTTTATGACCTAAATCTGATGCATGGCTAAAAAAACCAACCAAACTCTAGATCCAAGGCACAAATTATATCAAATGTCCCAAAGATTCATAAAGTTGAAAATTTATGAGATCTCATCATCCCAACAAGTAAGAACAAGTAGTTTATGATACAAAACTCAAGGTCTAGCAACATAGAATGATACAAATTGAATATTGAACACTTACAAAGGCCCAAAAGAGTTCTAAGGTGAAAAATGAAGACTTTCTTTCTTGATTTATGCTTTCTTCTTCCTCCTTCTTCCTTCTTTAGCTTCAAAGGACACCAAACTAGATCAAAAGTTGAGGATAGTGATTATGGTTTTCTTTAAAGTTTAAAGGGTTGATGGTGGCTGAGGGTTAGCAAACCCTGATGGGTTTTAGTATACTACAACATCCTGTGGTACACATACAACCCTAAATACCTTCGATCTATGTTTTCTCTATTATACATGCAAATATGAAGTTTCCAAGATATTACCCTATACTACCATACAAATATCATATACTTGGGTAATAAAATAGATATAATACAAACCTTTTTTTGATGTAACTTGTCCTCATGAAGCTTGAGTGCCTAGTGCCCCAAGTGTGAAACCTCAAATGGTTCACACAACACCATGAACACTTGGAATAACCTTGAAAATAAGGATACTTTGGTTGTCTCTAGTAAAATCGGCCTTGCCCTTTTGTGTAGACACACTAGTGCCAATTTCACCAACCAAGGACATCTTTATATAGTGTGGAGATTAGGTTTAAACCCATGACCTTTCGTTTCATATGATCCATGGGTTAAACACTCCATGGACTATCCATGAAGCTTAGCCCAACCTAAATGAACTTGGCCCACCATACATATATATATATATATATATATATATATATATATATATCTAAGAGTTCATACTTAATTAGTTCCTTTTGATCACCTAATTAATTATAAATTAATTCTTGATCAATACTAATTAAATAATATGATTATATATTAATATATTAGAACATATAATATATTAACATAAATCACTAGTATCCTTTTTCTCATCTTGTCAATCCAATTGTCCCGATGCCATGCATCCTAAATGGAACATGCTGGTTGGGTCAAGTCTTACCAATTATAGTTATGGACTTATACATTAATACAACAGTCTCTCACTTGGATAAGTCTAAAACTATTATTGTGTATGACTTCAAGAACCGACTGGCAATCGTAGCTCTCAAAAGCTACTATTGAAATCTGACCTTGTCGATGAACTTTGACCTTTGTCAATGAATTATCTATTAGATAAGGGATCATATATTCCTCCATTCTAGATATCATATGGACTGAGACATGGATTATAAATCATTCTCTCTGTCCATTTGTTGTTTCCCGATTTCCGGTTTATGATGACTAACTGATTGAACAGATCAAATCAGTCCTAGCTTGGCCAAGCACTCACATGTGTCATCATTAAATCATCGAGGGGCCCACATATATCGCTTTTATCCCGAAGGTAAAAGGAATGGATAAACTTCGACTCATATGGCTTGTTCTACTACTTATTGAATGATACACAAAGGCACGTTTTATAACATCGAGTTACTGAATGCGTTTTCGTGCAATCAATGTACGACCAACTCATATTAACAACTCATATCTCTAGGTTTGAGGAATATAAGATATTATCGTCTCATGATCACTCGTGATAAAATCCATGAAGGGATTCCAATGAGCACGAGTTGAATCCGATACTCAGAACTTATGAGCACTCATGAGTGTTGTAGCACAACTTTGTCCACCAACTTGGACCTCTACAAGCGAACCCATGAAAGCCTTGATTCATATCTACTTCCAACATATGATTGACTGTGGATGGTTTGAATAACTTAGTCGTTCGGGAAGTATAACCTTGTTTATTCTGGAAGTCAAAACATGCAAAATGAAGCACAAGAATAATTGAATCTAATATGGTATCAAAACCTATGAATATAAATAAAACACCTTTTATTTATCACTATGTTGATTACTCATTATTCATCATTTTGGTTTTATCAACTTTATACTTGAATTAAAAACACTAGTTGTCCCATGGTCCATGCATGTACACTATGTTTTTTCTAAACAATAGCTTTGCCATACACCAAGTATGCACTCTATGTTTGTCTATGATCCTTACTTTGTGAGATAAACCAATTGAACATAATTTCAATGATTCTAATTTCACACTCCCAAATCGAAACCTATTAGATTTTAAACTTAAAACACTACCCTCTTGCAATGAATGTGTACAATGTCACAAAGATTTGTCAACGACCATTACAGGGTATTCCTATGAAGACCTACTCCATGGACACAAAGCCTTATGCTCAAAGTATGCATTGCTTTGAACATGCTTATTGCACTGAATTTTTCTAATCTTACACAGATTACTTCTATCTATGGAGAAAACTCCATATTCCCATTTTCACTATCATTTCTGAACAAGAGTTTCCTCTCTTCAGAATATGTCAATATGGTCCTTCCAAAATTAACATTATACTTCCAACTATCCCTGAGCAACCAATCTTTGGTAAACCTTAGATTGTCCTCGACAATTGCTTAATCACTTTAGTCATATCCAATTCTAGACATTTTCCCTCCTAATTCCCTAGGAATTTGGAAAAATTTAGAAAGGATAAATATAATAGCACAAGCAATCGATCCCATATTCGAAGCATATGGGACACGATTCATTATGTCTCACATAAAGACATGATTCTAGACCAGTCTTTTGCTACAATATTTCTATTTGCCAAGTTTTCATAATTCAGATTATGAAGAAGGATGACGTAATCATAATCGTAATTTTGAACACAAATAACAGACCCATATATAGAATTTCCTTATGTTGAGCCATTCCAACACAAAATTCATATATATCCTTGACTAAAGATGATTAAAATCTCAATCTAAGCTTTTAGAATTGAAATGAAGTATAATTTCTTCGCCCTTAATTATAGCAAAACAACTTTTTCAACCCCTAAAACTCCACAAATTGAAACTTTTGCTTTCTATAATTAACATTGCTAACTTGCAACCTTTATCATAATTATCATGCTCCCACTAACTGATGGGTTTTGAGCATTCTAACACTTCCTAAGTGTACATGCAACCTTAATAACCTTGGATCTATGTTTGTCTAATTATCATGCAAAGTTGAATTCCAAGGTTATATTCCTATCTAGCATACATGGGGAACAAGATTTAACTTGAATGGAAGATAAACTAACTTACCTAATTGTTGCTTATGATCCTTGAAAACTTGTGAGCCTAGCACCCAAGTGTGATGCCTCAAATGCTTCACACAACACCAAATGCAAAGGAGTAAACTTTGAGAGAATCTTACACTTGCAAAAATTGTCCTAGCCCTCATGTGTAGACGATTTTGGTGGAGAACATGTTCTTTATATAGTGTTGACACATCTAGGCTTACACCATGTAAACCCTAATGTGTAATGACTCTTCATTTCCATGACCCATGGATTTGTAACTCCCATGGAGCATCCATGGAGCATCCTATCGGTGGAACCCAGCTTGATAATCCATGGAACCTCTTAGCCCACTATACAAGTTATGGATGATTTACATAATCAACCCACATATTTAATTAGTTATCTTTTGATCACTTAATTAATTCTAAATTAATTCTTGATCAAACTAATTAAATAATATTATTAATATATTAGAAATTATAATATATTAATAATCCATTAGTGTTATTTATCTCATTTAGTCTATCCAATTGCATGGTGCCATGCAACCCAAATGGACCATGCCGGGTCAGGTCAAGTACATGCCAGAAATAGTTATGGACTCAGACAACTTATCCAACAGTCTCCTACTTGGATAAGTCTAATAACTTAAACTGCAAGTATGACTTCAGGAACCGATCAGCAATCGTAGATCTATCAAGGTTTCTCGGAACTGAGAAGATGATGATACGCCATTTAAGATAAGTGATCATATAATCCTCTATTCGAGATATTAGCCGGAAAAATACATGGAAGAATGTCTTACTTATTGTCCAGCAGTTTGTTTCCTGATTTCCGATTTGTTTGACAAAGAACTTAATTGAACACATCAACTTAGTTCTGACCGGGCCCGGTACATAGGTCAAAACAAAATCATCGAGGGGCCCAGATATCAGCTTCTAATCCAAAAAGGAACAAATAAACTTCGACTCATATGTTTGTTCTACCACTCATTGAATTACACACAAAAACACGTTTTTAACATCGAGTTACCAATGCGTTTACATACAATCAATGCATAACCAACTCATAAGTAACAAATCATATCTCTAGGTTTGAAGACTTATATGATATTACCATCTCATGATCACTCGAGATAAATTCCATGAAGTGATTCCAGTGAGCATGGGTTGAGTCCAATGCTCAGACCTTATGAGCACTCATGATTGTTGTAGCCATGTCCAACACCTTAGACCTCTACAACCAATCACGACAGTCTTGATTCATACCTACTTCCGACATATGACCGACTTTGGAGGTTAGAATAATATGATATACCAAACATAATTATTCTAGAAGTCAAAACATGCAAAAGAAATATAGTAAACGATCAACAAGAGATAGCAAAACTTTACTCAAAAATAAAACAACTTTTATTAATCATCTAATGTTAATTACACTTTACAAATTTCACGGTTATCTAACTACTAGATCTAATATCATCCTTCAGCCCTATATTTCGAGCACGCGGGAGATGCTTAACCCGAGTCAGTCCCTTCGTGAGGGGATCTGCTGGATTCTCATCCGATGATACCCTCTTTGCCACGAGGAGTCCTTCTTCTATTCGATGTCTGATGAAATGGTATTTTCTGTCGATGTGTCTGGATGTCCCATGATCCTTTGGTTCCTTGGATAAGGCAACAACACTTTCACTATCACAGAAGTTCTTTAGCCATATCGCCTCCTTTGCTGCCTCGCCAGCTGCTATATACACTGATTCGCAAGTTGAATCAACCATTGTCTCTTGCTTGGAACTCTTCCAAGAAATTGCTCCTCCGTTTAGGGTAAAGAACCAGCCTGACTGAGAGCGGAAATTATCCCTATCAGTGTGAAAGCTAGCATCACTATACCCTACAACTCTTAAGTCTTCACTCCCACCGAGGGTAAGGACCCAGTCCTTAGTCCTCCGTAGGTACTTGAGGATATTCTTTACCGCAGTCCATTGTGCCTTGCCAGGGTTCCCCTGATACCAGCTAACCATGCTCAAGGAAAAGGCTACATTAGGTCGAGTAGACATCATAGCATACATGATCGATCCTACAGCTGAAGCATAAGGTATTCGACTCATTTCTGCTATCTCAACCTCAGTACTATGGCTTTGTGTCTTACTCAATCTGGCGTTACTCTGGATGGGTAAATCTCCTTTCTTGGAGTGCTACATGCTGAATCTCTTCAGCACCTTATCCAAGTAGGTACTTTGACTAAGTCCAATTAGTCATTTACTCCGGTCTCTTAAGATCCTTATCCCTAGAATATAGGCAGCTTCTCCTAGGTCCTTCATAGAGAAACACTTCCCAAGCCAGGACTTAACTTCCTGCAGAGTTGGGATGTCATTTCCTATGAGTAGTATGTCATCCACATAGAATACCAAAAAGCTAACTATACTCCCACTAGCATTGACATATACACAAGACTCATCTTCACTCCTAGAAAAGCCAAACTCTTTGACTTTCTCATCAAAGCAAAGATTCCATCTGCGAGGTGCTTGCTTTAACCCATAAATGGATTTCTCAAGCTTACACACTCTATTAGGGTACTCTGTATTGACAAAACCCTCTGGCTGACTCATGTAAACATCCTCAGCCAACTTTTCGTTAAGGAAAACAGTTTTGACATCCATTTGCCAAATTTCATAGTCATGAAATGCAGCTATGGCTAACAGAACCCTAATAGACTTAATCTTGGCCATTGGAGAAAAGGTCTCATCATAATAAACTCCCGGAGTTTGTGAGAAACCCTGTGCAACAAGTCGTGCCTTATAAGTGTGTATATTACCATCCATGTTGGTCTTCTTCTTGAAGATGCATTTGCACCCTACATTATTACGACCTGGTACATTCTCAACCAAGTTCCAAACTTGATTGTCATACATGGACTATATCTCGCTATCCATTGCCTCTTTCCACTTGGCTGACAAACGACCTGTCATGGCTTTCACGTAACTGTTAGGTTCATCCAGACCTATCAGTGTCTCATCACTGATAAGTGTATCACCTTCCGCAGTAATATGGAATCCATAGTAATGCCTCAGAGGTAAAGACTTGTCAATTGGCTCAACATGAGTTTCCTCCTCAAGTTGAGTGTTAGGGTTTGAAGTTCCTTCACCGCTTGACTCTTGAATTTATTCAAGGTCAATTGTGAGACAATCCACATTCCCTAAGATAGTCGAGGAATTCTGAACTAAGATACTCACCACCTTGATCGGATCGAAGCATCTTAATGTTCGCGCCCAATTGATTCTTGACTTCCTGTTTAAACTCTTAAAACCTTTCGAAAGTCTCTAACTTATGCTTGATTCAGTAGACATATCCATATCTACTGTAGTCATCAGTAAAAGTCAAATAATAACGATTAGCATCCCTTTTGGCATGTTTAAAGGGCCCAAACACATCCGTGTGTACAAGATCCAACAAACCTTCACCCCTCTCACAAGAACCTGTGAAGGGTGACTTTGTCATTTTTCCAAGTAAGCATGATTCGCAACTATCATCTGACTTTAGGTCAAATGAATCCAAGACTCCATCCTTTTGGAGTTGGCCTATGCGTTTCTTGCTTATATGTCAAAGACGACAATGCCATAATGATGCTTTATCTAAGTTATTATCATTAACAGAATCAATACACAAAACATTATTTCCTATGTTATCAACCACATATACAGTTTCATACACACCATCACAAGGTAATGCTTTAAAATAAAGAACATTATTAAAGAAAGCATTAATCGAACCAACTTCATTATCAAATGAAAAGGTGAAACCTTGTTTATACAATGCATGAAAGGAAATAATATTTCTTGCCATTTCGGGCGAATAACAACATTTATTCAAATCTAAATTAAACCCACTACTTAGCAATAAAGTATAAACTCCAATCTTGGTGATAGGTAAAACTTTCCTATTCCCCATGATTAAGTTTATTCTTCCTTGCTCCACATTCTCACTTCTTCTTAGTCCCTGCAAATCAGAACATATATGAATACCACAACCGGTATCAAGGACCCAAGAGTTAGAATGGGGTGAGTTATTAGATAAGATAGTGTAAATACTTGCATGGTTGTGTTTAACTTTCCCATGCTTCACCTCTTGCTGGTACTTTGGTCACTTCCACTTCCAACGTGACCTTTCATGGCAATAGAAGCATTCAGCCTCTTTTGGGTCAGAAGAAGGAGTGACAAAACCTTTCTTGGTTCCACTTGAAGAGGAGCCATAAAGGGTCATGACTTTGGTACCCTTCGAAGAGCTCTTCCTCTTCTTCCCTCGACTTTTCCCGATTACAAAAACTGGGGCACAGTTTGGAGTAGGATTGTTAACAACCGACTTCCCCTTCAGACCTATTTCTGCGGTCTTGAGAAGTCCTTGAAGTTTGCTGAGTGTGACCTCTTCCTTATTCATGTGATATGTCATGCGGAATTGATCATAGCACGATGGTAAGGAGTGCAAAATGATATCTATTGCAAGCTCCTCAAGGAAGTTCACATTAAGCTTCAGCAACCGATCCACTTACCTTTGCATATTCTGCATGTGGCTCGTGACGGACTCTCTGACCTTCATCGAGGTTGTTATCATGGAGCAGATGATTTCATACCTCTCTTGTCGTGCACTTTGATGGTATCTTTCCATCAGATCTTGGTGCATTTCAAAAGGTTAGAAGTCCTCATAGGACTTTTTGAGTTCCGCTGTCAAGGTGGCCATCATGATGCATGCTACTTTGGTAGCATCCATTTCATGTGCCTGGAAGTCAGCGATCTCCTAAGGAGTTGCAGTGGTCTCATCAATCTCCTTAAGGTCCTTATCAATGACATATTCTTTGTCCTCATAGTGGGTAATCATCCTGATGTTTCTGATCCATTCATTGAGGTTGGATCCATCAAAAGTGACTTTCCCACACAAGTTCGTAAGGGTAAACGAGCTACTAGCATTTGTAAGTCCCTAATCTGCCTGTGTATCAATCAGATCCGTTTGATGGTGCGGAATCCCAATCAAACGGATGATGTCAGATCAAAATAGAAGAGAAGGAGAAGAAGAATAATATGAATCTTGTATTTATTAATATGAATTATGATCCGGATACAAGAGATTCACACACTAACACACACTCTTCTCTCTAGACCGTGTACTCTCTTTTGTTCATCAATCTGTTCCTCACACCCTAACACCTATATTTATAGAAAGGGAACATGGGCTTGGTGGACATGGGCTGTAAATGGGTTTACGGCCGTAAACTCAACCGTAAACATGACCGTAAACTCCAAAAATATTATAGAAAAATACAATTGCCCAGAAAAGCAAACTATAAACCATATTTTGAACCAACAATCTCCCCCTTGGTTTATAGCTTTCTTTTCTTAATTGACCCAACAAGCTCCCTCTAAAAAGTAGCTGTCTCTTCTTGTTAATCTTCAATGTGAGCTTTCGCTTTAGCTTTAATCTTTGATGATTTCACAGCATCAAGATGAACTTGATGAATCTTCAATAAATGACTCCATCTTGAGCAGTTGGGCTTTTCTTCAGAATTTGACATTGAATGCACATTGGGTGAGGAGGCTTGTCGTACTAATTCTTGAAAATTGGTGCTTTCAACTTGAGAATCTTCAGAGAGAACTTCAGAGAGAAATAATCTTCTGGATCACTTCAGCAGGTTCATAGATAGCAGCATATTGATTGAGGAGGCTTCAATGCAATCCGTCACATAATCTTCAATTTCAGCTTCTCCTTGCTTCTGGGGTTGAATGATTGAATTTGAAAGAATAATCTTCATTTCTTGCTCCTTCAAATGAGAATTCTTCGATGCTCACAGATGAAGCCTTGGCTCAGAAATCATCAACATGAAGTCCATGTGTTTTATATTCACCTGAAATCACTTTTCAAGACAAAACAAAACTAAAAGGAAACTTAGAACAAAAGTAAAACATAAATAACACTATCTTTTATTTTGAATTTTTTTTTATTTTTGTTTGTTTTTTTTATTTTTATTTTTAATTCTCCCTTTTTATTTAAATTAGAAGAACACTATGAAAAACCTTAACAAAAACAAAAAATAATATCTAACTTTAAGAGTGATTTGGGATCAAAGTTGTTGGACAGACTTATTCCACTTGTCGGTACCCTTATCTTTACATCTTCGTCTGATCGATCGCCAGTATTTGGGCCACTTAAACACGAAAAATTAGTGACAATTTTTGGACAATTTACCAATTACATGATACATGCATATATCTAATTATAACTTTATTATCATGCTTGGCCCTAATTCTTAAATAAATTTTTCTTAAGACCATTTAACTGACTACAACCAGGGATATTGTTGTCCACCTAAATCGAGCAGCGAGAATAGACAATTTGTATGTGTTCAATTTTTAAGTGTACTAGAACGTGTTTCCCGCTTCCTGATATGCCCCATCCATAAAGAACTTCCAGAGTACTCCTTACACCGGGTGAGCAGACAACCATTTAGAGAGAGGATAGTTTCAAAATTCTATTACTTATTGTTTCAGAGGGATTGAGAAGTAGAAGGTTGCATATGCTGTGTACCAGGTCGGATTAGAAGTCACGCAAAGGAGACAACATATAGCTAACAGATAAGAGGTATTTCACATATATAACATGCAGTGAAATAGAGTTGCATATGTTGTGTACCAGGTCGGATTAGAAGTCACGCAAAGGAGACAACATATGACTAACAGACAGAAGGAAAGAAAATGATATTCTACAGACCTAATTTATCGGAATTTACCAGTCGCCCCATCCCACCGGAATTAAGGACAGAATCCGCACATCGAGGAAACATGAATCCATAGTTCTAGATACGGGTTATTTAATGTGACCGGTAGATTCCCATTTATATCTCCCTGCTCAACCTATCCGAGCGTCATGAAATCAGGTTAAACGGATCTAACTAGGTCAAAGTTTTTCAAGTCCTTAAATTCATTAGGTTCAACTCTCCCTAGTCAAGTCCATTTAAAATCTTTCGTGCCTACAAACGCATCGAACACAGAGCGTAGACGATTCAACTTAGACACGTTACGCCGATTCAGATTGCCCGTTATCACTTGCTAATTTCATTTCCCAAAACATCTCTTGCAAGCACATTTATGATTTTCTAATGTTTTTGGATTTTTTTTAAATTAAAATTTTCTAATTTTTGTTTTGTTTTTATTTCTCCCCCTAAATTTGTGCATAGGAGGGAAACGAAAGTAAATACGCAAATTTAAACTATCCTAAATAAAAATTAGTCTTTAAAGTGAATCAACTTAAGAAAAACTTAGGAGTATATAGAGGAAAACGCAAACCGTAAGTCACTGATTGAATAGATCCCAGAATAGATCCAAAAATTCTTCACATCGTTAAGTACTAACCCCATGAGTGATCCCTTCCTTTCTTCCATTCCGGCAAAATGACACATACTCTCAACAAAGGTCTGAATGTTGTACAGTTGATAGATGTCTCCTATCATGTGCCTGGAACAGCCAATACCAACAAACCGAAGTCTGATGATATGCCTCCATAGCTGCTCCGAAACAGAGCGAGATTAATTCGTCTTTGGAACCCAGTCCATTTTGAAATTGGGTCGACCTTTGTCATCGACGCAGGGTACTCTCTCCCATGACATATCCTTCTCATCAGAAACAGAAGACGATGAAATATTAGAGTCATTAGACGATTTGGGAGTTTTCACCTTTGGTAGCCATCTATATTCGGGTTTAACCCATTTGCTGTTCGATCCGATGGGTTCCTCGACACTTGATTTGGAACTTGAAGCCTTCTGCCTAGATGAATATGACCTAACCGATCTTGGCTTCACAGGAGCATCTCTTGAACTAGACTTCTGGGCCAACATTCCCTTCTTGTTCTTGGGAGTTGGATGCTTGGCCTTGTGGGTTTGATTCTTGGCCTTCTGCGCATTCCAGTCACCATTGTCTGAACGTGACCTGGAAGGGTTTCTTTTGAAGTGTCTCCCACTTGGCGCATTTTTCCATCCTTGTGCATAGTAGGGAACGTATGCACGATTAGGACAATTTCTGGCAATGTGTCCAGGTGTTCCACAATGAAAGCATGTCTTTTTCTTCCCCGTAAAGTTATTTCTTCCTGCCCCTGGTGGCGTATCCTTGCCTTGTCTCTTGCTTTTCCCACACGCACAGTTGCAACAGACACTCTGTTTAGCTTGAAATGGTTGCCTGTATTTACCAACGACAGGTTGATTAGAAGCAACAGATTTAGAGTTCAAGGGTTTGTTTGTTTGTTCAGAAGAACTCTCCTTGTTCTCATCCTCTGTTACTTTTCCTGCACAAGAAGTAGCATCATTAGTATCTTCAATATTAATAACTCCTCCTGACATAAATCCAGCTCGTTTGCCATATCGAAGATGTGCCTCCCTGTCAATTTCTTCTTATGTCATTGGGGTGGATGTGTAGTTATGATTGAAAGGTGGAGGAACACTATCATACCCTAGACCCTTGTTTTGATTATCTTTGAATTTTAATTGGGTTTCATATAAGGACTCGACCGTCTGACTTGACGCAGTATAATTTTTAAAACTGACATCTGTTTTTCCACACTTAATTTTTAAAGCGTCAAGTTCTTCAGTTACAGCAGCAAGTTGTCTCTTAATATAGTCATAATTTTCACACTTGTTGCTATACTTTTCCTAAAGTTTCCTAAAGTCCTTGGTTTTTGCTTCTAATTCAGCGTTCAGGGGTTTCTGTCCTTTCCTAAGTTGATATCCTTTATATCTCAGGTCCTCAACTTCCCTTTTTAGTAAATCAATTTTTTCTCGAAGAAATTTAATCATATCTTCACATGATTGAGAACATGAAACTTCACATGAATGAGAACACGACACTTCATTGACCGGAAGGTTTGCTGAACTCATTGTTTTTCGACAATTCAAAGCGTTAAGTTCTTCAATTATATCAGCCAGACTAAGACGATTGAGACCTTTTGTATTCTTGATGTCAGTCACGTCCATATCCCACGATTTCGGAAGTGCATTCAGCAGCTTTTTGTTTATCTCAGATTTGGTCAAAAAGATCCCAACTATATTCATCTCAGTAATGAGTGTGGTAAATCGCTGCAACTGATCTTCAAGGGTTTCTCCAGGGACATAATCGAACATGTTGAAATTTTGTCTTAACATCGCCTGATGACTCTCTTTCATGTTTTTAATTCCCTCGTAAACTTCAAAAACTATTAAAAGCACAACTGTAACTAAAAAGTCAAACTTAAATTTAAAAATGCCCTTTGATTATAAACCTCAAAAATCAACCTTAAAAATCAAATTTAAAAAGTAAAACTCAAAAGTCAAACTTGAAAAGTCAAACTTAAAAGTCAAACTTAAAAGTCAAACCGAAAAACTAAATTTGAAAATTTAAAAGTTAAACGAAAAAGTCAAAGTTTAAAATCAAAGATCAAACTTAGAAGTCAAAGTCAAAATAAAAAATCAAAAATAAAAGTCAAATTTTTTTTTATTGTATTATTATTATTATTATTATTAATAATTTTAATTTTGGATGAAAAAGGAATTTAAAAATAAAAGAAATTGTGTTTTTGGGTTAAAAGTGTCAAAATTCAAAATTTGGTGGGAAAAGTAGTCTTTGTGAATCAAATTCGGAAGGGAAGTAACAAGGGATCATGTAGCCGAGTTGGATAAGGTGCGAGGTTCATGATCTGGAGGTCGCGAGTTCGAATCTTGGCACCTGCACCTTTGCTTCCTTTTTATTTGGCGCTGCTGAGTGCGAGGCTGCTGAACGAGCTGCTGAGTGCGAGGCTGCTAAAGTGCGAGGATGTGGAGCAGTAAACTCCGAGCCGCAAGCTCGAGCCGTAAACGTGCGAGGCCTCGGACCGTAACCTCTGACCGCCAACTCCTCGGACCGCAAACACATCGGAAACCCTAGCTGCTGGCCGCCACCCCCTCGCTGATTACGACAAAAAACACCGATTTTTCGACTTTGAAGCTCCAAAACTCGATCAAAAACCCTTTTTTATGAAAAACACAAAGAACAAATCCCCCTTATTTTTGCGAGGTCTATCCAAAAACGCAAAAATATTTCGAAAATAAGATCAAATAATGCTCCAAATCTAACAAAACTGACTGATACAACCAAGCTCTGATACCAATTGTAAGTCCCTAATCTGCCTGTGTATCAATTAGATCCGTTTGATGGTGCGGAAACCCAATCAAACGAATGATGTCAGATCAAAATAGAAGAGAAGGAGAAGAAGAATAATATGAATCTTGTATTTATTGATATGAATTATGATCTAGATACAAGAGATTCACACACACTAACACACACTCTTCTCTCTAGACCGTGTACTCTCTTCTGTTCATCAATCTGTTCCTCACACCCTAACACCTATATTTATACAAGGGGAACATGGGCTTGGTGGACATGGGCCGTAAATGGGTTTACGGCTGTAAGGTGTTTACGGCCGTAAACTCAACCGTAAACATGACCGTAAACTCCATAAATATTATAGAAAAATACAATTGCCCAGAAAAGCAAAGTATAAACCATATTTTGACCCAACAGCATTAGAGCCATAAGCAGCGTTGTTTGAAGACATCTGAATGAAAAGAACAAGATTAGTTTAGATATTAAGAGTGTTCTTAATAAGACACCCAAATGTAATATTAAGGCTAGGATCCAATCACAATATATTATAACTTAGAAGACGTATGTTGTAATCCAAGCTATAACATATTTGAAAGGTAGGTGAATGAGGATTCACTAATTTCCACCATGAAAAACGAAATATTGTTAAAAGGTTTTTAATTGGTTATTAGAAATTCCTAGATTCTTTGAGATTCATTGAAACTTTCAATAGCATGTTTCAATCGCGAGTGTGCCCTCCTGGTTTTGTGACTGGGATACTGAGGATCACAAAATGAGGTGTGAAGTAACCATGCAAATCACTTGGTACCCTTAAAGTTTATCACTCAATCGATGTGCCGGTAAACCACACACGCTCCACCGATACTATGATAAACCTTAAGTCACCTTTTACCTACCTTGTTAAGTCCAAGTTAGTGTGACGGTTAACCACACACGCTCCACCAACGACTGAAACAAAGTGTAAAGTGTAATTTCATGGATTAGCACCTTATTCACATTTTTCCTAAAGTAACTAAGATTGGGAATTTGATAAAACATTTAGTTACTTTATAATATTCATCATACTTTTAACGAGAATTTATAAGTCCTTGTCTTACCCATTCGGCTAACGACCCTCCACCAATCACGGAAGCAGTGGGTGAGGGTGGACACCCATTAAGTTGCCATTTTATAGGCAACAACCGTATACCCCCCTTATAGACCGGCTTCGTGAATGAGGCGTACTAGCGGTAAGACGACTTGATCTTATACATACATACATACATACATATATATATATATATATATATATATATATATATATATATATATATATATATATTATAATATTATAAAGCATAAGGGTTGAATTTTACCTTTAAAAATTCTAAGGGATGGAACTAAAGTTTTAATTAAGACTTTACTTTTTCCAAAACTTGAGGGAAAGTTTTGTAAACTTTCAAAACTTTTCATTTCTTATAACTTATAAATTAATTGAAGCATAAAAATGAAGACTCTTCATTTTTATAGCTCTTGTGTTCTTTTAATGGTTTTAATAAAAGTGTGACTTTTGGTTTTCCATAAGTTGAGGACAAGTTATGGACTCCATTAAAACACATTATGATCATGAATTAAACTACCATGAAGGTTACAAGCAACTCCTATGATCATCTAAAATTCATAAGTTCAAGAACATGAAGATGAACATTTCAAGAATCAAATATTACACTTATAAACTTGTAATTTTGATAATTGTCATTGCAAACGGATTAGCATAAACATTACACCATCTGAAAGAAATTTTCAAGTACCAAAATAGTTTAGGGTCATGTATCTAGTCCATTTCCTACAACAAAAGTCGAAAATCTGCATTCTGAGGCTCCTACTCGTCGAGTGCATGAACCTACTCGGCGAGTAGGATGAGCTTACACATGAAATCGGCGAGTCCCCCCATGGACTTGGCGAGTTCAGCATGCAGATAGTACAAAGTCGACTTTTTTCAAGAGTTTTGCACAAATAACAAACAAACAAGCCTAGGCTCTAATACCAATGATGGGTTTTGAGCATTCTAACACTTCCTAAGTGTACATGCAACCCTAATAACCTTGGATCTATGTTTTTCTAATTATCATGCAAAGTTGAATTACAAGGTTATATTCCTATCTAGCGTACATGGGGAACAATATTTAACTTGAATGGAAGATAGAATAACTTACCTTGTTGTTGCTTATGATCCTTGAAAGCTTGTGAGCGTAGCACCCCAAGTGTGATGCCTCAAATGCTTCACACAACACCAAATGCAAAGGAGTAAACTTTGAGAGAATCTTACACTTGCAAAAATTGGCCTAGCCCTCACTTGTTCATGTGTAACCGATTTTGGTGAAGAACATGTTCTTTATATAATGTTGACACATCTAGGGTTATACCATATAAACCCTAATGTGTCATCACACTTCATTTCCATGACCCATGGGTTTGTAACTCCCATGGAGCATCCTATGGGTGGAACCCAACTTGATAATCCATGGAGCCTCTTAACCCACTATACAAGTTATGGATGATTTACATAATCAACCCATATATTTAATTAGTTATCTTTTGATATATTAGAACTTATAATATATTAATAATCCACAAGTGTTATGTCTCTCATTTAGTCTATCCAATTGCATGTTGCCATGCAACCCAAATGGACCATGTCGGGTCGGGCCAACTATATACCAGAAATAGTTATGGACTTAGACACCTTATCCAACACTAACATGATGATTATTAGCATAACACTTATTCTCCCACTAGCTTTGACATGTACTCAGAAATCAGCTGGACTTCTAGAAATCAATACTTCATTGACTTTCTTACCAAAGTTCAGATTTATGATACTAGATTGCTTTGATAAGACTTTATCAAAATCATCCACCTCTCTTAGATAGCTCATAGGTGTGTCTAAACAATTTCAGAACTATGAAAAGGGATGCCATAATCATAGTCTCAAATGTTTAGAACTTTGCTATCTGCTTCAAATCTACTTGGTGGAAGTGTTTCCTCACCATCATTTTCATGAATCACAGAGATACCTTATAACCCTTAGATTTTATGGTGTACATGTTCTTATCCATGTGAATTTGTCAAAACCATAATCACAAGACAAGGATAATGAAAAATCCAATCTCATATGGACTGAACTCAATCTTAATTTCTTGCCACCTGGCAGCTCAAGGGCCTTCCATTGCTTCCAAGTTGTTATGCAACCAATTGAGAACTCTAAAACTCATATGCAAAGCTAACTTTAACTGGAATGGGCACAGAAATAGAAATATGTGAAAATGATAGGTTATAAACCTCTCGTCGTGTGCTAGTGTTAAACTATAGGTTTTTATTCTTGATTAGATCTTGAAATTCTTTTTAGGATCTTTAAGACTCCCACTATCCTCTTGACATATAAGACTATCTTGTCAAATATTCAAGAGATAGTGTGGATTCTTTATGAAGACAAACACTTCACACAATTGGTCTTAGTTGGTCTTTGTTTAATCCAAAACATCACAACTTACCAATTTCAAATGTTCAAGAGTAGGACACTTATACTCTTAGATTTGACTAGTGTTAAGAAACCTTCCTTTAAGATATGTCACTCAAGTTACAATCTTAGAGTATGACTCTAAGAATTGTTTTCTGGAATGAGGTATGAATCATCTTCTTGATTTGACCACTTCAACAATTCATAGCTCCTCTTCTTAGCTATCAGAATGCACTTAGAGGATGAACTGTGATAAGGTCTCTTAATCATTAAGATGATCATATATCATGATACTAAAGTATTGTCCCATCTTTTCAGATTTGAGAAACTTTTATCCTTCTGCCTAATTTGATTCTTCTTATTCGTTCTGCTGTAAATTTAAACTTTTCCAATGTTTCAGAATCATACTTAAACTTGAAAGTATATCCATATTTACTAAACTTTTAGTAAAACATGACAAATAGTCTTATAGATCTTTTGTTGTGGGCTTGATTAGTTCACAAGAGTGTGTACTCGATCCCTTAGTCCTTCACTTGATTCACTTAAACATGTAAACAAGGAATTAGTCTTAATTTTCCAAAGATGAAAATTCTCATTCATCATACAACTTGCATGATTCCAAGTTTCTATCCAACTAAAACTTGGGTGATGAGATTTTTTCCTTGTTTGGTAAATTTAGACACTACCACAAATGAAAGAATCAAATACACTTTCCAATATTGCTATCAATGGAATCATATAAACAACATTTTTTCACAAATGCCAGTGTAAGGATATTAAAAGATAAATAAAATCATCATTTTTCCTATTATTTTAAAAACTTTGCGGAAAAACTATCCTTACAATGCAAAAGAGCATGAAGACTTTGCTGTTATATATTCCTAAGCAACATATCATAACTCCTAAGAAGTAGCTCAAGAATCCAATCTTCAAACTATGCGATAGAAATCCATCTACGCGATCAGATTCAACATATTCTTTCTTTAGGTTTCTTCAGTTTTCTTTAATTCTTACAAACATCAATATGTGACCCAGTCACATCATGTATCAAGAATCTTAGTGTAGAAACTTAGCAGAGTTAGATAGTGGATTTTACCTGAAGTAGGGTCAAACTTATTGACTTTAACATCCTTAGGTAAAATTGGCAGCTTCGCAACTAATGCCCCTTCCGTTGGCAATATAAACGTATGGACCCTTTGGTAATGGTACCGGTACTATCACAGACTTAGCTTTTCTCTTTACCATTTGGTCAACCGAGTTAACTATGGCCGATCCCTTTCCATTGGGAAGAGAATGCTCTTTCTGGATTTCCAGTGTCTTCATTGTCAATGTCCATAAAGTTTTAGGAAGTTGATCTTAGCAAATAGATAAGATCATTAAGGGTCTTGTCATAGTTTCTTTCATAGGAGTCCTAAAGGAACTCACTATGTGACTTAGAAAGTGATTGAACCACCGACTTTCTCAAGTCTTTGACACCCAACTCTCCCGGCTTGTCAGTATGTGACTTCATCTACAAGATGTGAGAACACCTACACCTTGCCTTGCCAATAGGGCTTGAGTGACCTTGAACTTGTGGGATAGGGAGAATAATTGGAGGAGGTGGAGGAAGTGAAGTTCCAAGAGATTTGGGAGGATCATAGATGTCTGAACTAGACATATTTGGGAGATATTCAAGATAGTTGATTAAAAGTCCTTAATATAACACCCAATATGAGATATTAAGGCTATGACCCTACAAACTATTTGATAACTCGGAAGAGGGATGCCGTAATCCAAGCTATAAAATATTTGAAGGTAGGTGCATGACGATTCACCAATTTCCACCAAGATAAACGAAATGTATTATTAGGTTTTAATTGGTTTTGAAACTCCTAGATTCTTTTGAGATTCATTGAACTGTTCAATGGCATGTTTCAATCTCGAGTGTGCCTTTCAGGTTTTGTGACTGGGATGCCGAGGATCACAAAACAAGGTGTGAATAACCATGCAAATATACTTGGTAACCTTAATTTTAACACATAATCGATGTGCCGGTTAACCACACACGCTTCACCGATCTATGATAAAATGTAAGTCACCCTTTGCCATAGATTTCCAGTTCCATGTTAATGTGCTGATTAATCACACACGCTCCACTAACAACTTAACAAAGGTGCACAGTGTAATTTCATGGGTTAGCACCATTTCACATTTTCCTAAGTAACTAATATTGGGAATTTATAAGTGTTTAGTTACTTAGTATTTATCATTATACTTTTAATGAAGGGAGAATTATAGTCCTTGTCCTACCCGTTCGGCTAAAGACCCTCTACCAGTCAAGGAAGCGGTGAATGTGAGTGGACACCCATTAAGTTGCTATTTTATAGGCAACAACCTTATACCCCCCTTATAGACCGACTTCTTGAATGAGGCCCACTAATGGTAAGACGACTTACTCTTATACATATATAAAAATATTATTAACTTATAATATTATAAAGTATTAGGATTGAATTTTATCTTCTAAAATTCTAACGACTTAACTTGGAATTAAAGTATTCATTAGAGAAAACTTTTCAAATTCCAAAACTTGAGGGCAAGTTTTGAAACTATTCAAAACTCTTGGATTTTCAAAACTTATGAGTTTTAATTAAAGCTCTAAAACTTTTAATGAAGAGACACTTGGTCATCCTTAACTTTAGGACAAGTTATGGAGCCATAAAGACTATTTATACGAAAATACTCTTCATTTTTTGTAACCTTAGGCATTTTTATGAGTTTTAAGATTCATCAATGTGAATTTTCATATAACTTGAGCACAAGTTACAAAAACACATTTTATGAACTACCTCTAGATTAATTAGGATTGAAAACAACTAAAACACAATTTTTATTCCATTAATCTAAACTAACTGATAAATCAAGGAAACATAAAACTTTTGGTAATCCATAACTTATGGAGTTAAATGCTTGTTTTATGATGAAACTTTTCATGTTCCATAACTTAAGAATAAGTTATGGAATTCTTTAAAACACTACCAACAAATTTTGTAACTCCATAATGTGACAATCCGAAAAGTTTCAGTCACGGTAACCCGTTCCTGTCAGTAAAACCCGTTTGTCTTTCAATTTTTCCGTTAACCTTTTTGGATTAGGTCAATTAAATTAAGACTTTTATTTTGACCTCGTGAGTGTCCATATCCATTTGAAACAAGTGAAAATGCCCTAAATTTTTATTTGGAAAATTTTTATGTTTAGACCACGTCGGGTTACGACAACTAAATCGGGTACGACCAAAAGTCCCGTTTAACGTCATTATCGGGTAGAATTCCACCGGGTCTCAAACTCAAACCATATTTACAGTTGGAAGGACCTCATTTGAAGCCTTTTCCACTCTCTCACTACTCTCTCTCTACAAACTCAATCTTTGATCCAAAATCACCCCATTTCAAGCTTCAATTTGGTATGTAATCCATCCTAGCTCATAGTATAGCTTATTTATCATTCAAATTCGTGTTTAAATCATGAAATAGGACCAAGAATATGTGTTTACGGCCCAGGAACTATCCCATACCGTAAACACCCATAAATGGGGTTTTGGAGCCCTAAAACCCTTCCAAATCACTTCTATTCCTTAGATACGACTTAGGGGCCTACATGAATGGACTTAGAACACCAAGAACTTAACATTTGAGGGGTAAACATGAGTTTACAACCCGATAACATTCTTGGAACATAAAAACCTCTTCAAGGGCCGCAAACACCTTTTAAGGTGTTAAGATGCCCCTTAAACACCTCATATGCCTTGGAATAATGTCTAGAATCAACCACCATTGTGTTAGGGACCTTAAAAATGAAAGAAACCATCTGCTTAGGAGATTACGGCTCTTAACCTCCTAACGAATGGTTCCTAGGTCGTAAACTCCTATAAGGAGGTCAAATGGTGCCCTAACTTCCTTCAATGGCTTGTACTTTGGACTAGAAACACTTGTTCTTAACCTATGACAATCAAAACACATAAAGAAAGGGTATATGAGAGCATACGGCCGTAAACTCCTAGTTTACAGCCATAAACTCTTTAAAGTGGTCGCTTTGGTGGTTAAACCCCTTCCAATGCCTTAGAACTAAACCTAGCGTCATCCCTGAAGTGTTTTAAGACCAATAAGAAACCTAGAACCCACCACCCATCGTATACTCATGGGGATATGGTCATTAGGCCGTAATCTCCACTAGGAATTTACTCTTGAAGAGGAAATTCCATAGCTAGGCCTTATACACCCTTAGATGCAATCTGGATCACTCTTAACACTTGAATTGAAGTGTTTTCGCGCCTCAGAGTGTATATTCTCAATTAATTAGTAGTTCAAAGCCTAATTAGATACAATTATGTATTTCGTCATATTATATAGGAACCTCGCACGTATTCAAGCCCTGAACGGACATTTAGCATCTTAGCCGACACATTTCTCGACCGGTGAGTTCATAACCCTACACCTTTTTCCGTGTTTTCAATGTTTTCAGGGGGGATACAAGAAAAAGTACAAGAATATCTTATGCTCAAACTTATTATTTCAATTGAAATGTTTCATATTTCGTACGTTTTTAACAATCGAAACCGTATTAACCAACCGTTTGACTTGCATAGTTAGTTTTCCAAACTGATTGCAAATCATATTATATAATGTTATATTGTATATTTCACAAACGATTTTACATTTTCATTGCTGTTAAAATCATTAAGATTAGAACTTTAGACGTCCTCTATAACACTCCACAGAGATACGCAAGTGGAGGACCACCTTTATAACTAGAACTGAAAACAGGTTTTTCCGCATTATTACTTGTAAATTTGATAATCTTAAAAATTGGAGACACGTCCTTTGAAACACTCCACAGAGATACACGAGTGGGGGACCGCCCCTGTAACCAGAATCTCCTTGATGGAGAGTGTGACTTGGGTGTATAGATCTATGCGAGGCTGACTACCCCGCACCTCGCTGCTAGCTACAGTGGGACCGGCAAGTCTAAGGGTGACAAAAGTCATAAAATAATACCGGACTTCTTATTGCCATATCTAGTCTATCGTATGGTTAGGGAACTTGCAATTTAGATAATAAAGATTTACTTGTTGGTAATAATGAACTTAGTAAATTAATAGCCTTAGAAATTAGTTTACTATTTTGATAGTTTTATATACGTGTTAAAACTAACATACCTTTCAAGGATAACCGGGCTTTCAGGAAACTTCACACAAACACTACAAGTATGGTAGATTCATGTACATTTCATTCAGATTCGATAACCAACCACAAACTTTTAAGGAAAATAAGGGTTTTTCCTAGGATAACAGAACTTGTTCTTAACTAGATCCTGTAATAACCAGATAACAAATTGTTCTTAACCAAACTGTGTAACAAATGGATAACTAAACTTTACTTATAAGAAAATATAGGATTTTCTTGGATCACAACTTTTTCAGAGAACTAAAGGAAACTCGTTCATTTTCAGAAACAAACCGCTTATGAACTCACCAGCTTGATGCTGATATTTTTAAAACTGATTGTATTCTCAGGTTCTCCTTAGACAGGTACCCCACATTCTTTTGCAAAAGACGGAGCATATGGATGTCGCGTCTTTACTTTTGTTCAAACTAATGTATCAATAAAACATGTATTACTTTGCTTTTTCTACTTTCAAACAAATGTAATGATTCTATGTAATGTAATGTTTTGTGTTTACTATGCTTACTATGTACATTGGTTGTGATACTTTACATGACGTCCTCCACCCCGAAATGTTTTCCGCCATCAGTTTCGGGGCGTGACAGATTGGTATCAGAGCCCTTGTTTAAGGTGAACTAAGTATACCGAACCTTACATGGTATAAGACTATAAACACAAAAGGTGTCGAAGTGCTCTAGACTAAAAGTATACTTTAAAATATAAGTATTTTCCCAAAGTAACTTCGAGTAGAACAAAACATAAGTAATTGGATGTTGTACGCTGCGGTTAAACCTGGGCAGTTATGTAGTCGTGTCTAGGGTCAATATAGCCTGATCAACTATATTCATTCGAGACACGGCCAACATGTGTTTGGGAGTGACTGTAGTGTGCAGCATGCCTAAAACTTACCTAATATCCAAACAATGATTCATCGCTGCAGCAAACCATAAAATACTATAGGAGTATTTGGACAAATCCGAATACGTTGTAGAAATTCGTTCCAAGTGTTGCTACTTATTCTTTCCTTAGCGATAATTCCCATGTTTTGGTAGTTTTCCTATATATTATCGGTTAGTAGAACACTTTATCTGTCATAACGAGACATATCTCGTTTCATACCTCATTATTCAATTCAGAGGACTTACCATCCTCTCTTTCCTAATCATTCTAGATCAATATGCCTCCAAAGAAAGGACCCAGCTCAAGGAAAAACAACCCTCAGCCACCGCATCCTTCCCAATTCAACCTTGTCTTATTTCAGGCAGCTGTTACTGCCGCAGTGACGGCTGCAATGTCACAGTTGAACCCCGACAGGTTTGGCGGACCAGGAAGTAACACCTATCCCCAAAACCATGAAGATGATCAGGGGCACCAGAATGAGTGTGATGAAAGTAAGAAGACTTTCTGGAAAAAGTGAAAGGGTTAAAGTTCACTAGGACCCTCCAAGAAGCACAAAACAGTGGCAGTTCAAGCTGCTACTACTCCTGTCGCTGCGTCTACAGCTGAAGCACATACCAGTGGGTATGCTGGTAACCTCCCTTGGTGCAATAGGTGTAGTTACCACCATCGTATCCATGGCCCATGCCGTGAGTTGATCTGCAACAGTTGTGGCAAGAAGGTTCACCTTACGTGAAACTGCAGAACACCAACTCCAGCAATCAATCAAGCTTCTAGAATGGGTATCGATCAGGCCTGCTATGAGTGCGGTGAAATCGGGCATTTCAAGCGAAACTGCCCAAGAGCAACAACCACCAACAACATCGGGATCGTTCTGACTATAAAGCAGGAGGAGGCAGTCGCCGATCCCACCGTCGTCATGGGTACGTTCCTTCTCGAAAATTCTTATGCTAGCATCCTTTTCGAATCTAGTGTTAAAGAAGTTTTTGTTAGCCATTCATTCAAACATCTTCTTAAACATAGTCCTCATCTAGTAACCGAAACATTTACCGTCGAGATGGCTAACGGTGAGAAAGAATACGCCAACGTTATATTCATTGGTTGTACCCTTACCAAGAATGATCATTCTTTTCTCATTGACCTAATGCAAAATTCCATAAAGAGTTTTGATGTTACCATTGACATGAATTAGTTGAGTCCCAATCATACTGATATCATTTGTTATGAAAAAGCCATCCGTCTCAATCTTCCCTCTGACCAAACTCTCATGATCAACGACGACAAACATAGTTCCAATCTTCGTATCATAACTTACATCAAAGCTCAAAATCTTCCGCGAAAGGATTGTTACGCATTCCTAGCTCATGTAATCAATGAGAGCATCCCCGAAGTCCGCAAATTTCCTGATGTCTTTCCCAAAGAGCTCCCATGAATTCCTCCCGAACATCAAGTCGAGTTTCATATCGACCTAATTCCTGTAGCTAATCCTGTAGCTAAGTCTCCGTCTCACTTAGCTCCAACAGAAATGCAGGAGTTATCCAGTCAGCTCAATGAGCTACTTAACCAAAGGTTTATCAGACCGAGTTCCTCACCCTGGGGAGCCCCGGTATTATTTGTGAAGAAGAAAAGATGGATCCTTTCGGATGTGCATAGACTAACGTGAATTGAATAAGTTTACCGTCAAAAACCGTTATCCTCTTCATCGAATCGACGACCTTTTCGATCAACTTCAGGGAGCCAGTTACTTCTCAAAGATAGACCTTAGATCAGAGTACCATCAGCTTCGAGTTCACGAGAATGATGTTTCCAAGACAGCATCAGGACTCGATATGGTCACTACAAGTTTGTAGTGATACCCTTCGGTCTAACCAATGCACCGACTGTGTTCATGGACCTGATGAACCGGGTGTGTCACCCCTTTCTGGACAAGTTCGTCATCGTGTTCATTGACGACATACTTGTCTATTCTTGAAGTGAAGAAGATCACAAACAACACTTACGGTTAGTGTTGGAAACTCTTAGAATGGAGAAGCTGTATGCAAAATTCTCCAAGTGTAAATTCTGGATTCGGAAGGTAGCTTTCCTCGGTCACGTGATAAGCGAGGAGGGTATACATGTGGACCCATCCAAAATCAAGGCGATAGAGAATTGGTCGGCACCGAAGACACCCATAGAAATCTGTCAATTCTTGGGTCTCGCTGGTTACTATCGCAGGTTCATCCAGAATTTTTCTAGAATCGCTAAACCCCTAATTACTATGACACAGAATAGTGTACCCTTTTGTTGGAGTGAGAAGCAAGAAACATCATTTCAAACGTTGAAGCGAACCTAGTGCAGCGCACCTATCCTATCCCCGCCCGAAGGAACAGAGGATTTTGTTGTTTATTGCGATGCGTGTAATCAGGGCTTAGGCTGTGTGCTTATCGCTTATGCCTCGAGACAACTGAAGACACATGAAGTTAACTATACAACTCATGAACTGGAGCTAGGAGTAGTGGTCTTCGCACTAAAGATTTGGAAACATTACCTCTACGGAACCAAGTGCACGATCTTCACTGACCACAAAAGCCTGCGGCACATCTTCAATCAGAAAGACTTAAACATGAGACAACAGCGATGGGTAGAGATACTCAGTGACTACGAGTGCGAAATCCGCTACCATCCCGGCAAGGCCAATGTGGTAGCAGATGCCCTGAGCCGAAAGGAGAGTTCAAGCCGGAAGGCGAAGACATTAACGATGACCATCCATTCCCATTTATCTGCACAGATCTGAGAAGCCTAGTTGGAAGCCCTAAAACTAGAGAACATGTTGAATGAAGCCTTGAGGAGAATGGATAAGAAACTTGAGATCAGAGGTGACGGAGTCTACTGTTTCATGGATAGAATCTGGACCCCAAAGTTCGGAGGTTTCATAGAAGTTGTTATGAACGAAGCTCACAAGACTAAATACTCTGTTCTCCTAGGTTCGGACAAGATGTACCTGGATCTCAAGAAACAATACTGGTGGCCAAACATGAAAGCCGAAATTGAAATCTTCGTGGGCAAGTGCCTAACTTGCGCCAAGGTAAAGTTCGAGTATTAGAAGCCATCGAGTCTACTCCAGCAGCCCGAGATACCTGAATGGAAATGGGAGATGATTACCATGGAATTCATCACCAAGTTAACCAGATCTCCGAGTGGGTACGATACCATTTCATTATTTATCGATCGTCTGACAAAATCCGCTCACTTCCTTCCGATCAAAGAATCATTCAAGATGGAAAGACTCATGCGAATCTACATCCAAGAGATAGTCCGACTGCACGGTGTGCCTGTGTCCATTGTCTCCAATCGAGATAGCAGGTTTACCTCAAGGTTCTGGCAGTCCCTTTAGAAAGCTCTTGGAACCAAGCTGGACATGAGTACAGCTTATCATCCTCAGACTGACGGGCAGAGTGAGAGAACTATCCAGAATCTGGAAGACATGCTGAGAGCATGTTTCACTGATTCCGGAAAGTCGTGGGACACTCATTTACCTTTGATCGAGTTCTCGTATAACAACAACTACCACACCAGCATCAAGGTTGCCCCGTTCGAAGCCCTCTACGGTCATAAGTGCAGATCCCCTCTATGCTAGACCGAGGTAGGGGACATGCAACTAGCCAAGAGTCAAATCCCCGACAGTTCTTTCACTAGTACTGAAATCATCCGCGAAACCACCGAGAAGATCATTCACATCCGAGAACGAATGAAAGCTTTACGCGATAGACAGAAGAGCTACGACGATAAACGACGGAAACCCTTGGAATTCCAGGTTGGAGACTGTGTCCTGTTGAAGGTCTCGCCCTGGAAAGGCATTATACGCTTTGGAAAGTGCATAAAACTTTACCCGAAGTACATAGGACCTTCCGAGATCCTCAATAGGATCGATCCCGTAGCCTACAAACTCCGACTACCTTCAGAACTTAGCAACATCCATCCTGTCTTGCACATCTCTATTCTTAAGAAGTGTCTATCCGATCAAACCCTAGTAATCCCTTTGATGAGACCAAGATCAACGAAAGTATGAAATTCATGGAAGAACCAATCGAAATCATAGATCGAGAGATTAAACGTACGAAACAAAGCCGTATCCCGATAAGTGATGGTTCACCAGAATGTCATGTGAGGACCCGAGTTGACCTGGGAGCACGAAGACTCAATAAAACAGAAATATCCATGTCTCTTTCCAAACCCATGATTGTATCATAATTCTAAATTTCGGGACGAAATTCCCTCTAATGAGGGGATAATGTGAAAATCCGAAAATTTTCCGTCACGGTAACCCGTTCCCGTCAGTAAAACCCGTTTGCCTTTCAATTTTTCCGTTAACATTTTTGAATTAGGTCATTTAAATTAAGACTTTTAATTTGACCTCATGAGTGTCCATATCCATTTGAAACAAGTGAAAACGCCCTAAATTTTTATTGGAAAATTTTTAATTTTCGACCACGTTGGGTTACGACAACTAAATCGGGTACGACCAAAAGCCCCGTTTAACGTTAGTATCGGGTAGAATTCCACCGGGTCTCAAACTCAAATCATATTTAAAGTTGAAAGGACCTCATTTGAAGCTTCAATTTGGTATGTAATCCATCCTAGCTCATAGTATAGCTTGTTCATCATTCAAATTCGTGTTTAAATCATGAAATAGGACAAAGAACATGTGTTTACGGCCCAGGAACTATCCCAAACCATAAACACCCATAAATGGGGTTTTGGAGCCCCAAAACCCTTCCAAATCACTTCTAGTGCTTAGATATCACTTAGGGGCTTACATGAATGGACTTAGAACACCAAGACCTTAACATTTGAGGGGTAAACATGAGTTTACGGCCCAAGAACATGCTTGGACCATAAACACCACTTCAAGGGCCGCAAACACCTTTTAAGGTGTTAAAATGCCCCTTAAACACCTCATATGCCTTGGAATAATGTCTACATCAACCACCATTGTGTTAGGAACCTTAAAAATGAGAGAAACCATCACCTTAGGAGATTACGGCCATAAACCCCCCAAGGAATGGTTCCTGGGCCGTAAACTCCTATAAGGTGGTCAAATGGTGCCCTAATTTCCTTCCATGGCTTGTACTTTGGACTAGAAACACTTGTGCTTAACCTAGGACCATCAAAACACATAAAGAAAGGGTATATGAGAGCTTACGGTCGTCAACTCCTAGTTTACAGCCGTAAACTCCTTAATGTGGTCCCTTTGATGGTTAAACCCCTTGCAATGCCTTAGAATTAAACTTAGCATCATCCCTCGAGTGTTGTAACACGAATAAGCAACCAAGAACCCACCACCCACGAGTTTACGGCCGTAAACTCATGGGGATATGGTCATTAGGCCATAATCTCCACTAGGAGTTTACTCTTGAAGAGCAAACTCCATATCCAGGCCTTATACACCCTTATATGCAATCCGGATCACTCCTAATACTTTAATTGAAGTGTTTTCGCGCATCGGAGTGTATATTCTCAATTAATTAGTAGTTCAAAGCCAAATTGGATACAATTACGTATTTCCTCATATTACATAGGAACCTCACACGTATTCAAGCCTTGAACGGACATTTAGCATCCTAGCCGACACATTTCTGGACCGATGAGTTCATACCCCTAAACGTTTTTCCTTGTTTTCAATGCTTTCAGGGGGCGAATACAAGCAAAAGTACAAGAATGTCTTGTGCTCAAACTTATTATTTCATTTGAAATGTTTCATATTTCGTATGTTTTTAACAATCGAAACCGTATTAACCAACCGTTTGACTTGTAGAGTCAGTTTTCCAAACTGATTGCAAATCATATTATATAATGTTATATTGTATATTTCATAAACGATTTTCCATTTTCATTGCTGTTAAAATCACTAAGATTAGAACTTTATACGTCCTCTGTAACACTCCACAGAGATACGCGAATGGAGCACCTTTATAACTAGAACTTAAAACAGGATTTTCCGCATTATTACTTGTAAATTTGTTAATCTTAAAAATTGGATACACGTCCTCTTAAACACTCCACAGAGATATGCGATTGGAGGACCGCCCCTGTAACCAGAATCTCCTGGATAGAGAACGTGAGTTGAGTGTATAAATATATACGGGGCTGACTACCCCGCACCTCGCTGCTAGCTACAGTGGGACCGGCAAATCTATGGGTGACAAAAGTCATAAAATGATACTGGACTTCTTATTGCAATATCTAGTCTATCGTATGGTTATGGAACTCGCAATTGAGATAACAGAGATTTACTTGTTGGTAATAATGAACTTAGTAAATTAATAACCTTAGAAATTAGTTTACTATTTTGATAGTTTTATATACTTGTTAAAACTAACATACCATTCAAGGATAACCAGGCTTTCAGGAAACTTCACACAAACACTACAAGTATGGTAGATTCATGTACATTTCTGTGACAACTTGGAATTTTCATTCGGTCAAACCCTAAAAGTCAACCATATCTTATCATAAGTTAATGTCATTATTGCTTATTTTTAAGAAATTTAGAGTTTTATTGATTATTTTAATATTATTTTTAAGTGAACAAGTGAAAGAAAGTGCTGTCTCGGGTTTTGAATTTTAAAAACCGCAAACACCGCGTGACTTAGAAGTTCGCGGCCAAACTTTTAAGTTTGGGTCGAAAAATCATTCCAAAAACGTAAACTCTTGCCTTAAGCATGAGTTTACTCCCCAAGACTAGCCATTTGTGTTTACTCCCCAAATACCAAAAGAGTAAACTCCAAAATATCCTCTCAAGTATAATCCAAGTTTTTATTCAAAATCTTCAATCTAGTAAGTGTTTCTAGCCCTTTCAAGTTAGTATATCACTTAATCTAGTGATTGTACATCCTTTAATCCATCCGTTTTTGTGTTTTGGTTAGTTTTTCCAAAACACCAAGAACACACACTAGTGTTCTTGGACTTAAAGTTCATTTCAAGCTTCCACAATGTAAGTACTTCTATCCTAGAGTCATTTAAAGCTAGCTATACATATTTATACATAGGAAAAGTCCGAAGAACACCAAGATAAAGGTGTTCACAGTTTTGGGAGCTCCCAAAACTGTAAACACCAAAAATAGGGCCAAAATGGTGTGTTAAGGTGCCTAGATGCTTCACAATGCCTTAGGGACTTTTCTAGATTCATCCTTGAAGAGTTTATCACACAAAAAGCACCAAAACTTTCCATTTTTATGTGTCTGTGGTTTGGGGATGTCCCAAAACCGTAAACACCCCAAAAAGTGTGTAAATGTCCCATAAAAGTCCCATGGTTATTTCTTATGTCTAAATCTAACCTAGACTAGTGCCATGATTGAGCTAAGGACTTGAAAACCCTAAAAACCATAAAGTTATGTGTTTAAGGTAGTAAACTCATGAGTTTAAGGTAGTAAACTCATGAAAATGGTCCTTAGACCGTAAACTCCATTTAGGAGTGTTTGGATGCCACACAACACTTCCTTAGGCTAAATCATGAAGTAGGAATGCTTGGAATAGCTTAGAAGACTTCAAATCAACAAATGGTCAAATGGTTAGGAGTTTACGACCATAAACTCAAGGGGTGTTGGTCTTTAGGGAGTAAACTCATTTTAGGAGTGTTCCTTGAACCCCAAACACACTAGCCTTTCCCTGCAACACTTAGATGCACTCCTTAGCACTTATAACACATATGCAAAGTGTTTGTCATGTCCTAGAGTGTCTTGACTTGTTTATTAGTTGTTTAAAGGCTAATTGTTTATATACATATCTCCTCATATGTAATTAGGATCTATGTGCGTGTCTAAGTCTTCACTTGACACCAAGCACTTATCCAACACTTCCTTCC
Source organism: Lactuca sativa (assembly GCF_002870075.4). Lineage (NCBI taxonomy): Eukaryota > Viridiplantae > Streptophyta > Magnoliopsida > Asterales > Asteraceae > Lactuca > Lactuca sativa. The sequence goes on from NC_056627.2 coordinate 106,125,206, forward strand.
GATCCACTCGCAGCAGGTGAGTTCATACCCCTTAATCAATGTTTTAAATGTTTTTAAATGCTTTATGGGGGTGGGTGGGGGATACAAGTAGAATTACGCTTGTTACTATATCAATCATATGTGATTAATAAGCAGCATTTAAATGTGACAACCCAAAATTTATTACGTTATTATAACCCGTTTCCGTTAATAAATATTATATTTTTATAAAAAGTTCCGTTAATTTGGGGTCGACAAATAAATAAATGTTTTATTTCATTTTCATGTTATGTTATTATTGTCTTAATAAAATAAATAAAACACGTAAATTACATTTCCATTTAGTTGGAAAAAGTTTATTTTTATTAAAACCATTTAACCGGGTTAAAATTTTAAACCTCGTTAAATATAAGTATCGGGTAGTCTTATACCGGCTACAACACCCAAGCCCTAACTCCTCAAGTCCGATTTCACCTCAAACCCGCAAGTTTCCGCCTTCATAACGTAAGTTCCCTTACCCTAACTTGTTCTAAACATCATTTCTTGTTGTTATTTCACAAAAATCATGCAAGAAGGCTGAAAAAGAGGAGTTTACGACCTAAGAACATCCTTAGGCCGTAAGCCCCTAAAATGATGTAAAAAGTGCCCAAATTCTCCCCTTTAAGCTTATAAACTAGTTTTGCACTTAACCTAGAAGTGTTTGAATCTTGAATCAACTAGTTTGAGGGCTTGAAAGAGCGTTTACGGTCCAAGCATATGCTTAGACCGTAAACACCCTCAAAGCATGCAAATAAAGCCCAAAACATTTCCAAACCCCATTTTAGGATTAGATATGACATAGGGACGTACCATTTCAGACTTGGAACACCTAAACATCATCATTTGAAGTGAAAACTAGAGTTTACGGCCCAAGCATATGCTTAGACCGTAAACTCCCCTAAAACATGCCAAATGAAGTTTTAACCCCTTAAGAAGCCTTATACCCTCACTAGAACTTGTTACGAATGAGCCAAGGACCTCAACATCAAAGAATGGAAGGTGTCCAAGAGTTTACTACCATAAACCATGCGGTTTACGGCCGTAAACTCCCAAGGAGTGGTCCTTGGACCGTAAACTCCAAGGGAGTACCCTCCTTTAACCCTAAATACCCCTTAAGCCTCAGATTAAGCCCTAGAAGTACCCCTAGTTGTGTATGAACCCTTTTAGCACTCAAACCCACTTCTTCCATCAGTTTACGGCCGTAAACTCATGAAGGAAATGGTCCCCTAAGCGAAAACTCACTCAAGGTGTGTTTTAAAAGAGTAAACTCCATGGTGAGGTCTTATACTCTTTCCTTGCAACCCATTAATCTTCTAGCACTCAACCATAAGAATTTTAATCACATTAGGATGTCAATATGTGTATAATTAGAGTTAGATCACTAATTTCTTGTAAACATATGTCTTCATATGTTACTAGGGTCATAAAGGCTGTACAAGTCTTTACTTGACACCAAACGCTCATCCGACACATCCACCCGATCTACTCATTGCAGGTGAGTTCATACCCCTTAATGAACCTTTTTAAATGTTTTTACATGTTTTAGGGGGGGGGGGGAATAAAAGTATAATTTTACAAGTTTTATCATCAATTCATATGTGATTCACAAATTATCATAAAAAAGGAATTTTCTACACTTTTAGCTGCTTACCAATAAAACTGTTTTAGTTGATTATCAAATGCATTTTTAAGATTAAATTGTTGTTAAACTATTTTTCAAAACTGTGTGTAAATCACTTTTCTTTTCAAATATATCTACACTAATATATTTATATAAGTAAGACTTGAAGGACTTAGGACCGATAGCTCGCCTAATTTCCTGTTCTTGTTTGATGCGGTCTTAGAGTATCTGTTATCCGTCCGACTGTCGTTGATTTCTTAGTTGTATATCATATATATTTGTGTTAGATATGAAAGTCTTCATCTTATTCAATACCTTTGTTATTCAATGGCAGGAAACCATACACTCTAGTTAACTATAATAGGTATAGTGAAGACTACTACTCGTCACCTCTATTGCTACTATACTCACTATAACTGCTATTATAAATAGTTAATACATGTATAAGAGAACACTCTATGAACTATACTAAAAGCCTACAATACTATAACACAAGAGAGTACACTAATCCAGAGTATAACACACTACCCCTCTATAAGAAACTCTACCGCGCTTACACCATGCGACCAGGGTTTTCCGGAAGGAAAACAACACTACATGTATAGATCTATACGGGGCGGACACTATTGCATCCCGACTGTTAACTGCAGTCCGAGCCGACTAGGCCTAGGGGTGGCACTACATCACTGCACTACGCATGACCGGGAAGGTCATCGGGTTCTCTATTATCATTTAGTCTGGTTACATGAGGGGTTACACCTTTATCCAAACTAATACACTAGGACTTAAGTCTAAGCTAACATCCCGAAGTAAGTAAATATCTATTACTCATGGAAGTTTGAACCACTACTACTGTCAACAGGCATAACTTTTCTTCACATATGTTGCTCAAATGGGATACATTATCGTACTTTTATAACTGCAGGTTTTCAATGATAATACTTACACACAACTCAAAGGATTTAACTTAATGTACCTTTCTGGAAAACATAGGATTTTCTAGGGATTTCTACTACTCATAAACATAAATTTCAATTTTTATACTACAAGATTATAAACACTTTTACACAACAACGACACTAAATTTTTATGAACTCACTAGCTTTATGCTGATACTCCTTTTCAAAATAACTTGTATCCTCAGGTCAAAGATAGACAGGTACAGGTGCAGATTTTGGAGAAGGTGGAGCACATACAAGAACCATCTTTTATTTTGTTATACTTTTGGTGTCTATTAAACTTTACAGAATATGTTTGTAATCAAATTTACTATATAAGTGCAATGGTTGTTGTCGCTTGTTTTTACTATTATGCAATTGTTATGATACTGTATATGACGTCCTCCACCCCAGAACGTATTCCGCCGTTCTCGGTTTTGGGGTGTGATAGATTGGTATCAGAGCCATTGTTTATAGTGAATCAAGTATATCAACCTATAAAAGATATACGAACTATATACACTTCGGGACAAAAACACTCTGACCAAGAATATATACTTTTAAATACTAAAATATTCAATTAAGTATATACATATACATTCACCAATACAAAGGATCAGTATCATTCTAGAACATAACAGAAGTATTAAAGGATGTTGAGCAGCATAATTAAGCTTAGAGACATATAGTCACATCTGGGTGGATGTAGCCTGATCAACTACATCTCTCTAAGAGTGACTAGCATGTGCCTAGGAGTGATTCTGTACAAGTCTAAAAACTTACCTACAGTACCACACGAATGTTAGAACAAGAATACTGTAGGAGTATTCTGTACTCGACTAACTGTGTAGGTGATAACTAAAAGGGTCGTTACTGGTAGGACAATAATTGCTAAGTGGATACATCACAGTTACATGTGACTAGGGCGCTATACACTCAGAATCTGTGACCTTTGCTACATTTCCTGTTCTTGTTAGATTAGGGATCTAGAGTTAGGGTTACTTATTAGAAGGACTATCTTGCTTCAGTTATATGTAATTGGTATGTACTATGCAGGTATTGGGCCGACTAGTAACGATCATCTTAAAAAGTATCCTAGATTAGTATGCCTATTAACCATTCTTTCCCCATTCTCGCGTAGATAAGATAGCTGGCTTTCACCATCTCGGCGACCCGTATTATCTGAACGAAGGCAACGGAGGATGGCTAGATGAGGAGTGAAAAGATGATCACCCGATTCCTTTGGATGATCACCATGTTGAAGGCTTCTCCGATGACTCCGACTCCGAGCCAGAAGTCAACAACCTGCTCCCAGCAGCTCCAAACCCCAACCCCCATCCGGCATTTCAAGGTGCCACTCCCATGTGGGCAATAACCTTGAACCGATGGAGCGAGGAGCAGGCTCAGCCTTTACCTTACAATGGAGACCGAAAGCTTCTATAACATAAGCGAGGGAGGATCAACGGACCAAGTTCTGCCCATCATGGTCCGAAGGATTGCCAGGAACGTCGAGCAAGGTCAAGTAGCCATTGGCCAGGTTGTAGAAGTGGATGCCAACTCAAACCTCACCACTGTTCGCATTCGCCAACTTGAAGAACTATGGATAGGACAAGGAGGACCAACGAGGCTCTGCAGAAACAGCTAGCTGCATTCCGAGCCGAAGTTAGGGAACTCCGAGCATGTCAGAGGACTCATGAACGACAACTTTAGGAAGTTATGCGCCAGCTAGCTGATTTGAGGGTTCGCCCAATGGGGACCCGTCGCCAGTAGAAGATGTCGAAACATCTCAATCTTTTGTTTAAGGACTATCCTTTTCTTTTCTATGCTCAGTAGAGCACTTGTCTGTAAACATTCCTAACTTTGAAAGTATTCTAATTAGGCCTCTAGACTGCCAACATTTTCCTTTTGGTTTGATGTAAGACCTACTGTTAGGTCACTTTTCCCGAACTTGTATTACATCATTAATACCAGTAAAATTGGCAGTTAACTACTCTATTGTTATGACTCTCTCTCTGATAAATGGGCTATGTTGATTTAGTCCATGAAACACTCTTATCATACTTGCAATAGACTCTTACTATTGTTACCATCTCTATAAACTTTCAGTAAAAGATGCCTCCTCGCAAGCGACCGAACAAAGGCAGACCTACGACTCAAACCCCAACACCACCACTTCCTCCTCCGCAGTTCGATCCAGTGTTGTTTCAAACAGCTGTGACTGCAGCTATGACGACAGCCTTGGCCTAAATAAATTCCAGCAATGCTAGTGGAGCCGGAATGGGCACCAACTCCATACATGGTGAAATTCGCCGACGAACACAGGGGTGTACTTATAAAGACTTCATGAACTGTAAACCAATGTTCTTCAATGGGACAGGAGGAATCCTTGCTCTGTCCCAATGGATCGAAAGAGCCGAAGCTGTCTTCGAAATGTGCTCATGCCCCGAAGAGAGCAAAATCAAGTTCGATGCTGCCACCTTCACGGAAAGGGCCCTGACATGGTGGAACGGCCATGTTAGTTCACTCTCTCTAGTAACAGCCAATGCCATGGGGCTGGGACACACTGAAGGACCTACTGAGAAAGGACTATTGCCCTAGAGGGGAGGGTCAGAAGCTTGAAGAGGAACTTTGGAACCTCAAGATGAAGGGAACGGACATAGTGGCTTATACGGCTAGGTTTTGCGACCTGGTAGCTATGTGCCCTAACATGACTCCTTCTGAAAGCAATAAAATCGAACGATACATCTAGGGTTTAGTGCCCCCGTATCAAGGAAATGTTCTATCTTCCCATCCTGCAACCTTTGATAGCGCCAAGGAGTTGGCCCACAGGTTCATTGATCATGAAACTCCTTCCACCCCAACAACAATAACCATAACTGCCACTGCACCATCCAAATCAACCGACAAAAAGAGGAAGCGTTGGGATCAGAAGAAGGGCAAGAAAACACAAACCTCCTCCAAGGACCAACAAATCGTGGCTGTCCATGCTACCACCACTCCTGCTACCCCGGTACCAGCAAAAACGTATGTTGGGAACCTGTCCAAGTGCCCCAAGTGCCCCTTCCATCACAACGGACCCTTCCATGAATTGCAATGCACCAACTGCAGCCGAAAAGGGCATACCGTTCGATTTTGCAGATCCCAACCCAAACCTATCTCTCAAGTCCCCAGTTCGGGAGTGAGTCAGACCTGCTATGGCTACGGTGAAGCTGGGCATTTCAAGAAATACTGTCTGAAGGCTGGGAATGCGGGAGGAACAGGAAGACTACTCGCTATTGGCCACAACGAAGCAGTAGCGGATCCCACAGTAGTCACGGGTACGTTCCTTCTCAACAACTCTTATGCCTGTGTCTTATTCGATAGTGGTGCAGAAAGAAGCTTCATAAACCAAAACTTTAAACACTTACTTAAACAATCCCCACAACCACTAAAAGAAACATTCATCGTAGAAATGGCTAACGGAAAGACAAAAAGCTCTAACAAAATTTACATAAGTTGCAGTCTCGATCAAGAGTTTCGATGTCATTGTTGGCATGGACTGGTTGAGTCTTCATCATGCAGATATTGTATGTTTCGACAAAGCCATTCGCCTAAATCCACCGAATCACGAAACTTTGTTGATCTACGGAGACAAACCCGATACGAGCCTTCGTATCGTCTCGAGTAATCAAGCCCAGAAATACTTGCGCAAGGAATATCGCGCCTTCCTTGCACACGTCGTCGACACAATCCAAGAAGCGAGAGATCCAAAAGACATCCCTGTTGTATGCGATTTCCCTGACGTCTTTCAAGAGGACCTTCTAGGTTTACCTCCCAAACGTCAGGTTGAGTTCAGAATCGACCTAGTCCCAGGAGCTACCCCCGTAGCTAAGTCGCCCTATCGTTTAGCGCCTGCAGAGATGCAAGAACTGTCCAGTCAACTTAACGACCTACTCAGCAAGGGCTTTATAATACCAAGCTTCTCACCCTGGGGAGCACCGGTCTTGTTCGTGAAGAAGAAAGACGGATCGTTCCGTATGTGCATCGATTATAGGGAACTCAACAAACTCACAGTCAAAAATCGCTATCCTCTTCCCCGTATAGACAACCTATTCGACCAACTACAAGGGGCGAGTAACTTTTCCAAGATTGATCTTAGGTCCGGGTATCACCAGTTGCAAGTGCTTGAGGAGGATGTTCCGAAGACAGCCTTCCAAACTCGTTACAGACACTACGAGTTCGTAGTGATGCCCTTTGGACTGACTAATGCACCCGCAGTGTTTATGGACTTGATGACTAGGGTGTGTCGTCCATACTTAGATCAGTTCATCATTGTCTTTATCGATGACATACTCGTCTACTCTCGGAGTGAGGAAGAACATAAAAATCATCTACGACGAGTCCTAGAAACCCTACGATCGGAGAAGTTATACGCGAAGTTCTCTAAGTGCGAATTTTGGATCCGAAGAGTTGAATTCTTAGGACACGTGGTTAGTGAGGAAGGAATCCACGTGGACCCGTCCAAGATTAAAGCTATCGAGAACTGGTCAGCACCGAAGATGTCTACGAAAATTCGTCAATTTCTAGGCCTCGCTGGCTACTACTGCAGATTCATTCAGAACTTCTCTCGGATTGCAAAACCTCTCACCACGTTGACACAGAAAGGCGTGACATTTGACTGGGAAGAGAAACAGGATAAGGCATTTCTGACCCTGAAGCGAGCTCTATGCACTGCACCGGCATTGTCCCTTCCCGAAGAGACAGATGATTTCGTGGGTGTACTGCGATGCATCGAACCAAGGGCTCGGTTGTGTCCAGATGCAACGAGGTAAGGTCATCGCCTATGCCTCGAGACAAATGAAGACGCACGAGATTAACTGCACCACGTACGACCTCGAGTTAGGAGCGGTCGTATTCGCTCTAAAGATATGGAGACATTACCTGTATGGAACGAAGAGCACAATATACACTGACCACAAAAGCCTCCAACACATACTCAACCAGAAGGAGCTCAATATGAGACAACGACGGTGGGTCGAACTACTCAATGATTACGACTGCGAGATTCGTTATCACCCAGGAAAAGCCAATGTAGTAGCAGACGACCTGAGTAGAAAAGAGTATTCTGGTCGAAGGGTCAAGTCGTTAACAATGACTATCCATTCGCATCTATCCACACAGATTAAAGAAGCTCAGCTCGAAGCTTTAAAGCCTGAGAATATGGCTGGAGAAGCCTTACGTGGAATGGATAAGAACTTGGAGGTCAAGGGTAACGGAGTCTATTACCTGATGGACCGAATCTGGATGCCGCGTCACGGTGGTTTCAGATACTTAGTCATGAAAGAAGCACACAACACTTGATATTCCGTTCACCCAGGTTCATATAAGATGTATCTGGATCTCAAAAAGTTATACTGGTGGCCTAACATGAAAGCATAGATTGCTACCTTTGTGAGTAAATGCCTTACTTGCGCGAAGGTTAAGGTCGAATACCAGAAGCCATTAGGTCTTCTCCATCAACTGGAGTTACTAGAGTGGAAGTGGGAGCGGATCACTATGGATTTCATAACCAAACTGCCCAAGACGACGGGTGGGCTGGATACCATATGGGTCATCGTCGACAAACTGACCAAGTCCGCACACTTCCTACCCATCAAAGAAACAGACAAGATGGAGAAACTCACGAGAACATACATTATGGAAATAGTACGGCTGCAAGGTGTCCTTGTATCTATTATCTCTGATAGAGATAGTAGGTTTACTTCGAGATTTTGGCAATCAATGCAAAAAGCATTAGGGACGAGGCTGGACATGAGTACAGCCTACCATCCGCAGACTGACGTACAAAGTGAGAGGACGATAGTTATCATACGAGCATCAAGCGTGGGATACACAATTAGCCCTTGTGGAGTTTTCCTACAACAATAGTTATCATACGAGCATCAAGGCAGCTCCATTTGAAGCCCTCTACGGTCGGAAGTGCAGATCCCCTCTGTGCTGGGCTGAGGTGGGTGACACTCAGTTAGCTAAAGGACAAGTTCCTTACAGACACTCTCACGGGTCCGAAGATCATCCGAGAAACAACCGAGAAGATTGTACAGATTCGCGAACGATTAAAAGCCGCTAGGGATCGACAGAAAAGCTACGCAGACAAACGAAGAAAACCTTTGGAATTCCAGGTGGGAGACCATGTCCTTTTGAAAGTCTCACCCTGGAAGCGCACGATACGCTTTGGAAAGCATGGAAAGCTGAACCCAAGGTACATAGGGCCCTTCGAGATTCTCGCTAGAATCGGCCCCGTAGCTTACAAACTCAACCTACCCCATGAGCTAAGTAACATACATCCTACATTCCATGTCTCAAACTTGAAGAAATGCCTGTCCGACGAGACTCTCATAATCCCACTCGACGAGATCGAAGTCAACGAGAGCCTCAACTTCGTGGAAGAGCCTGCGGAGATTATGGACCGGGAGGTCAAACGAACGAAACAGAGCCGCATCGCAATTTTGAAGGTTTGATGGAACGCCAAATGAGGACCGGAGTTTATTTGGGAGCGCGAGGATCAAATGAAACTCAAATATCCCCATCTCTTTGATTAGTAGTACTGCAATAACTTAACTGCTTGAATTCTAAATTTCGGGATGAAATTTCCTTAACGGGGGGATGATGTGACAACTCAAAATTTATTCTGTTGTTATAACCCGTTTCCGTTAATAAATATTCTATTTTTATAAAAAGTTCCGTTAATTTGGGGTCGACAAATAAGTAAATGTTTTATTTTATTTTCATGTTACGTTATTATTGTCGTAATAAAATAAATAAAACACGTAAATTACATTTCCATTTAGTTGGAAAAGTTATTTTTATTACGACCATTTAACCGGGTAAAAATTTTAAACCTCGTTAAATATAAGTATCGGGTAGTTGATACCAGGTACAACACCCAAGCCCTATATAAGGGAGGGTGGACACTCCTTAGAACCCTTTTACCACACTAGACACACTTTCTCTCTCTACTCTTTCTCCTCAAGTCCGATTTCACTTCAAAACCGCAAGTTTCCGCCTTCATAACGTAAGTTCCCTTACCCTAACTTGTTCTAAACATCATTTCTTGTTGTTATAGCACAAAAATAATGCAAGAAGGCTGAAAAAGAGGAGTTTACGGCCTAGGAACAACCTTAGGCCGTAAACCTCTAAAATGATGTAAAAAGTGCCCAAATTCTCCCCTTTAAGCTTAGAAACTAGTTTTGTACTTAACCTAGAAGTGTTTGAACCTTGAATCAACAAGTTTGAGGGCTGGAAAGAGGGTTTACGGTCCAAGCATATGCTTAGACCATAAACACCCTCAAAGCATGCAAATCAAGCCCAAAACACTTCCAAACCCCATTTTAGGCTTACATATGACTTAGGGACTTACCATTTTGGACTTGGAAGACCTAAAAATCATCATTTGAAGGGAAAACTAGAGTTTACGGCCCAAGCATATGCTTAGACCGTAGACTCCCCTAAAACATACCAAATGAAGTTTTAACCCCCTAAGAAGCCATATACCCTCACTAGAACTTGTTAGGAATGAGCCAAGGACCTGAAAATCAAAGAATGGAAGGTATCCAAGAGTTTACTACCGTAAACCATGGTGTTTACGGCCGTAAACTCCCAAGGAGTGGTCCTTGGACCGTAAACTCCAAGGGAGTACCCTCCTTTAACCCTAAACACCCCCTTAAGCCTCAGATTAAGCCCTAGAACTACCCCTAGTTGTGTATGAACCCTTTTAGCACTCAAACCCACTTCTTCCATGAGTTTACGACCATAAACTCATGGAGGAAATGGTCCCCTAACCGTAAACTCACTCAAGGTTAGTTTTAAAAGAGTAAACTCCATGGTGAGGTCTTATACTTTTTCCTTGCAACCCATTAGTCTTCAAGCACTCAACCATAAGACTTTTAATCACATTAGGATGTCTATATGTGTATAATTAGAGTTAAATCACTAATTACTTGTAAGCATATGTCTTCATATGTTACTAGGGTCATAAAGGGTGTACAAGTGTTTACTTGACACCAAACGTTCATCCGACACATCCACCCGATCTACTCATTGCACGTGAGTTCATACCCCTTAATGAACCTTTTAAAATGTTTTTACATGTTTTTAGGGGGGGGATACAAGTATAATTCTACAAGTTTTGTCATCAAATCATATGTGATTCACAAATTATCATCAAAAGGGATTTTCTACACTTTTAGCTGCTTACCAATAAAACTATTTTAGTTGATTATCAAATGCATTTTTAAGATTAAATTGTTGTTAAATTATTTTCAAAACTGTGCTTAAATCACTTTTCTTTTTAAAATATATCTACACTAATATATTTATATAAGTAAGATTTGAGGACTTATGACTGATAGCTCGCCTTTTTTCCTGTTCTTGTTTGATGTGGTCTTAGGGTATCTGTTATCCGTCCAACTGTCATTGATTTCTTAGTTATATATCATATATATTTGTGTTAGATATGAAAGTCTTCACCTTATTCAATACCTTTGTTATTCAAAGGCAAGAACCCATACACTCTAGTTACCTATAATAGGTAAAGTTAAGACTACTGCTCGTCACCTCTATTGCTACTATACTCACTATAACTGCTATTATTACTAGTTAATACACGTATAAGAGAATACTCCATGAACTATACTAAAAGCCTACAATATTATAACACAAGAGAAGACACTAATCTAGAGTATAACACACTACCCCTCTATAAGACACTCTACCGCGCTTACACCATGCGACCAGGATTTTCCGGAAGGAAAAACACACTACATGTATAGATCTACACGGGGCGGACACTATTACATCCCGACTGTTAACTGCAGTCCGAGCCGACTAGGCCCAGGGGTGGCACTACATCACTACACTACGCATGACCGGGAAGGTCATCGGGTTCTCTATTATCATTCAGTCTAGTTACATGAGGGGTTACACATTTATCCAAACTAATACACTAAGACTTAAGTCTAAGATAACATCCCAAAGTAAGTAAATATCCATTGCTAATGGAATTTTGCACCACTACTACTGTCAACAGGCATAACTTCTCTTCACCTATATTACTCAAATGAGATACATTATCGTACTTTTATAACTGAAGGTTTTCAATGATAACACTTACACACAACTCAAAGGATTTAACTTACAATGTACCTTTCTGGTAAATATAGGATTTTCTAGGGATTTCTACTACTCATAAACATAAATTTCAGTTTTTATACTATAAAATTGTAAACACTTTTACACAACAACGACACTAAATTCTTATGAACTCACTAGCTTTATGCTGATACTCGTTTTCAAAATAACTTGTATCTTCAGGTCAAAGATAGACAGGTATGGGTGCAGCTTCTGGAGAAGGTGGAGGACATACAAGACCCATCTTTTATTTTGTTATACTTTTGGTGTCTATTAAACTTTATAGAACACGTTTGTAATTAAATTTACTATATAAATGCAATGGTTGTTGTCGCTTGTTTTTACAATTATGCAATTGTTATGATACTGTACATGACGTCCTCCACCCCAGAACATATTCCGCCGTTCTCGGTTTTGGGGTGTGACATCAAACGATTGGCTACTCATTAGCCGTTTTACCAAACACTTTCCCTCAAATGTTTTTCATAAACATTTTATATGTTTAAAACTCCTTATTAAACTGTACATTTTACCCTGTATGTTTCATTTCAAACTCATTTACAATTGTGTTTCAAACAAATGTTTCCTTATACTTAAGCTGTTTTATCAAACCCATGCTTTCAAACCTTTTTATAGATTGACATCAACTCAATCTTTTCTTAGATAATAAAACTTATTTTATGCTTTTATTTTATCAGTTGCATGCCTATATATGTATAGTTATATAAAAATGTTTAAAAGACTTAGGAAGGCTATCCACCCTATTTCCTTTCCGCGCTTGAGATGTGGTCTGGTGGGACATCGGGTATCCGTCCAAAGGTTGTTTAAATATTAGTTATATATCATATGTACATATATAGTCATAAAGGTCCTTCCAGTTCATCCAATGCCCTTGGGTAGCACGGGTATACATCCATGCGCATACATACCAGTTAAATTACTAGTAAGCTACCATATGGGTAGTCTAGGGAGATACTAGAACTATTACTAGAATGCGATATCATACAATGAGTCAGTTGATTCATTAGTCAATACATGCTAGATAGAGAGAGAACACACATTACAACTAGCATACGTAGAACATTATAGTACATTACTATACTATTACATAGATATGTTTCCATGATTACATTTACATAGATACATCTATAAAGAGAACATATACAACTATACTAGAAGAAGAACACATACAACTATACTAGAAAGAGAACATTTACAACTATACTAGAAGAACATATACAACTATACTAGAAAGAGAACATATACAACGATACTAGAACGAGTAACAATGCATTACATATACATGAATACGTTAACAAGATTGTGATCCACTATATCGGAGCATGCCTTCAATGTCATGGCCCAAGTTGTAGCCAGAGTCTCTTGGAGGGAGAGCGTGAGTTTGCGTATAGATCTATACTGGATTGACTATCCTACACCTTGCTGCTAGCTACAGCCGGACCTGCAGGTCTGCTGGTTCCAAACGTCATACCTTATTACGACCTACATTGTCGTGTTACCTAGTCGATAGTATGGTACAATTAATCACATGATACCTTAATATAAATCCGGTTTAAGGTAGTTAGTACACCAGTAGTTCCTATAATACAACACTACAGTACTACATTGATTTACCCTTTACATATAGTTAGTGATCATTTCACTTAAACATTATTGTACAAACTATATTTTGTTAATGTTAGTTATACTTGGGAAAATTACACACTTTTACAAGAAACGAATACACAAAACAGTTAGGTCTTGGTAGAAGACTCCTTTTTATAATAGTAGGAAATCATAGGGATTTCTAGGGTTTTTCAAATGTTTATAGATGTTTTACAAACATTCTCATACTTACACGAACTTTCTTTCAAAACATTTTCCAGTCTTTCATTACATGTCAAACAAATACTTACATACAAATCAAGACCCATTAATATTTATGATCTCACTAGCTTTAAAGCTGATACACTCTTTCAAAATAACTTGTATCCTCAGGTCAACAGTAGACAGGTACCGATGCAAGGTTTAGAGAAGATGCAGCTCATTCAAGACTCATCTTTCATTTTGTTTATACTTTAGTTTCTATTATAATTTGGAAGAACACTTGTATTAAAATTATATTATTAATGCAATGGATGATGTTATTGCTTGTTTACTACTTTTCATTGTTGTGATATTGTACATGACGTCCTCCGTCCCAGAACGTTTCCGCCGTTCTTGGTTTTGGGGTGTGAAAATTTCATTCAGATTCGATAACCAACCACAAACGTTTATGGAAAATATGGGTTTTTCCTGGGATAACAGAACTTGTTCTTAACTAGATCGTGTAATAACCAGATAACAAACTGTTCTTAACCAAATTGTGTAATAAATGGATAACTAAACTTTACTTATAAGAAAATATAGGATTTTCTTGGATAACAACTTTTTCAGAGAACTAAAGGAAACTCGTTCATTTTCAGAAACAAACCGCTTATGAACTCACCAGCTTTATGCTGATATTTTTAAAACTGCATGTATTCTCAGGCTCTCCTTAGACAGGTATCCCACGTTCTTTTGCAGAAGACGGAGCGTATGGAAGTCACGTATTTACTTTTGTTCAAACAAATGTATCTATAAAACATGTATTACTTTGCTTTTCTACTTTCAAACAAATGTAATGATTCTATGTAATGTAATGTTTTGTGTTTACTATGCTTTTCCACTTTCAAACGCGAGGTCGAACGTTTCCGCCATCGGTTTCGGGGTGTGACACATAAAAACTTTGAATCAATTTTTTTTAATTTTAAAACCTTTTCATATCCATAAGTTATGGAGGTTTCAAAAAAAAAACTCTTTAGATCAAACTGTTAAAACTAATAAAATAATTATATCATTTTGTCTTTTACTAAATTTGACCTAATTCAACTCATATAGCAAATGATTCAAATTTTACAAATAATTAGTTTTTCACAAAACAAGTAATTATCTTAAAATTTGACAAACTTCATGTTTTTTTCTTTTTTTTTCAACATTGAAAATCAAACATTTGCTTGAATATAACAGAAAACAACCAAGCTCTGATACCACTGTTGGGTTTTAGTATACTACGACATCCTATGGTGCACATACAACCCTAAATACCTTGGATCTATGTTTTCTCTATTATACATGCATATATGAAGTTTCCAAGATATTACCCTATACTAGCATACAAATATCATATACTTGGGTAATAAAATAGATAGAATACTTACCTTTTTTTATGTAACTTGTCTTCATGAAGCTTGAGTGCCTAGTGCCCCAAATTTGACACCTCAAATGGTTCACACAACACCATGAACACTTGGAATAACCTTGAGAATAAGGATACTTTGGTTCTCTCTAGTAAAATCGGTCTTGCCCTTTTGTGTACACACACTAGTGCCAATTTCACCAACCAAGGACATCTTTATATACTGTGGAGATTAGGTTTAAACCCATGACCTTTCATTTCATATGATCCATGGGTTAAACACTCCATGGACTATCCGTGAAGCTTAGCCCAACCTAAATGAACTTGGCCCACCACACATATATATCTAAGAGTCCATACTTAATTAGTTCCTTTTGATCACTTAATTAATTATAAATTAATTCTTGATCAATACTAATTAAATAATATGATTATATATTAATATGTTAGAACTTATAATATATTAATATAAATCACTAGTATCCTTTTTCCTCATCTGGTCAATGCAATTATCCCGATGCCATGCAACCCAAATGGACCATGTCGGGTCGGGTCAAGTCTTACCAATTACAGTTATGGACTTAGACATTAATCCAACAAACCCTAGCCTCCTCATTCCTTTAAATTGTTGGATTAATGTCTAAGTCCATAACTATAATTGGTAAGACTTGACCCGACCCGGCATGGTCCATTTGGGTTGCATACCATCATGCACTTGGATAGACTATAATGAGAGAAATAAGACACTTATGGTTATTAATATATTATAAGTTCTAGTATATTAATAATAAGAATAATAAGATTATTTAATTAGTATTGATCGAGAATTAATCTAGGATTAATTAAGTGATCAAAAGAAGACTAATTAAATATATGGGTTGATTGTGTAAATCATCCATACTTGTATAGTGGGCTAATGCTCCATGGATAATCAAGTTGGGCTAAAACCCATAGGATGGTCCATGGATGCTCCATGGTGTATTTGTACCCATGGATCATGGAAATGAAAGGCCATGTTAATTAGGGTTTACATGGTGTAACCCTAACTATATAAGCATCTTATTCTTGACCAAATCGGCGACTGGTATTATTCTAGAGAGGGCTAGCCGATTTCATGAGTTGTAGAATTCTCACAAGTTATTCTAAGTGTTTTGATGATTGTGATTCCATTTGAGGTGTCACACTTGGGGCACTAGGCACTCAAGCTTCATGAAGATTTTCTACACCAAAGAGGTATGTATTCTATCTTGCTATAGTCATTGTTTTGTATGCTAGATTAGGATAATACCTTGGAAGTTCTTATTTGCATGTATAATAGAGAAAACATAGATCCAAGGTATTTAGGGTTGCATGTACACTTAGGAGTGTTAGAATGCTCAAAACCCAACAGTGGTATCAGAGCCTAGGCTTGCTTTCTCTTATACTTGATGCAAATTGTAGAAAAATGCTGAAAAACTCGATTTTCTGGCTTTCTAGGCACTGGACTCGCCGAGTCCACTGATGAACTCGCCGAGTCCATGAGTAAAATCATCCTACTCGCCGAGTAGGTTCATGCACTCGCCGAGTAGGAGCCCCAGACAGCATATATTCGAAGTTTTTGGCTAGAAATGGACTAGGAACATTACCCTAAGATGTTTTTGAACTTATAAACTTGTTTTTGATGTGGTAATGTTCATGCTAATCCATTTTCAAAGATAATTATCAATAGATTCATGTTTTGAATTAGTTTAGTGATTAGGCTAATTACATGAAAAAGTTTGATTTGGATTATCTTGTTCTTATGAGTTGCTTAGATTAATAGAAAAGTTAATTGAAATAGTTGTTTTCAATCCATTTTAATCTAAGAGTTGAGTATAAAATGTGTTTGTGTAACTTGTCCTCAAGTTACATGAAAAGTCACATTAAAGACTCATAAAACTCATAAAAGTTGGCAATGGTTACAAAATGAAGAGTCTTGTGTCATTGAATAATTTTTTTTTATGACTCCATAACTTGTCCTCAAGTTATGGAAGTTCAAGAGTCACTTCATTAAAGAAAAATATGTAACCATAATTAAATCCATAAGTTATAAAATAAAGAAAAAGTTAGTTCTTTTATTAGTTTAAAGTTTTCCATAACTTGTCCTCAAGTTATGGAACTTGAAGAGTTTTTGGATTAAAACTACTTTAAACACATAAGTTATAGAATTAATTAGTTTTGAATAGTTTCAAAACTTGCCCTCAAGTTTTGGAATTTGAAAAGTTTTCACTTATGAATACTTTAATTCCAAGTTAGCCCTTAGAATTTTAAAAGTTAAAATTCAACCCTTATACTTTATAATATTATAAGTTAATAATATATATATGTATAAGAGTAAAGTCAGTCTTACCGCTAGTACGCCTCATTCACGAAGCCGGTCTATAAGGTGGGTATAAGGTTGTTGCCTATAAAATGGCAACTTAATGGGTGTCCACTCTCACCCACCGCTTGCTTGACTGGTGGAGGGTCGTTAGCCGAACGGGTTTGACAGGACTTTAATTCTCCCTTCATTAAAAGTATTAATGATAAATACTAAGTAACTAAACTCTTATAAATACCCAATCTTAGTTACTTAGGAAAATGTGAATAAGGTGCTAATCCATGAAATTACACTTTACACTTTGTCTATGTCGTTAGTGGAGCGTGTGTGGTTAACCGGCACACTAACTTGGACTTAACAAGGTAGGTAAACGGTGACTTAATATTTATCATAGTATCAATGGAGCGTGTGTGGTTAACCGACACATCGATTGAGGGGTAATTTATTAAGGTTACCCAGTAATTTGCATGGTTACTTCACACCTTGTTTTGTGATCCTCGGCATCCCAGTCACAAAACCTGAAGGGCACACTCGAGATTGAAACATGCCTTTGAACAGTTCAATGAATCTCAAAGATCTAGGAGTTTCAAAACCAATTAAAACCTAATAATACATTTCGTTTATCTTGGTGGAAATTGGTGAATCGTCATTCACCTACCTTCAAATATCTTATAGCTTGGATTACGGCATACCTCTTCTAAGTTATAAAATAGTTTGTTAGGTCCTAGCCTTAATATTTCATATTGGGTGTCATATTAAGGACTTTAAATCAACTATCTTGAATATCTCCCAAAAGATGTCTGGTTTAGACACCTATGATCTTCCTAAATCTCTTGAAACAAGGTTTCCTAAATGAAGATGATGTCCTTTGGAAATCATACTTCTTTCACCTCCTCCAATTATTCTCCCCAACCCACAAGTTCTTGAAAAGTTTAAGGTCACTCAAGCCCTATTGGCAAGGCAAGGTCCAGGTGTGTTCACATCTTGGAGATGTAGTCACATATTGACAAGCCGGGAGAGTTGGGTGTCAAAGTCTTGAGAAAGTTGGTGGTTCAATCACTTTCTAAGTCACATAGTGAGTTCCTTTGGGACACCTATGAAACAGACTATGACAGGACCCTTAATGATCTTATCTATTTGTTAAGATCAACTTCCTTATAACTTGATGGACATTGACAATAGTGACACAGGAAATCCCGGAAAGCATTCTCTTCCCAATGGAAAGGGATCGGCCATAGTCAACTCGGTTGACCAAATGGTAAAGAGAAAAGCTAAGTCTGTGAAAGTCCCATGTACCATTATCAAAGGGTCCATATGTTTATATTGCCAAAGGAAGGGGAATTGGTTGCGAAGCTGCCAAATTTACCTAAGGATGTTAAAGTCAATAAGTTTGACTCAACTTCAGGTAAAGTCCACTATCTAACTATGTTAAGTTTCTATTCTGAGATTCTTGATACATGATGTGACTGGGTCACATGGTGATGTTTTAAGAATCAAAGAAAAGTGAAAAAACTTAAAGAAAGAATATGCTAAATCTGATCGTGTAGATGGATTTCTATCGTATACTTTGAAGATCGGATTCTTGAGCTACTTCTTAGGAGTTATGAGATATTGCTTAGGAATAGATAACAACAAGTTTTCATATGGATTGTAAGGATAAGTTTTTCCGCAAAGTTTTAAAATAAAAGGAAATTTTTGATTTTATTTATTTTAAAATATCCTTACAATGGCATTTGAGGAAAATTGTTGTTTATAAGATTCCATTAGTAGGAAGAGTGGAAATATGAAATTGATTCTTTCATTTGTGGTAATGTCTAGACTTACCAAATAAGGAAAGATTCTCATCACCCAAGTTTCAATTGGACCGAAACTTGGAATCATGCAAGTTGTATAGCATGATGAATGAGAACTTTCAAGTATTGGAAAATTAAGACTAATTACTCGGTCACATGGATGTGTGAGTCAAGTAAAGGACTAAGGGATCGAGTACACATTCTTGTGCACTGATTATGTCCACCACAAAAGATTGATAAGACTATTCGTCATGATTTACTTAAGTTCAGTAAATATGGTTATACTTACAAGCTTGAGTATAACTCTGAGACATTGGAAAAAGGTTTCAATGTATGGCAGGGCGAATAAGAAGAATCAGATTAGGCAGAAGGATAAAAGTTTCTCATATCTGAAAAGATGGGAGAGTACTTTAGTATCAGTTTTGTGATCATCTTAATGATTAAGAAACCATAGCACAATTAGTTCTCTAAGGAAATCTTAGTGCATTCTTATGACTAAGAAGAGGAACTTGAATTGTTGAAATGGTTAAATCAAGAAGATGAGTCATACTACGTTCCAAAACAATTTTTAGAGTCATACTCCAAGATTGTAATTTGAGTGACATGTCTTAAAGAAGGTTTAAAACACTTGTCAAATGTAAGAGTAAAAGTTTTCTACTCTTGTACATTTGAAATTGGTAGGTTGTGATCTTTTGGATAAAACAAAGACCAACTAAGGCTAATTGTGTGAAGTGTTTGTCTTGATTAGAATCCACACTGTCTCTTGGATGTTTGACAATGGAGTCTTATAGGTCAAGAGGACAGTGGGAGTCTTAAAGGTCTTGAAAGTCTCAAAAACTAATCAAGAATAAAACCGAAAGTTCTTCACTAGCACACGACTTGAGGTTTATAACCTATCGTGTTGACATATTTTGTGCCCATTCCAGTTAAAGTTGGCTTTGCATATGAGTTCTTAGAGTTCTCAATTGGTTGCATAACAACTTGGAAGCAATGGCAGGCCCTTGAGCTGCCAGGTGGCAAGAAGTTAAGATTGAGTTCAATCCATATGGTTTTGGATTTGTCATTATTTTTGTCTTGTGATTATGGTTTTGACAAATTCATATTGGTAGGAACTCACACACCATATAAATCTAAGTGTCATAAGGTTTCTCTCTGATTCATGAAAATGATGGTGAGGAAACGCTTTCACTAAGTAGATTTTACGTAGATATCAATTGTGTTATTTGCATTTTCAAAAGTCGTTAGTGGAGCGCGTGTGGTTAACCGGCACACTAACATGGACTTGTGAGAAATGGAAAATGCCTAAGCAATTGAGACTATGATTACGGTATCCCTTTTCATGGTTCTTGAAATTGCTTAGACACACAGGTGAGCTATCTACGGAAAGGGTGGATGAATCTAAATTTCAGATTGTCCAGCTGATTTCTGAGTACATGTCAAATCTAGTGGGAGCATAAGTGTTATGCTAATAATCATCATGTTAGTGGGAGCATGATAATTATGATAAGTATTGCAAGTTAGCAATGTTAATTATAGAAAACAAAAGGTTTCAATTGGGAAAGAGTTGTTTTGCTATAATTAAGGGAGAGGAAATTACACTTCATCTCAAATCTATAAGCTTAGATCGTGAGGTTTTAATCATTTAGTCATGGATATATATATGAATTTCATGTTGGAATGGCTCAACATAAGGAAATTCTGTATACGGGTCCATTATTTACGTTCTAAAATTCGATTATGATTACGGCATCCCTTTTCATAATCTGAATTATGAGAACTTGGCAAATTGAAATGGAAATATTTTAGCAAAAGACTGGTTTAGTCTTTATGTAAGACATCATGAATCGTGTCCCATATGCTTCGGATATAGGATCGATTACATGTGCTATATTCATCATTTCTAAAATTTTCCAAATGCCTAGGGCATTAAGAAGGGAAAAGGTTTAGAACTGGATATGACTAAAAGGATTAAACAATTGTCGAGGACAATCTAAAGTTTACCAAAGATTGGTTACTCAAGGACAGTTGGAAGTATAGTGATAATTCTGGAAGGACCATATTGACATAATCTGTAAGGAGGCAACTCTTGTTTAGAAGTGATAGTCAAAATGGAATCTGGAAATGTTTCAAAGTTAGAAATTTCAATCTGTGTAAGATTAAGGAAACTTAATGCAAGAAGGATGTTTCCAAGGAACTGATCTCCTTTGGAATGATTTGTAATGTTTGTTTTCAAGTCTTTATGACTTTGTGCATAATCATTACAAGAGGTTCAATGCATATAAGTTTAGAATCTAACAGATTTTAGTAAATGGCATGAATATGGAATTCATGCATTTGCAGTAAGGATTTGGGAGTGTGAAAAGAGAATCATTGAAGTTATGTTCAATTGATCTAGTTCACAAAGTAAAGATCATAGACAAACGTAGTATGCATACTTGGTGTGTGGCATGACTAGTGTTTAGAAAACATAGTGTACATGCTTGGAGCATGGGACAACTATTGTTTTAAATTCAAGAATAAAGTTGATAGCTGAAACAGTATACAATGAATAATGTGTAATCATATGGTGATAAATAAAAGGTGTTTTATTTATATTCATAAGTTCTGAGACCATATTGGATTCGATTATTATTGTGTTTCATTTTGTATGTTTTGACTTCCCGAATAAACTAGGTTATTCTTCTGGAGTGACTAAGTTATTCAAACCATCCACAGTCGGTCATATGTTGGAGGTTGATATGAATTAAGACTGTCATGGGTTGGCTTGTAGAGGTCTAAGGTGTTGGACAAAGGGCTACAACACTCATGAGTGCTCATAAGTTCTGAGTATTGGATTCAACCCGCGCTCATTGGAATCACTTCATGGATTTTATCACGAGTGATCATGAGACGATAATATCTTATATTCTTCAAACCTAGAGATATGAGTTGTTACTATGAGTTGGTAGTACATTGATTGCACGAAAATGCATTTGGTAACTCGGTGCTATAAAATGTGCCCTTGTGTATGATTCAACAAGTAGTAGAACAAGCCATATGAGTCGAAGTTTATCCGTTCCTTTTACCTTCGGGATAAAAGCGATATATGTGGGCCCCTCGATGATTTGATGATGACAAATGGAAGTGCTCGGCCGGGCCAGAACTGATTTGATTTGTTCAATCAGTCAGTCGTCATAAATCGGAAATGGGGAAACAACAAATGGACAGAGAGAATGATTATAATCCATGTCTCAGTCCATATGATATCTAGAATGGAGGAATATATGATCCCTTATCTAATGGACAGGTCATTGACAAAGGTCAGAGTTCATCTACAAGGTCAGAGTTCGAGAGCTACGATTGCCAGTTGGTTCCTGAAGTCATACGCAATAATAGTTTTAGACTTATCCAAGTGGGAGACTGTTGGATTAATGTCTAAGTCCATAACTATAATTGGTAAGACTTGACCCGACCCGGCATGGTCCATTTGGGTTGCATACCATCATGCACTTGGATAGACTATAATGAGAGAAATAAGACACTTATGGTTATTAATATATTATAAGTTCTAGTATATTAATAATAAGAATAATAAGATTATTTAATTAGTATTGATCGAGAATTAATCTAGGATTAATTAAGTGATCAAAAGAAGACTAATTAAATATATGGGTTGATTGTGTAAATCATCCATACTTGTATAGTGGGCTAATGCTCCATGGATAATCAAGTTGGGCTAAAACCCATAGGATGGTCCATGGATGCTCCATGGTGTATTTGTACCCATGGATCATGGAAATGAAAGGCCATGTTAATTAGGGTTTACATGGTGTAACCCTAACTATATAAGCATCTTATTCTTGACCAAATCGGCGACTAGTATTATTCTAGAGAGGGCTAGCCGATTTCATGAGTTGTAGAATTCTCTCAAGTTATTCTAAGTGTTTTGATGATTGTGATTCCATTTGAGGTGTCACACTTGGGGCACTAGGCACTCAAGCTTCATGAATATTTTCTACACCAAAGAGGTATGTATTCTATCTTGCTATAGTTATTGTTTTGTATGCTAGATTAGGATAATACCTTGGAAGTCCTTATTTGCATGCATAATAGAGAAAACATAGATCCAAGGTATTTAGGGTTGCATGTACACTTAGGAGTGTTAGAATGCTCAAAACCCAACATAAATATGGAGCCAACCTAGAAAAAGAGGGTTTCACATTAAATAGATGTCACACCGTGGTAGTCATTTAAAACCCACAGTACATCTACAATTACTACGTTGTGCGGTGCGTCCACCATGATGTGGAACCACCCAAAATCCAAAATATATTAAATTTAAATACCACCAAGGAGCTGGATGTTACATATTATGTCTATGTAAGTTGAAAAAACAAAAGATTTAATAGTTTACCAAATCAATACTTAACTACATTTAGAATTGATGTAATGCCTGAGATTTGTTAGGTAGTGTTATCAATACATATTCAAGTTATATCGTGAATATATTGGATTTTGATGGTTGGGACGTACGACGGGCATACATGGTATAACCATGGTGTACTAAAGTGAGGCGCGGAGGGGGAAGTTCCCATGCATACGCTTGGTGTAGGCAGATCATATGCAAACAATATATTTTAGGGTTTGCACCCATTTAAACTTCTTATAACCCTCCAAACCCTTATCCTCTTAGCCTCCAGTGTCCCTAAAGTGTCTAACTCAAACCCTAACCCCTCGCTTATATCTTGTGCTTACTTTGAGATTTTGGTGTTATTTTCCTGGTTTTGAAGAAGAAGGAGCTTGAAGATGGAACTAGAACTTGGAGAGTGCTTGTAGATCCAGATGACTGGCATCATTTTTGACCCATTTGAGGTATAAAGCTTTAAACTTGATCATATCATGATTGGATTTAGTTTTGGGTATTTTATGCCTCATTTTGGTCCCATACTTGAGGTCCTTCGAGTTTTAGAAGTTCCTGATCAAATGAGCTGTCCTTTTTGGCTTTTAGAGGTGTTTAGAACCAGAAATTCGGATATTGATGGTTTAGCCTCAATCATGAAAGTGTAAGCTGGCCACTAAGTAAACTTATGGACTTAATGTATGTCTTAATCCCCACGCATTCATGCAAAAGCATATATTTAATAACTTCATGGATTAGGATGTTGTTACGAGCCTAGATCTGTGTTCTGGTTGTTAGGACTTAATGAATTAAGTCAAAAGAATGAACTTAGGGTGGCTGGCTGGAACGATAGGCGTACTCCCTGGTATACTGTGCGTACTTGTTCAGCTTCTTGCCTCTAGTCAAGGCCGTAGTACGCCAGGCATACCTGTTGAGTACGCACGCGTACTCGTGCAATTGGGCTGTTTTTGGGCCAAGTGTGTTGGGTTTAGAATTTTTGGGCCTCAAACACACCTGTAAACTGAAACCCATAGGCTTGGGATTGGAATTATTATATTAGGCCTCATTGGGCCTTAAAGCCTAATTAGTTGGACTTGGACATTTTATTATGAAAGTTGGGCCTCGGGAGGAAAAGATCCCATAGGACAAGGACTAGGGAACCTTTGCCCTATGTCGTAGAATTGGGCCTTTGGATTTATTTTTAGATCCAATGGCTAAATAGGAACTTGTTGTGCTTTAGGGAGAGGATCCCCAAGTCATCCGAGAAGTACGATTCGACATTCATAGTTGAGGTGACTCTTTCTTCGTAGAATCCGTGGTTCGAAGCCACCAGGGCCATCCCACTAGTATTTATATAGCTAAATAATTGTCTTTGTGATAATTAATAAGGTTGTATGTATTGTTTGATTTTTATGTGAGAGATGCATGATTTTATATGGTAGTAGTAGGGTGAGATAGACCCCGTAATCAGTTGAAATAAGACCGAAGTGTACGCCGGGCGCCCAGATATGTCTGACAGGGTGGGTTGAGCACCCAGATATGCTCAGCAGGGTAGGTCGGACATCCAAATATGCCTGCAACATGTTATGTTGTATGTGGTATGGTGGGTGGAAGCTCACTAAGCTTTATGTTTACCGGTTCAGTTTATGTTTCAGGTACCTCCAACTCAAAGGGGAAAGGGCCGGCTTGATCACATCGCATCACACTATGATTTCCGCATTTGGGATTTTGGGATTTATTCTTTGATAATGACTTTCTGTGTATTTTCTTGATTGTATAACTAAAACTATTTCGTGTCCTCATGGTTTTGAAAATATTGTTGTTCTTGTCATATTTTGTTAAACGAAAAATGAAAATTTTGGGTCGTAATTTTAGGGATGTTACACATTTTGTATTAGAGCCTTGGTTTGAAGGATTCATACATATCCTCGGGTGTGTTTGATCTCAAATCGAGGGTTTGAAAGATTTTATAAGAAAAAATTTTTAAAAAAAATAATAGAAAAAGAATGATAATAGAAGACGAGATGTGTGATGCGTAAAATTGGCCGAGCTCAAGTTAGTTTTCCCAAAGAAACCCATAACTGTTATCTGCTATGAATGGATTTATGTATATGTGAATTTCATGCTAGTTAAGGCTAGGGATCTGCTCAGTTTTTGCATTATAGAATGCTATGAGAGATGCCTTTTATGCCTGTGATATTAACTTGTATACTAGGGTTGATTAGTCAGTAAGTCAATGGCTTAATTAGGTTATACTTGATTTTGAGTTCTCAATGCTCGAATGTTGCTTGGTTTGTGCTTTTAGGGGTTCTAACTAACTTCAATTAATTAGTAAAGGAATACGATAAGTTACATATTACAATAACTATATAATTTTGGAAGGTTAGATTTTATCGCTATGGTGCAGCTGTTGTTTTTGTCCTAACCGTTGTAGTGTGAGATCTCTCATTAGAAAAATTATCTGGTTTTGCTAATATGTAATGGTATGTGCAAGCTAGTTAGGGGGAGTTTACAGGAGCTTCTTTTGCAGCTAATGGAGGAGACTGGGATGAAAATTTCTTAAGGAAAAGCCTGGATAAGATTGGTGCTAGGAGCGGTATTAGTGAAAGGGCATTTATGGAGTCAAAGAAATCCTTAAGGAATGTACAGATAGCTGTGAGCGGTAGTATCGACCCGTACTACTCGAAGTAGTGGATCCATACTCGACTCAAGGAGGGTTGTGACAAGACCAAGGAACCTGTAGGATTTATACTCCCTTGATATATGATAAATATCCTGATGGTTGTATGGTTTGTTTCAGCATGGTGATGAGACGTCACGAAGCAGGAGGTTTAGGATTTGGGTTCGGTACGAGTTCTGAATCTATTGATGATGGTATGCAAGAGTTCATATCATCTGAGATTACTAGAGGCATCATCGATGCGAACTCAATGATTTTTGGGTCGATCAAGGAGGGCATCATGGAGTTGATGGAGGATCGCCTCAAGGCCTTCAAGAGCGATATGGCTACTAGCTTGTCAGGGGCCCACACACTCTCCTCCTAGGACTTTAGGGATGCGGAGCACCGAAATTCTCGAGGGTGAAGGACACCATTGTAGTTAGGCAATGGATAACAAATATCGAGTGTGCTCAGATGTCCAACTTTTGCCTTGAGGGGTCAAATGTCAAGTTTGCTACAGGATGTTTGAGGGATCGAGCTAGGGACTAGTGGGAGAAGGTTAGTCATGCACTAGGAGGGTAAACCATTGAGGCCATGATCTGGTTGGATTATGTGACCTAGTTCTGAGCCGAGTTTGCACCTGCTGTGGATATATAACAGCTAGCCAGGGAGTTCCTACACACGAGACAGATAAGTGAGACTGTAGCGGAAATCACCACCAAATTCAGGGAGAGGGCCTTGTTGGTGCCTAATACATGGATGACGAGAATATGAAGAAGACTAGATGCTATGACTTCTTGAGACCAGATATCAAGAAGTTTGTTAGTTACTTGGCATGCGCCACACTTGATGAGACGATATCCAACGCACGCAAGCAGAAGATTGATATGGAGCATATACGAAAGAGGAAAGCGGAGTCTGGGCTGACGAGTAGGGTTTGTGTGAAGAAACCTAAAAGATTCGACGCGAGGTCGAAGGCCCATCAGGGTCGGATCCACTATAGGAAATGCGACAAGCCACATGATGGAGCTTGTAGGTCGGGGAGCTCAGGCTGCTATAAGTGTGGCCAGACCAGGCACTTTTTCAAGGAATGTACCGCCCCTGCTCCTACCATTTAGACATTTGACCTGATTTATTTTCATTGCACACAGAAGAGCCACAAGAAGGCCCATTGCTCGAGTCTAGCATCAGGAGCGCCAGTGGTGGCACCAGTTCCAATGACTCTATGGATCACAGATGGCCGTTAGGGCAGGAATGATGCTCCAGTAGTGAGGAGTCGATCCTTTCAGCTGACCACCGAGGAGGCACGGGTCGCACTAGATGTGGTGATGGGTATGTTTCTTTACTTTCACTCTTATTTTATTCTGTTAATGTAGAATTATGTTATATTATATTATATTATATTATATTTTATTATACTACATATATATATATATATATATATATATATATATATATCTTGTTTTAGGATCGTTTCTTATGAACAATATTCCTGTTTTGGTGTTATTTGATTCTAGGGCCACCCAATCTTTTGTATCTCTTGTGCTCAATAAGATTTTTTGTTAAGTCTTCGAGCATGCTACACTACCCGTTAGAGGTTGAGATTGTAGATGAGTGGTCCGTCCATGCATCGAGGGTTCATCGAGATTTTGTTTTTAGGATATGCGATGATTGGTACTCTATTGACTTGGTACCCATTCCTCTGTGCAAGAGCAAAGTAATTGTAGGGATGGAATGGTTGAGCCCCAATGGGGCAGTGATTCACTGCGAGCACCAAGTAGTGTGTGTGCGGACCCCAAGTGGGGTAGAGTTGATGGTCTAGGGGGGAGGGAATTCAGGCGGCCTGTCTTACATTTAGTCGCTTGGGCCAGGCGCTATCTCCACCAGGGCTTCTTGGGGTTTGTCGCTTACGTCATGGATACTCGAGAGCCAGAAGGAGCGACGGTTGATGGAGTGCCAGTTTCAGAGAGTACTCGGACATGTTTCTCGAAGATTTCCCCGGAGTGGCTTCGGAGAGACAGGTGGAGTTCCAGACCGATCTGGTTCATGGTGCAGCCCATATAGCTAAGGCAACGTATCGACTGGCCCCACCAGAGATGCAGGAGTTGTCTACGCAGCTATAGGAGCTGGTAGACAAAGGATTTATCAGGCCGAGTAGTTCACCTCGAGGTGCACCGATCCTGTTTGTGAAAAAGATGATGAACAGGTCACAATGGATGTGTATTGAATACCGAGAGTTGAACAAGCTAACGATGAAGAACTGTTATCCACTCCAGAGGATCGAGGATTTGTTCGATCAGCTTCTGGGGGAATCTTGGTTCTCCAAGATTGATTTGCACTCAGGATATCGGCAGATGGGGGTCAGGGAGGACGATGTGCAGAAGATAGGCTTTCGGGCTCAATATATAACACCTGGAATCTAGAAGGTCAATTAAGGAAGATAAAACTTCATTTATACGTCCAACTCGTCGACTTCAAGGGGAAGAGATCGACATGTTAGAAATTTTTCACGTGTGTTTTTGGAAGACCAAATCCAAAATTTGGGGAGGTCCAACTCGACGAGTTGGACTAGTTTTGGGAAACCCTAATTCCAAGATTCTGTACCCTATTTAAACAACTTAAGCCTCATGAGTTAGCCTCATCTCCAGCCTTCACTGTCCTAAAACCTAACCTCGAAACCCGAAGGCACTTTTAAGTGACTGTGAGCCATTTTAAGGGTGTCGTATGTGTTTGAAGCAACTTGGAAGGAAAGAAAGCTTCGGGGTACAAGAAGGATCTACTAGATCCAGAAACTCTTCATCAATGGTTGCATCGTTGAGGAATAAATCATCACCTTGACTTGTAGTTAACTAAATCTCCCTTCTTAAAATTTATGCTTGAGTTTTAGGACTTTGGTTGAGTTGTCCGATGAGAAGAGGTTTCTAGGGGTTGATAGAGTAGATCTGACCCCTACATGGCCTCTTCAGGCTTAGATTTGCAAAGTTTATTGGCCTGTAGGTCCTATTCAAGCAATATGTCCATTATAAAGCCTTAAACGAGCCTTAGAGGGTGTTTCTAGAATGAATGAGCATAAAGTCGAAAACTGTACATGATTTGCCCACCTTGGGACATCAGATCTGTGTTTTGGAATGTTGTAGTGGGAATTTAAGGGCTTAATGGGCCAAGACCCTTTTTAAGGAACCTAGGGTTTGATTTTGAAGTTTAATGGACAGATATTGAGGGTAAAGTTGGAAACTTTACCCTTTTGGAAGTGTTCTGAGGTTTAGAGTCCTTGGGTTCAAGAGAAATGACTTGGTACGTTATGTGGGATTAGCAGATTGAAGAAATCGATGAGTTCATGGGTGAACTCGATGAGTTGGTATGGGATTATCGCAATTCTGATAAAAAAAAAGGGGGAAACTCATTGAGTAGTATGGAGACTCGACGAGTTGGGTCAAGACATCACGATTCTATCCTTAAGAGGAACTCAACGAATTGAGGTATAACTCGACGACGTGGGTCAACTCAGAGCGTTAACTTTGACTTTTATATTTGGACAAGTTAGTCCCAAGGGTGCTTGGAGTAAACAAAATTATAAAAAAAAGAGATTACAGGCATAGGATAAGGGTTGTAACGGGTTAGGGCCTAATTAGGAAAAGTAGGCCATTAATGGATCTACGTATATTATTACGTTTGGTATTTAGGCTTGGCTCTTAGTGTTGGATCATAGTGGGCCAGGGGTAGAATGACCATTTTACACTATGTATGGATTAAGGATTATATCAGGGAACCCAATTGCTAATCGAGTATACTGATTGGTATTGATAGCTCAGGAAGCCGGTGGGGCACCAGCTAAGGATTTCATTTGGGGAGCTTCAGCATTTTAGGTGAGTCTCCTCACCGTACTAATGGGTCTAAGGCACCAAGGCCGGACCATATTATTTAGTTATGGTGTTTATTACATGCATGCTATCGATATGTTAGGTATTTATGTCAAGACCATGTGGGGGTTCCCATGGTAGTTAGTCAAGACCATGTGGGGTTTCCCATGGCAGTAAGCTATGTGTGGTATGCTAGTTGTCTTCGTGACTCTTGCATGTAGTGGTTAATTTCCAATGATCTGTCAGCATGTTATGTATGTGTATGAAGACCATGTGGGAGTTCCCATGGTAGTTAATTAAGACCATGTGGGGGTTCCCATGGCGATTCGTTTATTTAGTTGTGGCCTTTATTGAGAATGTATTATCTATATGTATGCTTTTATGATAAAACCATGTAGGGTTCCGATGGCAGTTAGTTCAGACCATGTGGGGGTTCCCATGGTAGTTGGTAAGACCATAAGGGGGTTCGTATGGCACTTAGGAAGACCATGTGGGGGTTCCCATGGTAGTGGGCTAAGACCATGAGGGGGTTCCTATGGCACCCAAAGTAAGACCTTGGAGGGTTCCTATGGCATCCTTATATGTTTATATGGATAGATTATGTGATTGACATGGATTATTTAGTTATGTGGATTATGTGAGGTATGTTATGGGGAACTCACTAAGATTTGTGCTTATAGTTTTGTTTATGGTTTCAGATATCATTAGTTTGTAAAGGTAGGGCCCGAATTGATCGCAATGCACACACTCGTGTTTCCGCAATATGTGATTTTGGGAGGATCTCTAGTAAATGATTTAATTAGAAATGTTTTTGGAAGGCTTGGATTTAAAAGATATCTATGCTTTGACTGTACTAAAAATAAGTTTTTTACCCTTCATTTTTAGGTCTTTACAAGTTGGTATCAGAGCCTTGGTTGGAGGGATCCGAACATACTCTTTGAGTGTGTTTGAACTCAATTGGAGGATTTTTTAAAGTTTTCAAAAGTAAAATATTTTGAGAAAATAAACTTTGTAAGATAAGAAAACGGTGCGGTGCATGCAATCATCCGAGCATGAGTACGTTTTCCCAGAATACCCATATATGTTATCCGTTATGACTTAATTTATGAATGTATGAATCACATGCTAGTTAGGGCTAGGAGACATTCCTTTATAGGTTGTATGAGATGGTAGACTTGCATGCTAGTGCTAAGTAGTCAGCGATAGATTGGCCTGATATGTGATGCTTGTAGCCTTGGTGACACTGGATGCTATGTTGGAATGGGAATAACTATTGGTATTAGTAATTGCTAAATGTATGCTTTAAAAGTTGTATACGGTTAGGATATTATACCCTTAGAATAATTGATTTGGCCTTATTTCATATTCCTTGTCTGGTTGTGGTCCTAGGGTAGAGTCTATTATTCGACAGGATATTAGGTCTTGTTATGTGTACAATTTGCATGCATAAGGCCGCCGACAATGCGGGTAGATGTGGATAGCATGAGTTTTAGTATGTAGGATAAATGCTTTATGATAGCTACTAACTGAATATGATGATATTTAGGAGGTAGATAGCTGGCATCTTGAGGAGTTCTTCAACGATTAATGGCAAGGTGAGGTTGGGAAGCTAGGGGAGCCTAGGAGTTGTTTTGGTGGGTTATCTGTTACTTCTTAGTTAATATATGGTGCATTGGTGATGTAAGTGACTTAGTGGATTCAGGGTAAAGCCTAAGGAAGGTATGGATAGGTGTGGAAGGTAGGATTGGGCCCGCACTACTGAAAGCACAAGATCCATACTCGAATCGGTGATAGTCTTTGAGAATCTGAGAAGCTTATGTGAGAGGGATCCTCGGTTATGATCTAATTATGTGTATGGTTGTCTTTCGAAATGGTGATAGGCACACAAGGAGAAGGTTCAGGGCTTGGTTCTAGCTTAGGTGGTGTGCCAGTTGGTGGAAGGACTACCAGGGTTTTGAGTTCATGTTGGATTAGGGAGATGGAAAGTGTTTTCCTTACTAGTCCTTGCCCCATAAGAGCCAAGGTTTGATTCGCTTTGGATCTCTTGTATCAGGAGGCGAGGAGCTGTTGGGAATTGATTGAAAAATCTATTGCACTTTCTGAATTGGAGATTATATATTGGGAGAAGTTTGTGACTCATTTTCTGGCAGAGGTTGCTCCAGCTATCACAGTTCAGCCGTTGACGAGTGAGCTGGTGAGCATGTCGGGGTGCCAGACCCTGAATGATATGACTACTAGAGCCCGATGACGGAAGATCGAATTGGAGCACATTGGGAATAAAGGGTCTAATCAGGTGCATGCTTGGCAGGGTCTCAGAAAGAGACCCAAGACTTCTAAACAGTGAATGAAAGGTTGGCAGGGCCAGAGTTAGTGCAGCATGTGCAGGAAACTAGATAATGGAGTTTGTGTTGGGTTTTGTGCATTCTAACACTCCTAAGTGTACATGAAACCCTAAATACCTTGGATCTATGTTTTCTCTATTATACATGCAAATATGAACATCCAAGGTATTATCCTAATCTAGCATATAAAACTACCAATATAGCAAGATAGAATCCATACCTCTTTGATGTAGAAAGTCTTCCTGAAGCTTGAGTGCCTAGTGCCCCAAGTGCGACACCTTAAATGGTTCACACAACACCAAATACACTTGGAATAACTTGAGAGAATTCTACACTCATGAAAATCGGCTAGCCCTCTCTAGAATGATCGTAGTGGCCGATTTTGTCAAGAATAAGATCCTTATATAGTGTTACAATTAGGGTAAACCCTAATTGTCATGAATTTCCATTTCCTTGGATCCATGGGTTCAAATACACCATGGAGCATCCATGGACCATCCTATGGGTTTTAGCCTAACTTGATTATCCACGGAGCATTAGCCCACTATACAAGTATGGATGATTTACACAATCAACCCATATATTTAATTAGTCTTCTTTTGATCACTTAATTAATCCTAGATTAATTCTTGATCAATACTAATTAAATAATCTTATTATTCTTATTATTAATATACTAGAACATATAATATATTAATAACCATAAGTGTCTTATTTCTCTCATTATAGTCTATCCAAGTGCATGATGCCATGCAACCCAAATGGACCATGCCGGGTTGGGTCAAGTCTTACTAATTATAGTTATGGACTTAGACATTAATCCAATAGTCTCCCACTTGGATAAGTCTAAAAATATTATTGCGTATGACTTCAGGAACCAACTGGCAATCGTAGCTCTCAAAAGCTTCTCTCGAACTCTAACCTTGTCGATGAACTCTGACCTTTGTCAATGGCTTGTCCATTAGATAAGGGATCATATATTCCTCCATTCTAGATATCATATGGACTGAGACATGGATTATAATCATTCTCTATGTCCATTTGTTGTTTCCCGATTTCCGATTTATGATGACTGACTAATTAAACAAATCAAATCAGTCCTTGCCCGACCGAGCACTTCCATTTGTCATCATTAAAATATCGAGGGGCCCACAGATATCGCTTTTATCCCGAAGGTAAAAGGAATGGATAAAATTCGACTCATATGGCTTGTTCTACTACTTGTTGAATCATACACAAAGGCACGTTTTATAGCACCGAGTTACCAAATGCGTTTTCGTGCAATCAATGTACAACCAACTCATACTAACAACTCATATCTCTAGGTTTGAAGAATAAAAGATATTATCGTCTCATGATCACTCGTGATAAAATCCATGAAGTGATTCCAATGAGCGCGGGTTGAATCCAATACTCAGAACTTATAAGCACTCATGAGTGTTGTAGCCCTTTGTCCAACACCTTAGACCTCTACAAGCCACCCCATGACAGTCTTAATTCATATCTACTTCCAACATATGACCGACTATGGATGGTTTGAATAACTTAGTTATTCCGGAAGAATAACCCAGTTTATTCTAGAAGGCAAAACATGCAAAGTGAAACACAATAATAATTGAATCCAATATGGTATCAAAACCTATGAACATAAATAAAACACATTTTATTTATCACCATATGATTACACATTATTCATTGTATACTGTTTCAGCTATCAACTTTATTCTTGAATTTAAAACAATAGTTGTCCCATGCTCCAAGCATCTACACTATGTTTTCTAAACACTAGTCATACCATACACCAAGTATGCATACTATGTTTGTCTATGATCTTTACTTTGTGAACTAGATCCATTGAACATAACTTCAATGGTTCTCTTTTCACACTCCCAAATCCTTACTGCAAATACACGAATTCCAAATTCATGTCATTTACTGAAATCTGTTAGATTCTAAACTTATATGCATTGATCCTCTTGTAATGATTATGCACAAAGTCAGAAAGACTTGACAACAATCATTACAGAGTATTCCAAAGGACATCAGCTCCTTGGAAACATCCTTCTTGCATTAAGTTTCCTAATCTTAAACATATTGAAAATTCTAACTTTGAGACATTTCCAGATTCCATTTTGGCTATCACTTCTAAACAAGAGTTGCCTCCTTACAGACTATGTCAATATGGTGCTTCCAGAATTATCACTATACTTCCAACTGTCCTTGAGCACCCAATCTTTGGTAAACCTTAGATTATCCTCGACAATTGTTTAATCTTTTTAGTCATTTCCATTTCTAAACCTTTTCCCTTCTTAATGCCCCAGGCATTTGGAAAATTTTAGAAAGGATGAATATAGCACATGTAATCGATCCTATATCCGAAGCATATGGGACACGATTCATGATGTCTCACATAAAGACTAAACCAATCTCTTGCTATAATATTTCCATTTCAATTTTCCAAGTTCTCATAATT
Source organism: Lactuca sativa (assembly GCF_002870075.4). Taxonomy (NCBI): domain Eukaryota; kingdom Viridiplantae; phylum Streptophyta; class Magnoliopsida; order Asterales; family Asteraceae; genus Lactuca; species Lactuca sativa. The sequence goes on from NC_056627.2 coordinate 106,160,008, forward strand.
CAGATTATAAAAAGGGATGCCGTAATCATAATAGAATTTTAGAACGCAAATAATGGACCCATATACAGAATTTCCTTATGTTGAGCCATTCCAACATGAAATTCATATATATATATCCTTGACTAAATGATTAAAACCTCATGATCTAAGCTTATAGCTTTGAGATGAAGTATAATTTCCTCTCCCTTAATTATAGCAAAACAACTTTTCCCAATTGAAACCTTTTGTTTTCTATAATTAACATTGCTAACTTGCAATACTTATCATAATTATCATGCTCCCACTAACATGATGATTATTAGCATAACACTTATGCTCCCACTAGCTTTGACATGTACTCAGAAATCAGCTGGACTTCTAGAAATCAATACTTCATTGACTTTCTTACCAAAGTTTAGATTTCTGATACTAGATTGTTTTGATAAGACTTTATCAAAATCATACACCTTCCCTTAGATAGCACACTTGTGTGTCTAAACAATTATGAAGAGGGATGCCGTAATCATAATGGTTAGACCTTTTTGCCACTTCTCACAAGTCCAGGTTAGTGTGCCGGTAAACCACACACGCTCCACTAACGACTTTGAGAATGCAAATATCACAACTGCTATCTAGCTAAAATCTACTTAGTGAAAGTGTTTCCTCACCATCATTTTCATGAATCGGAGAGAAACCTTACGACACTTAGATTGAATGGTGTATGTGTTCTTATCCATGTGAATTGTCAAAATCATAGTCACAGGACAAGGATGATGACAAATCCAAACTCATATGGACTGAATTTAATCTTAACTTCTTGCCACCTGGCAGCTCAAGGGCCTTCCATTGCTTCCAAGTTGTTGTGCAACACATTGAGAACTCTAAGAACTCATATGCAAAGCCAACTTTAGCTGGAATGGGCACAAAATATGTCAACATGATAGGTTATAAACCTCAAGTCGTGTGCTAGTGAAGAACTTCAGGTTTTATTCTTGATTAGTTCTTGATACTTTCAAGACCTTTAAGACTCCCACTGTCCTCTTGACCTATAAGACTCCCTTGTCAAACATCTAAGAGATAGTGCAGATTCTAATCAATACAAGCACTTCACACAATTGGCCTAAGTTGGTCTTTGTTTTATCCAAAACATCACAACTTACCAATTTCAAATGTACAAGAGTAGAAAATTTTTACTCTTATATTTGACAAGTGTTTTTAAACCTTCATTAAGACATGTCACTCAAGTTACAATCTTGGAGTATGACTCTAAGAATTGTTTTTGGAACGAAGTATGAATCATCTTCTTGATTTAACCACTTCAGCAATTCATAGTTCCTCTTCTTATCTATAAGAAAGCACTTAGAGGATGAATTGTGATAAGGTCTCTAAATCATTAAAATGATTATAAAAACTGATACGAAAGTACTCTCCCATCTTTTCAGATTTGAGAAACTTCTATCCTTCTGCCTAATTTGATTCTTCTTATTCGCTCTGCCTTACATTGGAACCTTTTCCAATGTCTCAAAATTACACTTAAGCTTGTAAGTATAACCATATTTACTGAGCTTTAGTAAACTATGACGAATAGTCTTATCAATCTTTTGTGGTGGACTTAATCAGTGCACAAGAATGTGTACTCGATCCCTTAGTTCTTTACTTGACTCACACATCCATGTGAACGAGTAATTAGTCTTAATTTTTTCCAATACTTGAAAGTTCTCATTCATCATTCTATACAACTTGCATGGTTCCAAGTGTCTATCCAACTAAAACTTGGGTGATGAGAATATTTCCTTATTTGGTAAATTTGGACATTACCACAAATGAGGGATTCAATTTCATATTTCCACTCTTGCTATTAATAGAATCATATAAGCAACAATTTTTCCTCAAATGCCATTGTAAGGATATTTTAAAATAAATAAAATCAAAAATTTTCTTTTATTTTAAAACTTCGCGGAACAACTTATCCTTACAATCCATATGAAAACTTGTTGTTATCTATTCCTAAGCAATATCTCATAACTCCTAAGAAGCAGCTCAAGAATCCGATCTTCAAACTACGCGATAGAAATCCATCTACGCGATCAGATTCAGCATATTCTTTCTTTAAGTTCCTTTACTTTACTTTGATTCTTAAAACATCAACATGTGACCCAGTCACATCATGTAATAAGAATCTCAGAATAGAAACTTAGCAGAGTTAGATAGTGGACTTTACCTAAAGTAGAGTCAAACTTATTGACTTTAACATCCTTAGGTAAATTGGCAGATTCGAAACCAATGCCCCTTCCTTTGGCAATATAAAATATGGACCCTTTGATGATGGTACACGGGACTATCACAGACTTAGTTTTTGTCTTTACCATTCGGTCAACCGAGTTGACTGCAGCCGATCCCTTTCCATTGGGAAGAGAATGCTTTTCTGGATTTCCTGTGTCACTATTGTCAATGTCCATCAAGTTGTAAGGAAGTTGATCTTAACAAATAGATAAGATCATTAAGGGTCTTGTCATAGTCTGTTTCCTAGGTGTCCCAAAGGAACTTACTATGTGACTTAGAAAGTGATTGAACCACCAACTTTCTCAAGACTTTGACACCCAACTCTCCCGGCTTGTCAATATGTGACTACATCTCAAAGATGTGACCACACCAAGACCTTGCCTTGCCAATTGGGCTTGAGTGACCTTAAACTTTTCAAGAACTTGTGGGTTGGGGAGAATAATTGAAGGAGGTGAATGAAGTATGATTTCCAAGGGACATCATCTTCATTTAGGAAAGCTTATTTCAAGAGATTTGGGAAGATCATAAATGTCTAAACCAAACATGTTTTTGGGAGATACTCAAGATAGTTGATCTTAAGTCGTTAATATGACACCCAATATGAAATATTAAGGCTAGGACCCAACAAACTATTTTATAACTTAGAAGAGGGATGTCGTAATCCAAGCTATACAATATTTGAAGGTAGGTGAATGACGATTCACCAATTTCCAGCAAGATAAACGAAATGTATTATTAGGCTTTAATTGGTTTTGAAACTCCTAGATCTTTGATATTCATTGAACTGTTCAATGGCATGTTTCAATCTCGAGTGTGCCCTTCAGGTTTTGTGACAGGGATGCCGAGGATCATAAAACAAGGTGTGAAGTAACCATGCAAATTACTTGGTACCCTTAAGTGTTTACCCCTCAATCGATGTGCCGGTTAACCACACACGCTCCATCGATGCTATGATAAACATTAAGTTACCCTTTGCCTACCTTGTTAAATACGAGTTAGTGTGCCACGCTCCACTAACCGACATAAACAAAGTGGAAAGTGTAATTTCATGGATGAGCACCTTATTCACATTTTACTAAGTAACTAAGAATGGGTATTATTAAGAGTTTAGTTACTTAGTATTTGTCATTAATACTTTTAATGAAGGGAGAATTATAGTCTTGTCAAACCCGTTCGGTTAACGACCCTCCACCAGTCAAGCAAGCGGTGGGTGAGACTGGACACCCATTAAGTTGTCATTTTATAGGCAACAACCTTATACCCACCTTATAGACCGGCTTCGTGAATGAGGCGTACTAGCGGTAAGATTGACTTTTACTCTTATACATATATATATATATATATATATATATATATATATATATATATATATATATATATATTTATATATATATATATTTATATTTATATATATATATATATATATATATATATATATATATATATATATATATATTAACTTATAATATTATAAAGTATAAGGGTTGAATTTTAACTCTTTAAAATTCTAAGGGCTAACTTGGAATTAAATAATTCATAAGTGAAAACATTTCAAATTCCAAAACTTGAGGGCAAGTTTTGAAACTATTCAAAACTAATTAATTCCATAACTTATGTATTTAAAGTAGTTTTAATCCAAAAACTCTTCAAGTCCATAACTTGAGGACAAGTTATGGAAGACTTTAAACTAATAAAAGAATTAACTTTTCTTTATTTTATAACTTATGGAATTAATTAAGGTTACACTTGTTTTTATTTATTATTTAATGAAGAGACTCTTGGTCCTCCATAACTTGAGGACAAATTATGGAGTCATAAAACTATTTAATTAGAACTAGACTCTTCATTTTTTGTAACCTTTGCCAACTATTATGAGTTTTATGAAACTTAAATGTTACTTTTCATATAACTTGAGGACAAGTTACAAAAACACATTTTAGAATCAACTCTTAGATTCATTTGGATTGAAAACAACTATTTCACTCAACTTTTCTATTAATGTAAGCAACTCATAAGAACAAGATAATTCAAATCAAACTTTTTCATGTAATTAGTCTAAACCTGAAACTTATACAAAACATGAATCTATTGACAATTATCTTTGAAATTGGATTAGCATGAACATTATCACATCAAAAACAAGTTTATAAGTCCAAAAACATCTTAGGGTAATGTTCCTAGTCCAATTCCAGCCAAAAAAGTCAAATTTGTGCTGTCTGGGGGTCCAACTCGTCGAGTGCACGAACCAACTCGGCGAGTTGGATGCTTTTTTCCTTGGACTCGGCGAGTCTGCTGGGCAGACAACATCAAAACTCGATTTTTTAGTTCCATTTGCAAGTATAACAAGAAAACAAGCGTAGGCTCTGATACCACTGTTGGGTTTTGAGCATTCTAACACTCCTAAGTGTACATGCAACCCTAAATACCTTGGATCTATGTTTTCTCTATTATACATGCAAATATGAACATCCAAGGTATTATCCTAATCTAGCATATAAAACTACCAATATAACTAGATAGAATCCATACCTCTTTGATGTAGAAAGTCTTCATGAAGCTTGAGTGCCTAGTGGCCCAAGTGTGACACCTCAAATGGTTTACACAACACCAAATACACTTGGAATAACTTGAGAGAATTCTACACTCATGAAAATCGGCTAGCCCTCTCTAGAATGATCCTAGTCGCCGATTTTTGTCAAGAATAAGATCTTTATATAGTGTTACAATTAGGGTAAACCCTAATTGTCATGACTTTCCATTTCCTTGGATCCATGGGTTCAAATACACCATGGAGCATCCATGGACCATCCTATGGGTTTTAGCCCAACTTGATTATCCATGGAGCATTAGCCCACTATACAAGTATGAATGATTTACACAATCAACCCATATATTTAATTAGTCTTCTTTTGATCACTTACTTAATCCTACATTAATTCTTGATCAATACTAATTAAATAATCTTATTATTCTTATTATTAATATACTAGAACTTATAATATATTAATAACCATAAGTGTCTTATTTCTCTCATTATAGTCTATCCAAGTGCATGATGCCATGCAACCCAAATGGACCATGCCGGTTCGGGTCAAGTCTTACCAATTATAGTTATGGACTTAGACATTAATCCAACAGTTTGTCGTTCCAGAGGTTTGGGCTGCTACAATTGTGGCCAGATTGGTCACGTTAGCAAGGATTGTCTACAGGGGTAAGTCCATTATGTTTTCACCGCGATCATGTGGGCCACAAAAAAGCCGACTGTCCGATGTTGAGGGGAGTAGCAGTGAGTGCACCTACTCTAGCTACATTGGAGGTTACCGATGGATGAGAGGTTACGACGGCTCTCTAGCGGATGATGTTGCAACTTTGTATCCTTGCTTTCTTTTCATGTTTTTTTTTCTGTATTTATATTGTATGGAGTCTTACATCAGTTAGGTAAGCATATATCTGGTCTATATCTGTATTTATGTTTGTGTTATATCATTAAGGAATTTATACGCCATTTACATGCAATGAATGGTTGGTGGATTTGTAAGGGTTGTATATTGTATAGTGGGTTCAAGTTTTCAGGTGTTATTTTGAATATAGTCGAAGTTGGTCCAATGACAATGTACGAAGGATTCATGGTTAGGATTCGATAGGGTGGTCTGCCAGTATTGCCAGGATGTGGTAGTCTTAGTGTACACTCTTGGAATGGCTTTCGGGGTTGCCGAGGGAAGTGGGATGTCGCTAAGGTTTCAGTTGGGGCATCCGTTCCTTGGGTTTAGGGATCTGAGCGTGATATTGTGACAATCTGAAATTTCTATCTTGTAAAGCCAGTTAATTCAATGTAATGTCAGACTTCTTTTTGCTATCTTTTAGCCTTGTTAAGGGTCTGTTTGAGTGTTCTAGTTCTAGTACATTCAAGGATTAGGTGTTAGGATGTATCTACTAGAGTTCAATGTGGGTCATTCAAGCCAGAAAACTCCAACACTTGGAGTTTACAACCGTAAACTAGAGATTACGGCCGTAATCTCTTGGCTGGCTGTGAACTCCTTCCATATGTGACATTTTTTTCTTCACTTCTCACACATCCAAGTCAAGAAAGTCGATTCGCTCTCAAGTATCATCAAGATTATGCATCTTGATCTTCATAATTGTAAATGATCCTTCCATTTTTAAATTGGTATCCTTTTTAATCTAGTAAAACTCTATGATTTAATCCATGAATTCATATGTTTTGGGTAGATCTTCAAATCTTCATCACTTACACCAAGAACACTAAGAACACCTACTTGTTCTTCGGGCCGTGATCACCCCCTTCAAGCTTCAAAACGTAAGTATCCTTCCATATACTAGTTATTCATTAGAAGCTATTGAAATAAACCCTTGAAAACAACCATTTCCCAAACAACAAAAGAGTTTACGGCCATAACGTCTCCTTTGGCCATAAACCCTCCTCATGCTCATCATTGGCCGTGAACTTCATTGACCGTAAACTCTCATGGTCGTAAACACCTTGTCCATGAACACCATGACCGTGAACACCCTTGTGTGGCCGTAAACCCCTTAGAACAATCATATGTAATTGTAACACTTCAATCGAAGTGTTTCCTAGTCCCTAAGGTGGTTCCCTATCATGATTAGTTGTTATATACATTAATTATATACATATATGTGTCATTATATGCTTAATAAGATCTGTTTGTGCTCAAGGCTTCACTTGACACTTATCATCCTATACCGAAATTACATTCAAATCACTCACTATAGGTGATTTCTTACCCCTAACTTATCTTTTAAATGGTTTTAAATGCGTTTATGGGGGGGGGGGATACCAGTAGAAACAATATAGTTATTATACCAATCACATCCGATTAATAACTTGATGGGTTTTAGACAAAACAACATCCTATGTGCTTATGCAAACCCTGGATCTAGGATTATCTATTGTACATGCTATTCATCCAAGACTTGTAAACTCGAGATCTAGTGTATATAATCAAAATAAACATAACAAATCAGATGTAGATGATTACCTCTTGTTGAAAGCTTGAATCTTCTTATCCTTGGAGCTTAGAGTCACAAATGTCACTCCTCTAATGGCTTACAAACACCACAAGAAAGAGGATGATCTTGGAGAGAGGTTGGAGGCTACGAAAGTCGGCTCTTTAACTGTTGGAAGAAAGGGTAGCCGATTTCTGAAGCCTAAGGGGTCTATTTATACTTGTGCTGCTAGGGTTTTAGTGAAAACCCTAATTGGATAACTTAGGCCTTAAGCAGTCCAAAGAACCTTCCTGAATAAGGCCCTTGGATGAAATTTAGATGGTTTCCCACCCTCAATTTCGTCCACCCCTTAATCATAAAGGATTCTCAGCCCAAATCAACTATCACACAATTGACAGTTCCAGTCCCTTTTATTTACGTAATCTCTTTTAGCCATAGAATTAATTCTTAATTAACTCTTGTCCAATATTGATTAAACTATATGATTTCTCCTTTAATATATTATTCATATAACATATTAATAAATCATAATAACCTCTTTATTCAGAAATCATCATATTATGTTGCTTTGGTGAAGGTAACCCAAAAGGACAATACACAATCGGGTCAAATACTTACCAAATATAGTTACGGGCTTAGACACTAATCCCACATAAGTATCAAACAAGTGGATTTCATATACTTCAAAACCGTGTTATCAAACAAACTATTTCAATAAGTTTTATAAATTAACATCAAGTCCTCTGTAACCATTCAATTGGTTAAAATTTCTTTATATGTTAAAACCCTTTTTATATGCTAAATTCTTTATCAAACTCTTTTTAAAACTTATATATTGTCACAATCATGTCTATATAGATATAGTTATATAAATAAGGTTTAAAGGGCTTAGGACTGATAACTCGCTTTATTTCATGTTCCTTGTTTGGTTGTGGACTTAGGGTATCGGTTGTTTGTCCGAGTTTTGTTTGGATCTTAGTTATATATAATGTATATGTGTATAGATATAAAAGGTCTTACATTAGTTCAACACATTTAGGTAGCAAAGGTGTACAAAGATACTCAGTCATTCAAACAACATTACTAGTAAACAATAATAGGTATAGTTTAGTGGACTACTACTCATTATTTCAAGTACAATGAAACATACAAGAGTCAGTTCATACATGAGTCAGTTCAAACATACTATAATGAGAAACAGCGAGGAACATACTATACATAGAGAACATACAATACACTAGAACAGAGAGAACATACTATACAAATACAAGAATACTATAACATTAATGTGAGCCACTACTTCATGGAATGTTTATATATTGTTGTGTCACGTTTGTAACTAGAGTCTCCTAGAGGGATAGCATGAATTTGTGCATAGATCTATACGATATTGACCATCCTACACCTTGCTGCTAGCTACAGTAGGACCTGCAGGTCTACGGGTGCCGAATTTCATACCATTTTGATGTCTTTAATCATCGTGTTTTACTAGTTAATCAAGTATGGTTATAATCTCATCACATTTTAACTTAATTAAACAATTGGGTTAAGGTAGTTAGTAAAACAGTAGTTACTAGATACAATACTACGATACAACTTTATTTTCCCATTCCATTCACATTGTGATCTTCTCACATAAACGATAATGTAAACTGTAATTTGCTAATGATAGTATTACTTGGGGAAAACACTCACTTTTACAAACAAACAACATGTAGAACATTCGGGTTTAGGTAGAAGGCTACATTTCAAGTAGAAAATATATGATTTTCTAGGGGATACAAACATTTACAAACACTTTCATCAAACTTATACAAACATTTGACACTAAAATACTTATGAAGTCACTAGCTTAAATGTTGATCCTCTCTTTGAAAATAACTTGTATTCTTAGGTCACCAGTAGACAAGTATAGTTGGCCATGTTTTGAGAAGACAGAGCACTTTCAGACTCATCTTTTAATTTGATATATATATATATATATATATATATATATATATATATATATATATATATATATTGGTGTCTTAAAAGTACATTCAGAACACACATGTAAAAATAATACTATTAACGGAATGGATGATGTTGTTGCCTTTTTTACTATTATGCATTGTTATGATACTGTACATGACCTCCTCCAACCCCGAATGTTTCCGCAAATTCGGTTTGGGGGTGTGACAGATTTGTATAAGAGCTTTGTTTATAGTGAATTGAGTATATCAACTAATAAAAGATATACAACTATAAACACATTGGGATTAAAATAATCTGACCAAGAGTTTATACTTTTAAATAATAAAATATTTAACCAAAATATGCATACCTGCATTCATACTAAAATAAGTATCATACTAGGATAGAACGAAAGAATTGCAGTTGTTGGACAACACAAGTAGGCTTGGGGACATATAATCAGATATGGGAGTAATATAGCTTGATCAACTATATCTTTTCGAGAAGTGATTAGCATGTTCCTAGGAATGGTTATGGTGTTGAAACAAGTCCAAAAACTTACCAACACTACTACAATGAAAACTTTAGAACATAACACAAACTTAACATACTATAGGAGTATTTTGTGTTACTATAATTACTTATTTGAGAAATAAAAGGTCTTTACTAGTAGGTCAATAGTTGTTGAGTGGATACGCTAAGGTTATAATTGACTAAGGTGTCATAGACTTGGAATCTGTTATCTTTGTTTTACTTCCTGTTCCTTGTTTGGTTGTGGACTTAGAGTTAGGGTCACTTATTCGAAGTTCTATTCTATCTTGGTTACATATGATTGGCATGCAGTACACAAGTATTGAAGTAACTGATAAGGTGTGACAACCAAAAATTTCCATTCTGAACAACCCATATCAAGACAATAGAGCTTAGAATAGTTTCAGAGAAATTCCAGACTTCGGGTATAAGTTTGGCAGTTTCCAGGATTTACACTTAAGAAGATATCAGGAGAGTGGGTGCACTAGGGTTTTGTGCAACACTGTTATTCCGACATTCTATTATATTAGAGATCATTTCAGGAATGAAAATATTTTTTGCCAAAAATATCTCAGGACTATAAATAGAATTCTGAACCAAATTCATTCATTATTCGCATTTCCAACTAGAGAAAAGCCATTTTCTCTCTCACGGATCTTTGGGTTTTTATCCAAAATCGTGAGTACCTCTTTCTAGTAGTGTTAGAAAGCTTTAAATGTGTTCATAACATAGATTTCATCGCTAAATCATTAGATTTAGGAGTTTACTCCCCAAGGTGTTGTTGGGCGTTAAACTCCCGAAACGAAGCCTAGACCGACCCTTGTGTTATGCTACTGCCTTAGAGTCATTTATAAGTGTATTAGGGACATGAAAACGAGCTAGAAACACCCAAGTTTGAGAGTTTACGGCCCAAGAGTAACTTAGGCCATGAACTCCCATTTCAAACTCAAAATGGTGCTTTTAAGGCACCTAAAGCCTTAGAATTGTTACCTAGACTTGTCCCCAATAAATCAAGAGCCTTAAACACATAAGAATCACATTTCAAAGTGAGTTTACGGCCATGATATTGTTCATGGGCCGTAAACTCATTTAAGGGGCACCAAAATCTGTCAATGGTCTTCATATGCTTGGAATAAAAGTCTAGAACCAATACCACTTGTGCATGAGGCTTGAAAACAACAAGAACACCATTCCAAGGGAATTTACGGCCTTAAAATCCAAAGGAAATGGCCTTGGGGCCGTAAACTCCTCTAGGGAGTATTTCTAGACCTTAAACCCTTCCAAGAATTCAACCACCAAGTTGGAATAATTCTAGGGATCATTTGGAACTTCAAAATACACAAATACCCCATGGTTGGGAGTTTACGGCCGTAAACACAAGAGTTTACAACCGTGAACTCCATGTGTGTTAGTATATGAGGAGTAAACTCATATATGGGGTCCTTTGGAACCCTAAACACAAGTGCCTTGTCCCACAATAGCTTAGATGCAATCCTTAGGGCTTAAAACACTTATATAAAGTGTTTATTATGTCTAGGATGCCTTAACATTATCAATTAGTGATTTGAGACTAATTGAGTGCATATATGTGTGATTATATGCTCATTAGGATCGTAGTGTGTGTACAAGTCCTCGCTTGACATCTAGCAATCCTATACCGTTTACTTCAACCCAATCGCCAACTACAGGTGAGTGCATAGCCCTTAATCAATGTTTTAAATGATTTTAAATGCCTTAATGGGGGGGATACAAGTAGAAAACAATTTTTTATTAAATCAATCTTATGTATTTTATAACTGTGTTTTCACTCAGTAGATTTCACATATTTCAAAAGGTGTTACATGAAATGGTTTTCTATCTTAAAATACCTTGATAACAAAAGTATTAGTTTTGAAATGTTTATAAAAATGACATCAAGTCATTCTTAATTATTGTTCAAAACTCCTAGATATCTTGAAAAACCATTATTTTACCTTCTTGAATAAAACTATACTTATGCGCATATGTTCATTTATATGTTAGAGATTATAGTTTTCATCCTTCGTTCAGTCTCCCACACCCTGGTGTATCGAGGGTGCATAAATCTACTTGAACAACCACTTACTTTCCAGTTAAATATCATAGGGATAGTTAGAAGAAACCAAACATTATTCCTATTACAAGGAATCACACAAGAGTCAGTTCATTCATGAGTCTATACCAGTACATTACCTGATACATGAGTACGTTTACAGTTGATTACATGATACCTGAGTACGTTTACATATACTTACCTGATACATGATCACGCTTACATGAAAACATTACATGAATACCATACAGGAACACTATTACTTAGGTGCATTATCCTGTATTTACTTACCTGGATACTTGTACTTAGGACTACGAGGATGATTTATTAGTATTTACTGTGTAAATTGTCTTTCCTATCCCAGTTCAATGGGGTAATTCAGCGGGACTTACCATTCCGAATCCCACTGATTAGCACCAGTGGTCAATGAATATCTACGGATGTTTAAGGTTGTCACTTATTTAGTAGTCAGTGACGGGACTAACCATCCCTCTGTCCACTGTTGCAACAGTGGATGAGATGTGAATCTTCGGAGGATCATTAGGTTAAGGATCTGTATTAAGAGATCGATACGGGGACTAACCCTCCCTCCACCCTGCTGCCGCTACAGAGGATGAGGGGACACTCTTCAGATGTCCATAGGGTCTATCTTTCGCTTCGGCGATGTCGTGTTTGTCCTGGTAACCCAAGACAATAACACTCACATGATTATGTTTTTCCTGTTTACTTTATTTTGTGATACTTTCACATAAACGAGGAGTTAGACTAAGTACTCTAGTACTAGTCAATAGAAAGGAAAAGCTATCATATTACTTACAAAACATTCGGGTCTTGGTAGAAGACTACTTTGTCATAACAAAACATTCGGGCCTTGGTAGAAGACTACTTAGTCATAACAAAACATTCGGGTCTTGGTAGAAGACTACTTAGTCATAACAAAACATTCGGGTCTTGGTAGAAGACTACCTAGTCATTACAAAACATCCGGGTCTTGGTAGAAGACTACTTAGTCATAACAGAACATTCGGGTCTTGGTAGAAGACTACCTAGTCATTACAAAACATTCGGGTCTTGGTAGAAGACTACTTAGTCATAACAGAACATTCGAGTCTTGGTAGAAGACTACCTAGTCATTACAAAACATTCGGGTCTTGGTAGAAGACTACTTAGTCATAACAGAACATTCGGGTCTTGGTAGAAGGCTACTTAGTCATAACAGAACATTAGGGTCATGGTAGAAGACTATCATATCATTTTCCTATTTTACTTTATTTTGTGAGATATTCACATAAACGATGAGTTAGACTAAGTACTCTTAGTACTAGTCGATAGAAAGGAAAAACTATCATTTTACTTACAGAACATTAGGGTCTTGGTAGAAGACTATCATATCATTTTCCTATTTTACTTTATTTTGTGATATATTCACATAAACGACGAGTTAGAGTAAGTACTCTTAGTACTAGTCAATAGAAAGGAAAAGTTATCATTTTATTTTTTCATAACAAAACATTCGGGTCTTGGTAGAAGACCACATTTCATACTTATATCAACTGTTCTATTTAAGGATTTTTACGAAATTCTTAACAACATTCCAAAACAGGACAATATCACATAAATACTTATGAATTCACCAGCTTTAAAGCTGATACTCGTTTTCAAAATAACTTGTATTCTCAGGTCATCAGTTAGACAGGTGCGATGGCCATGTTACCGGAGAAGATGGAGCACAGACAAGACTCGCCTTATTTTGATTATTCATTTTATTGTTGTACATTATGAAAGAGCACACATGTATTAAAACTCTACTTATAATGCAATGGATGATGTTGTTGCTTGTTTATTATATTACACTGTTGTGATACTGTACATGACGTACTCCACCCCTGAACGTTTCCGCCGTTCGTGGTTTTAGGGTGTGACAGATTGGTATCAGAGCATTGTTTATAATGAATTAAGTATATCAACCCATAAAAGATATACTAACTATAAACACATTGGGATTAAAACACTTTGTCTAAGAGTTTATACATTTAAATAATAAAATATTTAACAAAGTATACGTGCCTGCATTCATACTAAAATCAGTGTCACAACGACAAGAACAAAAGTATTACGATTGTTGAATATCACAAGTAAGCCTGGGGATATATGGTCAGTCTTGGGAATGGCATAGCCTGATCAACTATGCTGGTCCGAGGAGTGATTAGCATATGCCCAAGAGTGGTTGTGATATGGCAACAAGTCTAAAAACTTACCTACACAACCATAAAGAAATACCATAGGGGTATTTGGTCTAACTGTAATTATCTTAGTCAGTTCGTCTATGTAGCTATTTCTTATATCCCCAAATTCTCGCGTAGATAACATGGCTGGATTCCATCCCCACGACAACCCGTTCCTTCTGAACGTGGTTATTGCTGGATGGTTTGGAGAAGAACCAGTTAATGATCATCCAATCCCTCTGAATAATCACCATGCTGAAGACCTTTCAGACGATGCCAACTCCGAACCCGAGGTTGAGAACCTACCCCAGAAAGCTCCCTTTCCAATTCCTAACCCTTGTCCGACTTTTCATGGCCCGACACCTGAGTGGGTGGAATGTTTGGAAACGTGGAGCCAAGGACAAGATCAGCCCATGCCATTTAATGGTGACCGAAGCCTCTATGACCTGAGCAATGGGGGCTCAGCAGACAGAAGCATGCCAATTCTGATCCGAAGAGTAGCCCCAAACGAAATTCAGGGTAGAACAGCTCTACAACGTATCGCAGAAGTTGATACAAATGGAGGAATGCATATGCTTCGCACTAGTCGCCTTGAACATGCTCGTGAGAGCTCTGAGAGAGACCATGAAACCCTGCTGCAAGCACTGGTTGAATCACGAGTCGAAGTCATGGAACTTCGGGTACGCCAGAGAGTTTACAAAAGACACCTACTTGATGTGGAACGCCAACTGGCTGAACTGAGAATTCACTAGAGAGATGACCGTCGCCAGTAGTAGATGCTTTACTTTATATTCCTTGTGAGAAAGGAATCGTGTTTCCTGTCTATGCCCGATGTGGCATTTACTATGAAACTATCTTGTACTTTAAGTACTCTAGTTAGGTCTATATACTGTCAAGAACTATCTCCTCTGAATATGATGTAAGACCTTTTTACAAGGTCATTTTCCCAAACTTGTACGTCATGAATATTAAAGATATTGACTGTCGGCTAACTTCTGTGTCGTTCTTTATTCGAATAGTCTTATCATACTTTCATTAGAGACTATTTGAAACATGCTCTAGTGAATTCATTAGGCTATAGCAATTTAACTCCGGAGACATCCCCAAGTCTCTGGTAATGGTGGATCACGTTATTAGCCAACCAGCGATACCTCGGCTAGAACGACAAACATCTTGAGACCATCGCATGAACTTACTTCCGATCTTTGCTAGGACTGCATCATAGGGATGTAGGTCAAACCTTCATGAACATAGTTCCATTCCGTACTAGGACTGCATCATAGGGATGTAGGTCGAACCTTAGAGAACATACTTCTATTCTTTAAATGAGCGATCGAACTACGTTTAGATTCAACCATTTTCGCTCACAAATTCATTTTATTTCAGTAACATAATCATGGCTCGCAAGAAGAACGATCAGCCCATCAACCAAACAACAACTCTTCAGATTGATGCAACTACCTTTCAAGCTGCCATCTTGGCTGCCGTGTCAGCTTTTCTGACCCACATGAACGCTAACGACGCAAGTGTTAGCAGATTTGTGAACGACAATTCCAACCCAAGTAACAATCCAATGCCTCAGCAAGCAACAAACTACCACGATACCCCAAGTACTAAGACCAAGAGTATCAAACGAAAGTCTTGGATTAACTTTAAGGACAAGTCGCTTCGAAGGGCGAACAGGAAACAACCACCAGTAACAACCTTCACAGCCACGACATCAACACCTCCAACTACCATCCCTTCTGGTATCCCAGTTAACCATAACCCAGTCAGGCCGTATGCAGGCAAACTCCCAAAATGCATCAAATGCAATTATTACCACCATGGACCATGTTGGGAGATGCAGTGCTTAAACTGCAACAAAAAGGGACACACCATCCGTTTTTGCAATATCCCGGTCCCACACATCACTTCAACCACAAATGTCGAAACTTCTCGAATATGCCATCTATGTGGTGTAACAGGGCACTTCAAAAGGGATTGTCCATCGGAGAAGGACAACGACAAATCCGGAGGAGTTTGACCTCAGAATGTAAAGAGGCAGTTAAGGACCCTAATATAGTATGGGTTCCCTCCGTGTCGTCAGTATTCTATATGTTCAAGAACATGTTTAAAACTAGTGCAACTAGAGTCTTATCTTTTGTGGGATCCTGTCGGTATAGGGATGCTTGTGCTGCGTATACTTGTCTTTTGTAGTATATCTGATTCGCAGCAATAGTCTTGTAGCAAATCTAAAGTACTGTAACTCTAATCATGGTTGCACGTTTGTTTTTGTCTGTAAATGTTTTAAGCTCAAATCTAATGTCTTTAAGTTCTGTATGATTCCGACATTATCATACGACTCGATTCAATTCGATCCTCGCAATACCAGCTTCATAAGTACATCTCTTTCTCAGTAAACGTATTTTAGCGAAGCCGTCATATCAGAACACTGAAGTACTCATACCAGGAGTACCTTATAGTTCTTTTCCTTTATGAAGGAATCCCCACATTATTGCTCGTGCAGTACGTCAAGTTCAATTCCAGGATTCATACAATTGATCTATCACTGAAGACTGTATGCATGAGAGTGTTATATAATTAATGTTCTACAGGTTTAGAATTGATGATTTCACTTTAATTTCTTTTCCCTCGATGGGATGTGAGATTAAGGAAGAATCAGTTATTCGGCTACCTTTTCAGTCTTAATTATATCCGACTTGTATACACGAAATTGTGAGCATTGAATCACGTATGAATTCTAGTATGAACTTCAGGATGAAGACTGCCCAAGACTACGAGTAATTGCATTTGGCATGTGAACAAACTTAGAAACTAGTACGACTCTTATAACCAGATCGCCCTCCGTTTAAACACCTACGGAAGATACAAGAACAGCCCAGACAACACAACGAACTACTCAACAATAGGATTAGAAGGCCAGGCTTCTCACCCTTGAGAGCACCGGTCTTATTCTTACCAGAAGTCGATGCATTTTATGTACCTCAACGACCGGAGACTTCATTAAGATTTCCTTTAGAAATCGTTGTCTCTGCCCCGCATTACCGAATTGATTGGGCAAACACAGGGAAAGAATTACTTCAAAAATGGACCTGAGATCCGAATATCACCAGTTCGAGTGTTAGGGAGGGATGTCCTAAAGACTACCCTCCGAACTCGATGCGGACACTTCGAGTCCGTAGTGATACCCCTCGGATAGGACCAATACGCCCATAGTTTTCATGAGCTGAATAAGTAGAGTACGCCTTTCTTACTGGGATCAGTTCGTCATTTCTCCATAAAATGACTACTTATCTACCCTTGTAGTAAGAAAGAACCCATAGAAACATTACCCTCGGAGATACTTTCCGTGAAGTTCTCTGAACAAGAGTTTTTGAATTTAGATTCAAATTTCCTGAGACACACTTTTAGTGTTGTTGAAATTCTTGAGTACTTTGTCAAATTATCCAAAACCATTGGGAATTTTTCGGCACCGTAGTCACCGACGGAAAATTCGCCAAATTCTAGGTCTTACAGACCTACTATCATAGTCCATTCGGAACTCCCCGTAAACTTTAGGAACCCTTTCGACTTTGACCCAACAAAGGAAATGGCCCTTGACTGGGAAGTAAGCGAGAGAAAGAACCTTTGGAATTCCAAGTGAGAGACCAAATTCTTTAGGAAACCTCACTCTGGGAACGGCTTAATACACTTCGTAAAGCGTGGAAAGCTAAAATCCAATATAGTTAGGACCTCCGAGATTCTTACCAGAATCGGTCCTGCATTTCACAAACTAGACCTACTCCGCGAACTCAGTAAAGTACATTTTCCCCTTCGCGTCTCGAACTTGAAACAGTATCCTTCCATTAGGACTTTCATAATCCCTCTCGGCGAGATCAAGATCTACGAGATCCTTGCCTTCGTATTAGAACCGTAGTGACCCTCGACCGAGTGGCCAAGGGGACAAAGCAACGCCGTCGCCCATTAGTGAAGGTTCGTTGAAATACCAACTGAGAACCTGATTGCACTTGGAAGCGCGGGAGCAAATCGATTAGGAAGTTTTCACCTAACGACTCGATCATTTATACCTACTTCCTTATCTAAATTCTAATTTCGGGACGAAATTCCCTTTAACAGGGGGATGATGTGACAACCCGAAATTTCCATTCTTAACAACCCATATCAAGACAATAGAGCTTAGAACAGTTTCAGGGAAATTCCAGACTTCGGGCGTAAGTTTGGCAGTTTTCAGGATTTACACTTAAGGAGATATCAGGAGAGTGGGTGCACTAGGGTTTTGTGCAACACTGTTATTCCAACACTCTCTTATATTAGAGATCATTTCAGGAATGAAAATATTCTCTGCCAAAAATATCTCAGGACTATAAATAGAATTCTGAACCAAATTCATTCATTATTCGCATTTCCAACTAGAGAAAAGCCATTTTCTCTCTCACGGATCTTCGGGTTTTTATCCCAAATCGTGAGTACCTCTTTCTAGTAGTGTTAGAAAGCTTTAAATGTGTTCATAACATAGATTTCATAGCTAAATCATTAGATTTAGGAGTTTACTCCCCAAGGTGTTCTTGGGCGGTAAACTCCCGAAACGAAGCCTAGACCGACCCTTGTGTTATGCTACTGCCTTAGAGTCATTTATAAGTGTATTAGGGACATGAAAACTAGCTAGAAACACCCATGTTTGAGAGTTTACGGCCCAAGAGTAACTTAAGCCGTGAACTCCCATTTCAAACTCAAAATGGTGCTTTTAAGGCACCTAAAGCCTTAGAACTTTTACCTAGACTTGTCCCCAATAAATCAAGAGCCTTAAACACATAAGAATCACATTTCAAAGTGAGTTTACGGCCATGACATGGTTCATGGGCCGTAAACTCATTTAAGGGGCACCAAAGTGTGTCAACGGTCTTCATATGCTTGGAATAAAAGTCTAGAACCAGTACCACTTGTGCATGAGGCTTGAAAACAACAAGAACACCATTCCAAGGGAGTTTATAGACGTAAACTCCAAAGGAAATCGCCTTGGGTCCGTAAACTCCTCTAGGGAGTGTTCCTAGACCTTAAACCCTTCCAAGAATTTAACCACCAAGTTAGAATAATTCTAGGGATCATTTGGAACTTCAAAACACACAAATACCCCATGGTTGGGAGTTGATGGTCGTAAACTCAAGAGTTTACAACCGTAAATTCCATGTGTGTTAGTATATGAGGAGTAAGCTCATATATGGGGTCCTTTGGAACCCTAAACACAAGTGCCTTGTCCCACAATAGCTTAGATGCAATCCTTAGGGCTTAAAACACTTATATAAAGTGCTTATTATGTCTAGGATGTCTTACCATTATCAATTAGTGATTTGAGACTAATTGAGTGCATATATGTGTGATTATACGTTCATTAGGATCGTAGTGTGTGTACAAGTCCTCGCTTGACATCTAGCAATCCGATACCGTTTAGTTCATCCCAATCGCCAACTACAGGTGAGTTCATACCCCTTAATCAATGTTTTAAATGATTTTAAATGCCTTAATGGGTGGGATACAAGTAGAAAACAATATGTTATTAAATCAATCTTATGTATTTTATAACTATGTTTTCACTCAGTAGATTTCACATATTTCAAAAGGTGTTACATGAAATGGTTTTCTATCTTAAAATACCTTGATAACAAAAGTATTAGTTTTGAATGTTTATTAAAATGACATCAAGTCATTCTTAATTATTTTTCAAAACTCCTAGATATATTGAAAAACCATTATTTTACCTTCTTGAATAAAACTATACTTATGCGCATATGTTCATTTATATGTTAGAGATTATAGTTTTCATCCTTCGTTCAGTCTCCCACACCCTGGTGTATCGAGGGTGCATAAATCTACTTGAACAACCACTTAATTTCCAGTTAAATATCATAGGAATAGTTAGAAGAAACCAAACATTATTCCTATTACAAGGAATAACACAAGAGTCAGTTCATTCATGAGTCTATACCAGTACATTACCTGATACATGAGTACATTTAGAGTTGATTACATGATACCTGAGTACGTTTACATATACTTACCTGATACATGATCACACTTACATGAAAACATTACATGAATACCATATAGGAACACTGTTACTTAGGTGCATAATCCTGTATTTACTTACCTGGATACTTGTACTTAGGACTACGACGATGATTTATTAGTATTTACTGTGTAAATTATCTTTCCTATCCCAATTCAATGGGGTAATTTGGCGGGACTTACCATTCCGAATTCCACTGATTAGCACCAGTGGTCGATGAATATCTATGGATGTTTAAGGTTGTCACTTATTTAGTAGTTAGTGACGGGACTAACCATCCCTCTGTCCACTGTTGCAACAGTGGATGAGATGTGAATCTTCGGAGGATCATTAGGTTGAGGATATGTATTAAGAGATCGATACGGGGACTAACCCTCCCTCCACCCTGCCGCCGCTACAGAGGATGAGGGGACACTCTTCGGATGTCCATAGGGTCTATCTTTCGCTTCGGCAATGTCGTGTTTGTCCTGGTAACCCAAGACAATAACACTCACATGATTATATTTTTCCTGTTTACTTTATTTTGTGATACTTTCACATAAACGAGGAGTTATACTAAGTACTCTAGTACTAGTCAATAGAAAGGAAAAGCTATCATATTACTTACAAAACATTCGGGTCTTGGTAGAACACTACTTAGTCATAACAAAACATTCGGGCCTTGGTAGAAGACTACTTAGTCATAACAGAACATTTGGGTCTTGGTAGAAGGCTACTTAGTCATAACAGAACATTAGGGTCTTGGTAGAAGACTATCATATGATTTTCCTATTTTACTTTATTTTGTGAGATATTCACATAAACGATGAGTTAGACTAAGTACTCTTAGTACTAGTCGATAGAAAGGAAAAACTATCATTTTACTTACAGAACATTAGGGTCTTGGTAGAAGACTATCATATCATTTTCCTATTTTACTTTATTTTGTGATATATTCACATAAACGATGAGTTAGACTAAGTACTCTTAGTACTAGTCAATAGATAGGAAAACCTATCATTTTACTTTGTCATAACAAAACATTCGGGTCTTGGTAGAAGACCACATTTCATACTTATATCAACTGTTCTATTGAAGGATTTATACGACATTCTTAAAAACATTCCAAAACATGACAATATCACATAAATACTTATGAATTCACCAGCTTTAAAGCTGATACTCGTTTTCAAAATAACTTGTATTCTCAGGTCATCAGTTAGACAGGTGTGATGGCCATGTTACCGGAGAAGATGGAGCACAGACAATACTCGCCCTATTTTGATTATTCATTTTATTTTCGTACATTATGAAAGAACACACATGTATTAAAACTCTACTTATAATGCAATGGATGATGTTGTTGCTTGTTTATTATATTACACTGTTGTGATACTGTACATGACGTCCTCCACCCCTGAACGTTTCCGCCGTTCGTGATTTTGGGGTGTGACATAAGGATCATCCTATAATTATCTTTAGTAGTACGTCTATTAACTATCTCTTTTATCCATATTCTCGCGTAGATAGCATGGCTGGATTCCATCTCCCTGGCGACCCGTACTTCCCCAACCAAGGAAATGGTGGATAGCTCTACACAGAGCCAGAAGAGAATCAAGCAATTCCATTGGATGACGACTTCACAGAGAACTTCCCAAAGGATTCTGACTCTGAGCCAGAAGTCAATGATCTAACCCTAGTGGCTCTAATCCCGAATCCAAATCCTCGTTCGACTTTCCAAGGCCCGACACCTCTTTGGGCTGAGAACTTGGGCAGATGGAGTCAAGAGCAGGGTCAACCCTTACCCTACAACGGCGACAAAAGTTTCTACAATCTGAGCGAGGGAGTCTCAATAGAGAGAGTCCTGCCTATCCTTGTTCGCAAGGTTGCTAAAATTGATGAGTAGGGTAAGGCAGCCATCAACTGAATCATGGAAGCTGTTGCCGATGCAAGAGTCAATATAGTCTGCATTCGGCAGCTACAAGTTGCTCATGGTAGAAATCTGGGCCACAATGAGGTCCTGCAGAGAGAACTTACTACAACCCAAGCTGAAGTCAGGGAACTTCGAGCACGCCAGGCAACGCTCGAAAGGCGTATGTTGGAAATGGAACATCATCAGGCAAAATCAAAGGCTCATCCGAGCAGTTCTCATCACAAGTAGACTCCACTATACATTGTCTTTTGTATATATTTAGGTCTATGTATAGACTCTAGTATTAATTTCTCACGTATTTTAAAGACCTTGGACTTTCAGTCTGCTAGGTCTCTATGCTGTCAAAATTTTCTTATTATGGTTTGATGTAAGACCTACTTCTAGGTCTTTATTCCCGAACTCATTACATCATTAATGTCAATGTTATTTACAGACATTTAATCTGTTGGGAAATCTTTATCCAACTTCTTATTGTTAGATCTCTATTTCAATCATATTCTTATTTGTTTTGTTAGGCTATGGTGATTATTCCATGGACCACTCTCATTATACTTACAATTGATTCTTACTATCATCTTCATCTTTATAAACTTGTAGTTGAATAATACCTCCATGAAGAGTAACAAGGTGTAATCCTCTGATAACTCCAATTCAACCACCTCCTCCACAATATGATCATGCAGCTCTCCAAGCTACGGTATCCGCGGCTGGTACGACAGCTTTAGCTTAATTTAGTGCTAGCGGTACTAGTAGGAGCGGTGCAGTTGTGCAATCTACTCAAGGTGATGCTCCCGTACGCTCTAGGGAGTGTTCGTATGAGGAATTCATCAACTCCAAGCCCATGACCTTTAATGGGACTGATAGAATCATTGCACTCTTGCAATGGTTCAAGAAGACGAACTCGATCTTTGAGATCTGGTCCTGTCCAGAAGGGAGCAAAGTGAAATTTGCTGCCTGGACCTTCGCGGACAGAGCCCTGACATGGTGGAATACCCATGTCAAGCCACTAACCCCGAGGGGTGAGGTTCAGAAACTTGAATAGGAACTGTGGAGCCTAACCATGAAGGGCTCCGACATAGTTGCCTACACATCCAAATTCAACGATCTGGTGGCTTTCTGTCTGGGAATGGTCCCTACTGAGGGAAACAAAGTTGAGAGGTACATTTGGGGGCTTATACCTCCATTCCAGGGGATATCTTATCTTTAAACCCTGCAACCTTCAGCAGTGCCAAAAGAATGGCACAACAGCTCATTGATCATGGAATCCACATCCTGACAACGAAAAAAACCCTTGCCATCCCAGAACCATCCAAAGCCGCTGACAACAAGCGGAAGCTTTGGGATAACAACAAGAAGAAAGTGGTGCATAACTCTACCAAAAAGCAGCAGGTCGTAGATGTTCATGCTGCGATAACACCTACTGCCATTGCGTCAATGAAGCAGTATGATGGGAGCTTGCCCAAGTGTCACAAGTGCACCTTCCACCACAAGGGACCCTGTCGGGAAATGCAGTGCGCTAACTACAACATGAAGGCGCACACTGCCCGATTCTGCAAGTCTTCGGCAAGGCCAATCAACCAAGTCCCCGACGTTGGTGTTGGCCAAGCTTGCTACGGATGTGGCGAGGTGGGTCACCACAAAAGGAACTGTCCGGAGGCAGGGAATGCGAGCGGCATAGGAAGAGTTTTGGCTATATGCCACGAGGAAGCTGTTGGGTTTTTAGCATTCTAACACTCCTAAGTGTACGTGCAACCCTAATAAACCTTGGATCTATATTTTCTCTAAATACATGCAAATAATGATTTCCAAGGTTACTTCCTAACTAGCATAGCATAAGGATCTTGAATCATAACACTACTAGTAGAAAGACATACCTTTTGATTGTGATTGATTGCTTGGAATTTGAGAGCCTAGCACCAATAGTGTGAATGCCTCAAGTGGAATCACAAATCCCCACAAACTTTGGAAACTTGAGAGAATATGTATATACACTTTTGACATTGGCTACCACTTAGTTCTCACACAACTTGGGTCATTTCAAGCATCACAAGCATCTTTATATAGTGGGGAGGATTATGGTAAACCCTAATAACCCATGTTTTTTCCTTTCCAAGGATCCATGGGTTAAAAGCTCCATGGATCATCCATGGATCCCCATGCATGCTTAGCCCATTCCTAATGAGTGTAAGCCTACATTATATAAAATGCAATAGCCCATGTTTAATTAGTCACCTTTTGATCACTAAATTAATTCATAATTAATTTAAGATCAATAGTAATTAAGCAATGTGACTTCTTATTAATATATTATAACTAATAATATATTAATAAATCATAAACATACTATTCTCATAAGATTATCCATAATAATTGTTCGGGTGAAGTGCAAACCAAATGGACCATGCCGGTTCGGGTCAAGTATATACCAAATAAGTTATGGACTTAGACACCTTATCCAACAGTCTCCCACTTGGGTAAGTCTAAATACTGTATTTGCCTATATTACTTCAGGAACCAACCAACAATCGTAGCTCTCGAAAACTCTGTTGAACTATGAAGTGCCATTTTAGATAAATGATCATGTAATCCTCTGTTCTCATGATATCAGTCGGACAAATACTTGGAACAACGTCATACTTATAGTCCAGTAGTTTGTTTCCCGATTTCTGATTTGTTTGACAAAGAATTAAATTAAACACATCAATTAGGTTCTGACTGGGCCCGGTATATAGGTCAAAACAAAATCATCGAGGGGCGCAGATATCGCTTCTATTTCTAGAAGGAACAGATAAACTTCAACTTATATGCTTGTTCTAATACTTGTTGAATTGTACACAAAGGCACGTTTTATAACATCAAGTTACTGATGCGTTTCCTTGCAATCAATGCACAACCAACTCATAGGCAACAACTCATATCTCTAGGCTTGAAGATTTATATGATATTACTGTCTCACGATCACTCAAGATATATTCCATGAAGTGATACAAGTGAGCATGGTTTAATTCCAATACTCATAACTTACAAGTACTCATGAATGTTGTAGCAACCATTTCTATGTCTAAACACATTTAGCCATCTACAAACTCGATTCATGACAGTCTTAATCCATACCTACTTCCAACATATGAATGACTGTTGAGTGTTTAAATAACTTAGTTATTCGGAAAGAATAACCTAGCTATGCTAGAAGTCAAAACATGCAAAGTGAAACACAATAATAATTGAATCCAATATGGTCTCAGAACCCTTTTGAATATAAATATAACCACCTTTTATTTATCACCATATTGATTACACATTATTCATTGTATAATGTTTCAAATAAGCAACTTAATACTTGAATAAAAACAACAGTCGTCCCATGCTCCTAGCATGTACACTTTGTTTTTCTAAACAATATTTATGCCATACTCCATGTATGCAAACTATGTTTGTCTATGATCCTAACTTTGTGCAATAGATCAATCAAACATGATTCCAATGATGCTCATTTCACAATCCCAACTCCTTATTGTAAATATAAGAATTTCTAATTCTCACCATTTACGGAAATCAGTTACATTTTAAACTTATATGCAATGTTCCTCTTGTAATGATTATGCATAAAGTCACCAAAACCTTGTCACTAGTCATTACAGAGTATTCAAAAGAAGATCAACTCTATGGAAACAAAGTCTCATATCCAAAGTACATTGCTTTGAACATTCTTCTTGCACTAAGGTTTTCTAATCTTACACAGATTGAGCAACTTCCACCTATGGAGACATTTCCATACTCCTATTTTGACTATCACTTCCGAACCAGAGTTACCTCTTTTCAGAATATGTCAATATGGTCCTTTCCAACAATTCACATCATACTTTCAACTGTCCCTGAGCAACCAATCTTTGGCAAACCTCAGACTGTCCTCGACAATTTCTTAATTACTTTAGTCATATCCCATTCAAGACTTTTCCCTTCTTAATGCCCTAAGCGTTTGGAAAATTTAGAAAGGATGAATAGTATAGCACATGCAATCGATCCTATATCCAGAGCATATAGGATATGATTCATGATATTTCACATAAAGACATGATACTAGACAAGTCTTTTGCTACACTATTTTTTATTTGCCAAGTTTTCAAAATTTAACTATGAAGAGGGATGCCGTAATCATAATCGAACTTTTGAAAACGCAATATATATATATATATATATATATATATATATATATATATAATTTCTTTAAGTTGAATCATTCCAACATAAAATACATATATATATATATATATATATATATATATATATATATATATATATATATCCTTGACTAAAGATGATTAAAAAATCTCAATCTAAGCTTTTAGAATTGAATCGAAGTATAATTTCCTCTCCCTTAATCATAGCAAAACAACTTTTCAACCCCTACAACTTTACGAATTGAAACTTTTGTTTTTCAATAGTTAACATTGCTAACTTGCAACACTAAACTTAATAATCATGCTCCCACTAACATGATGATTATCAGCATAACACTTATGCTCCCACTAGCTCTGACATATTTCCAAAAATCAGTTGGCTTCTGAAATTTAGATACGTACACCCTTTCTTAGATAGCTCACATGTGTGTCTAAACAATTTCTAGAACTATGAAAAGGGATGTTGTAATCATAGTCTCAATTGTTTAGACCTTTTCCATTTCTCACAAGTCGATGTTAGTGTGCCGGTTAACCACACACGCTCCACTAATGACTTTTGAAAACACAATTGCTATCTACTTAAAATCTACTTAGTGAAAGCGTTTCCTCAACATCATTCTCATGAATCGGAGAGAAACCTTATGACACTTAGATTTATGGTGTTTGAGTTCCTATCCATGTGAATTTGTCAAAACCATAATCACAAGACAATGTTAGTGACAAATTCAGCCTTACATGGATTGAACTTGTTCAATCTTAATTTCTTGTCACCTGGTAGCACAAGGCACACCAATGCTTCCAAGCTGTTATGCTCACAATTTATAACTAACATAACTCATATGCATAGTCAACTTAATTGGCACAAGAATTATGTCAACATGATAGGTTTCAAAACCTCAAGTCATGTGCTAGTGATAAAACACAGGTTTTACTCATGATTAAATATTGAAACTCTTTCAGGATCTTTGAGGCTCCCACTTTCCTCTTAAGATATAAGTTTCCCTAGTCAAGAACCATTCACTGACAAAACAAATATTCAAGGGATAGTGCGGATCCTTATCAAGACTAACACTTCACACAATTGGTCTTAGTTGGTCTTTTTCTCATCCAAGACATCACAACTCACCAATTTCAAATGTACAAGAGTAGAAAACATTTTACACTACATTTGATAAGTGTTTTAAACCTTACTTTATGTCACTCAATGTTACAATATTGGAGTATGACTCTAAGAGTTGTTTTGGAACGAAGTATGACTCATTCTCTTGATTTTAACCATTCCAACAATTCATGACCCCTCTTCTTAGTCATAACAATGCACTAAGATGCCCTTAGAGTATGAATTTCTGATATGGTATATTAATCATTGAGATAATCATAAAACACGATACCAAAGTACTCTCCCATCTTTTCAGATTTGAGAAACTTTTATCTTTCTGCCTAATTTGATTCTTTCCCATTCGTTCTATCACACATTGAAACTTTTCCAATGTTACAAAATTATACTTAACCTTGTAAGTATAACCACATTTACTAATCTTTAGTAAATCATGACGAACCAATGTTTGTGGTGGACCTTGACCAGCACACACCCAGTGTACCGAGTTCCTTAGTCCTTCAGTTGACTCACATATGCATGTGATCAATGAATTAGTCTCAATTTTACAAAGATGAAAATTATCGTTCATCATACAATACAACTTGTATGATTCCAAGTTTCGGTCCAATTGAAACTTGGGTGATGAGAACCTTTCCTCATTTGGTAAATTTTTACACTACCACAAACGAAAGAATCAAATACACATTCCAATATTGCTAGTACTGGAAACATATAAGCAACAATTTTTCACAAATGTCATTGTAAGGATATTTTTTAAATAAATAAAATTAAAACCTCCCTTTTTTTATTTAAAACTTTGCGGAAAAACTTATCCTGTCAATCCATATGAAAACCTTGTTGTTATCTATTCCTAAGTAATATATCATAACTCTTAAGCAACAACTCAAAATTCTGATCACCGAACCATGCGATCGAAACCCATCTTCGCAATTAGAATTAGCATATACTTCCTTTAAGCTTCCTATCTTTTCTTTGATTCTTAAAAACAACAACATGTGACCTACTCACATTATGTAATAAGAATCTCCAAATAGGAACTTAATAGAGTTAGACACTGGACTTTAAATGAAGTAGAGTCAAACTTCTTGACTTGATCAATCAGTGTCCCTCCCTTTGGCAATAAAACATATGCACTCTTTGGTAATAGCACATGAGACTATCTCAGACTTAGCCTTTCTCTTTACCATTTGGTCAACCGAGTTGACTATAGCCGATTCCTTTCCATTGGAAGAGAAATCCTTTTTCTAGATATACAATGCTACCATTGTCAATGTCCATTTAAGGTTTGGGAAGTTCATCTTCTAATAAAATTTGCATGACTAGTGTTCCAAATCATTGCTGATTCCGCAGCACCAAGCAAATAGATAAAATCACTAAGGGTCATGTCATAGTCTGTCTCATAGTAGTCCCAAAGGGACTCACTATGTTACGAAGAAAGTGACTGAACATCCAACTTTCAAACGACTTTGACACCTAACTCTCACGGCTTGTCAATATGTGACTTCATCTCCAAGATGTGAGCACACACAGACTATGCTTGCCAATAGGGCTAGAGTGACCTTAAACTTGTGGGTTAGGGAGAATAAATAGAGGAGGTGGAGGAAGAGGAGCATGATGTTGAGGGACATCATCTTTAAGAGGAAAGCTTGTCCCAAGAGATTTGGGAAGATCATAGTTGTCTGAACCAGACATCTATAATGGGAGATAATCAAGTTAGTTGATTCAAAATCCTTAATATAACACCCAATATGAAATATTAAGGCTAGGACCCAACACAATATTTTATAACTTGGAAGAAGGATGTCATAATCCAAGATATAAATATTTGAAGGTAGGCGAATGACGATTCACCAATTTCCACCATGAAAAATGAAATAATTTATTAGGTTTTTATTGGATTTGAAACTCCTAGATCTTTTGAGATTCATTGAAATTTTCAATGGCATGTTTTAATCTTGATTGTGCCCTCTCAAATTTTGTGACTGGGATGCAGGGGATCACAAAACAAGGTGTGAATAACCATGCAAATTCAATTGGTACCCTTATTATTATCACCAAAACAATGTGCCGGTTAACCACACGCACTCCACCGAACTATGATAAACATTAAGTCACCCTTTGTGATCCTTACTAGTACAAGTTAGTGTGCCGGTTAACCACACAAGCTCCACCAACGACTTGGTAAGGTACAAAGTGTGAATTTCATGGGTTAGCACCATGTTCACATTTTTCCTAAAGTAACTAAGATTGGGAATTAATAAAAAAAATATTTAGTTACTTTATAAAAATCATTATACTTTTAATGAGAATTTAAAGTCATTGTCCTACCGTTCGGTTAACGACCCTCCCCCGATCAAGGAAACGGTGGGTGAGAGCGGACACCCATTAAGCTGCCATTTTATAGGCAACAACCTTATACCCTTCTTTTAGACCGGCTTCATGAATGAGGCCTACAAACGGTAAAACGACTTAATCTTATACATATATGTAAATATTAACCATTAATCTTATAATAGTATAAGAGTTGAATTTTAACTTTTCAAACTCTAAGGGTTTGGAATTAAAGTTTGTGTGAGACTTTGCAAATTCCAAAACTTGAGGGCAAGTTTTGAACAATTCATAAACTTTTGGATATTCATAACTTATGAGTTTCAATTAAGTGTTTAAAACTTTATGAAGAGTCTCTTCGAAATCCATAACTTGAGGACAAGTTATAAAGTCCATAAAAACATTTATTAGAAAAAAGACTTCAAAAGTGTAACTTATGACTTCATAAAAAACATTTAAAAGAAAAACTTTTGGAATTCCAAAACTTCAGGACAAGTTATGGAGTTCATTCAATGTCATAAAGATCAAGAATTATTCTATCAAACAATTTGCAAACAATTCGTATGATCTATCAAAACTCATAAGTTCATGAACATTCATAATCAACAACTTTCAAGAATCATATAAGCATATATAAACTTGAAAATTTGATTATAACTTTGAAATTGGTCCATCATCATCATTACCACATAAAAAACAGGTTTTATAAGTTCAATACAGTTTAAGGTAATAATTCTCCATCAATTCCAGCATCAAAACTCGAAAATCTGCACTCAGGCCAACTCGTCGAGTGCATGAACTGACTCTGCGAGTTGGTTGGATATATGCATTGATTCTGCGAGTTCCATGAAGGACTCGGCGAGTCAGCTTTGCATAATGCATATTTTCGACATTTTTCGGCAATTTGCATCAAGTATTTAAGAAAACAGGCCTATGCTCTGATACCACTGTTGAGTTTTGAGCATTCTAACACTCCTAAGTGTACATTCAACCCTAATAAACCTTCGATCTATGTTTTCTCTAAACACATGAAAATATTGATTTCCAAGGTTACTTCCTAACTAGCATAGCATAATGATCTTGAATCATAAAACTACTAGTAGAAAGGCATACCTTTCGATTGTGATTGATTGCTTGGAGTTTGAGAGCCTAGCACCAATAGTGTGAATGCCTCAAGTGGAATCACAAATCACCACAAACTTTGGAAACTTGAGAGAATATATATATATATATATATATATATATATATATATATATATATATATATATATATATATATGCACTCTTGAGATCAGCCACCACTTAGTTCTCACACAACTAGGGTCATTTCAAGCATCACACGCATCTTTATATAGTGTGGAGGATTAGGGTAAACCCTAATAACCCATGTCTTTTCCTTTCCAAGGATCCATGAGTTAAAAGCTCCACGGATCATCCATGGACCCCCATGCATGCTTAGCCTATTCCTAATTAGTGTAAGCCCACATTATATAAAATGCAAAAGCCCATGTTTAATTAGTCACCTTTTGATCACTAATTTAATTCAAAATTAATTTAAGATCAATACTAATTAAACAATGTGATTTCTTATTAATATATTATAACTTATAATATATTAATAAATCATAAACATAATATTCTCATAAGATTATCCATAATAATTGTTCAGGTGAAGTGCAACCCAAATGGACCATGTCGGGTCGGGTCAAGTATTTACCAAATAAGTTATGGACTTAGACACCTTATCCGACAGATGCGGTAGCGGACCCTACAGTGGTCACTGGTACGTTTCTCCTCGATAACTCTTATGCATACATACTGTTTGATAGTGGAGTGGAGAGGAGTTTAGTGAACCAGAAATTTGCTCACTTACTTAAACAAAAACCACGTGCACTAAAAGAACCGTTCACTGTAGAAATGGATAACGGAAAAACTGAGAGCCCTAACAATATATAAATAGGATGCAGTCTAACTCTAGATAGCCATTCATTTCCAATCGACCTCATGTCGGTCTCAATTAAAAGTTTCGATGTCATAATCGGCACGGATTGGTTGAGTCTTCATCATGCTAACATCATGTGTTATGAGAAGGTCATTCGTCTTAATCTACCGTCTAACGACACTCTAATTATCTATGGCGACAAACCCGGAACGAACCATCATGTCATCACGAGTATATAAGCCCAGAATTATGAAAGGAATGTCATGCATTCCTTGTTCATGTTGTCGATATGAGCCAAGAGACAAAAGACATAAAAAACATCCCAAAAGTACGAGACTTTCCTAACATCTTTCCAGAAGAACTACTAGGGTTGCCACCACAACGTCAAGTCGAGTTTAGAATTGACTTAGTTTCAGAGGCTACCCCAGTAGCCAAATCTCCCTATTGTCTAGCACTAGCTGAGATGCAGGAGCTATCCGGTCAACTTAGCAAACTACTTAGCAAGGTCTTTATTAGACCAAGCTTCTCACCCTGGGGAGCACCGATCTTGTTCGTGAAGAAGAAACACGGATCGTTCCGTATTTCCATCGACTAAAGAAAACTAAAGAAGCTTACCGTCAAGAATCGTTACCCTTTATCTCACATAGACGATTTGTTCGACCAACTCCAAGGGGGAATTACTTTTCAAAAATCGATCTGAGATCCGGGTATTACCAGTTACGAGTGCTAGAGGAGGATGTTGCGAAGACAGTCTTCGGAATTCGTTATGGACACTACGAGTTTGTAGTGATTCCTTTTGGATTGGCCAATGCACCCATAGTATTCATGGAGTTAATGAATAGGGTGTGTCGTCCTTACTTGGATCATTTCATCATTGTATTCATCGATGACATACTTATCTACTCTCGTAGTAAGGAGGAGCATAGTAAACATCTACGACAGATCATAGAAACACTACGGTCAGAAAACCTCTACATGTAGTTCTCAAAATGCAAATTTTGGATTCGAAGAGTCAAATTCTTGGGTCACATGGTTAGCGAAGAAGGAATTCACATGGACCCTTCCAAAATTAAGGCCATTGAGAACTGGTCAGCACCGAAGATGCCTACATAAATTCGTCAATTTCTAGGCCTCATTAGCTACTATCGCAGGTTCATTCAGAACTTCTCTAGGATCACGAAACTGTTTACTACATTGACCCAGAAAGGCGTGGCCTTTGACTAGGAAGAGAAACAAGAGAAAGAGTTCTAGACACTAAAGCGAGCCTTATGTAGCGCACCGATACTATCCCTCCTAAAAGGGATAGAAGACTTTGTGGTTTATTGTGATGCATCCAACCAAGGGCTCGGCTGTGTCCTTATGCAACGAGGTAAGGTCATCGCGAATGCCTCAAGACAACTAAAGACACAAGAGGTCAACTACACCACACACGATCTTGAGTTAGGAGCGATGGTATTTGCTCTGTAAATCTGGTGACAATAATTGTATGGTATTAAAAGCACTATCTTTATAGACCACAAGAGCCTTCAACACATATTCGACTAGAAGGAGCTCAATATGAGACAACGACGGTGGGTCGAGCTACTCAATCACTACAAATGCGGAATTCGTTATCATCCTGGTAAAGCCAACGTAGTAGCTGACACCCTAATTCGGAAAGAATACTCGGTTCGTAGAGTCAAATCATTGATGACAACTATCCATTCACATCTGTCCGCACAAATTAAGAAGGCTTAGCTAGAAGCCTTGAAACCTGAAAATGTGGCCGGTGAATCCCTAAGAAGGATCGATAAAAACTTGAAAGTCAAGGGTGGCGGAGCCTTATATCTCATGGATCGGGTCTGGACACCGAGGCACGGTGGTTTTAGAGACTTGGTCATGACTGAAGCGCACAACACTCGATATTCCATCCACCCAGGTTCAGATAAGATATATCTTGACCTCAAAAAGCAATATTGGTGGTCTAACATGAAAGCAAATATCGCTACCTTCGTGAGTAAGTGTCGTAATTATGCCAAGGTTAAGGTCGAATACTAGAAACCCTTAGGCTTACTACAACAACCGAAGATACCAGAATGGAAGTGGGAGCAGATCACGATGGACTTCATAACCAAGTTGCCCAAGACAACGGGTGGTCTCGATACCATTTGGGTGATTGTAGACATGTTAAAAAAGTCTGCACACTTCCTTCCTATCAAAGAAACTGACAAGATGGAGAAACTAAAAAGAACATACATTAGGGAGATCGTACGACTACATGATTTTCCCATATCCATTATCTCTGATTGAGATAGTAGGTTCACTTCAAGGTTCTGGCAGTCGCTACAAATTCCCCTAGGAACTAGGCTGGACATGAGTACAACCTACCATCCGCAAACCGATGGAAAAAGTGAGAGGACTATTTAAACTTTGAAAGACATATTGCGAGCCTGTGTGATAGAATTTGGGAAGGCATCGAATACTCATTTACCCTTGTCGAGTTCTGCTACAATAACAATTATCACACAAGCATAAAGGATGATCCATTTGAAGCCCTCTACGGCCGAAAGTGTAGAGCCCCTTTGTGTTCGGCTGAGGTGGTGACACACAGTTAGCTAAAGGACGAGTTCCTGATAGCAATCTCGCAGGTCCAGAAATCATTCGAGAAATGACAGAGAAGATCGTTCAACTTCGTGAACGATTGAAAGCCTCTAGAGACTGACCGAAAAGCTACGCAGAAAATAGACGGAAACCTTTGGAATTCCAGGTTGGTAACCGTGTTCTTTTGAAGGTATCACCCTGGAAGGGCTTGATATGCTTCAGAAAGCGTGGACAGCTAAATCCATGATACGTAGGGCCTTTCGAGATTATCGCTAGAGTCAGACCTGTAGCCTACAAACATAAACTACCTCAAGAACTTAGGAACGTACCCCCTACTTTCCACATTTCGATCTTGAAAAAGTGTCTACCGATGAGAATCTTGTAATTCCACTTGACGAAATCGAGATCAACGAGAGCCTCAACTTCGTGGAAGAACCAGTAGAGATCATGGACCGAGAGGTCAAGCAAACGAAGCAAAGTTGTACCCCAATAGTGAAGGTTTGCTAGAATGCCAAGCGGGGACCTGAATTCACTTGGGAGTGCGAGGATCAAATGAAACAGAAATATCCTCATCTCTTCGCTTAGATATTTGTAATTGCTTAAACTCTAATTTTGGGATGAAATACCCTCTAACGGGGGGATGATGTGACAATCCGAAATTTCTATCTTGTAAAGCCACTTAATACAATCTAATGTCAGACTTGTTTTTGGTATCTTTTTGCCTTGTTAAGGGTCTGTTTGAGTATTCTAAGCCTAGTACATTCAAGGATTATGTGTTAGGAAGTATCTACTAGAGTTCAATGTGCATCATTCAAGCCGGAAGACTCCAACACTTGGAGTTTACGATCATAAACTAGAGATTATGACCGTAATCTCTTGGTTGGCTGTGAATTCCTTCCATATGTGTGATATTCCTTCATTTTTCTTCAATTCTCACTCTTCGAAGTCAAGAAACTCGATTCTCTCTCAAGTATCATCATGACAATTCATCTTGAACTTCAAATGTGTAAGTGATCCTTCCATTTTTAAGTTGATATCCTTCTTAATCTAGTAAAACTTTATGATTTCATCCATGAATTCGTGTCTTTTGGGTAGATCTTCAACTCTTCATCACTTACACCAAGAACACCTACTAGTTCTTTGGGCTGTGAACACCCCTTCAAGCTTCAAAAAGTATGTATCCTTCCATATACTAGTTATCCATTAGGAGCTATTGAAATACACCCTTGAAACAACCATTTCCCAAAGAACAAAAGAGTTCATGGCCATATCATCTCCTTTAGCCGTAAACCCTCATGATCATCATTGGCTGTGAACATCATTGACCGTAAACTCCCTTGGTCGTAAGCACCTTGGCCGTGAACACCATGGCTGTGAACACCCTATCATGATTAGTTGTGATATACAGTAATTATACACCTATATGTGACATTATATGCTTAATAGGATATGTGTGTGCTCGAGGCTTCACTTGACACTTAGCATCCTATATCGATATTACATTCGAATAATCACTATAGGTGAGTTCATACCCCTAACTTATCTTTTAAATGATTTTAAATGCTTTTATGGGGCGCAATACAAGTAGAAACATTATAGTTATTATATCAATGACATGTGATTAATAACTATCAACAAGTGGATTTCTTATACTTCAAAACTGTGTTATCACACAAACTATTTCAAAATGTTTTATAAATTGACAACAAGTCATCTGTAAGCATTCAATTGGTTAAAATTCTTTTATATGTTAAAACTCCTTTTATATGCTAAATTCTTTATCAAACTCTTTTTAAAACTTATATATTATCAAAATCATGTCTATATAGATATAGTTATATATATATAAGGTTCAAACGGCTTAGGACTGATAACTCGCTTTATTTCATGTTCCTTGTTTCGTTGTGGACTTAGGGTATTGGTTGTTTGTCCGAGTGTTGTTTGGATCTTAGTTACTAGTAAAGGTGTACAAACATACTCTGTCATTCAAATAAAGGTGTACAAACATACTCATTCAAACAACATTACTAGTAAACTATAATAGGTATAGTTTAGAGGACTACTACTTACTATTTCTAATACAATGAAACATACAAGAGTCAGTTCATACATGAGTAAGTTCAAACATACTATAATGAGAAATAGGGAGGAACATACTATACATTGAGAACATACAATACACTAGAACAAAGAGAACACACTATACAAATACAAGAATACTATAACATTAATGTGAGCCACTACTTCATGGCATGGTAATATATTGTTGTGTCACGTTTTGTAAACAGACTCTCCTGGAGGGATATCGTGAATTTGGGTATAGATTCATATGGAATTGACCATCCTACACCTTGCTGCTAGCTACAGTGGGACCTTAAGGTCTACGGGTTACGAATTTCATACCATTTCGATGTCTCTGATCGTCGTTTTTTCTAGTCAATCAAGTATGGTTATAATCTCATCACATTTTACCTTAATTAAAGAATTGGTTTAAGGTAGTTAGTACAATAGTAGTTACTATATTCAATACTACAGTACATTTTATTTTCCTATTGCATTCACATTGTGATCTTCTCACATAAACATGTATGTAAACTATAATTTGGTAATTATAGTAATACTTGGGAAAAACACTCACTTTTACAAACAAACAACATGTAGAACATTCGGGTCTTGGTAGAAGGCTACATTTCAAGTAGAAAATATAGGAGTTTCAAGGAGATACAAACATTTACAAAAAACATTTACAAACACTTTCATCAAACTTATACAAACATTTGACACTAAAATACTTATGAACTCACCAGCTTAAATGTTGACCCTCTCTTTCAAAATAACTTGTATTCTCAAGTCGCTAGTAGACAGATATAGTTGGCCAGGTTTTTAGAAGATGGAGCACTTTCAGACTCGCCTTTCATTTTGATATATATATATATATATATATATATATATATATATATATATATATATATATATATATATATATATATATATATATATATATATATATGGTGTCTTACAAATACATTCAGAACACACATGTATAAATTATACTATTAATGCTATGGATTATGTTGTTTCTTGTTTTACAATAATGCATTGTTATGATACGGTACATGACGTCCTCCACCCCAAATGTTTCTGCCAATTCAGTTTGGGAGTGTGACATATATCATTTTACGCACTTGGAGTCAGCGGCATCATTGGGCTGAGGGAGGTGTTTGGCTGGTCTTTAGGAGCTGTTTTGCTTCTGGAAATGGTTAGTTGTGATACATTATCTATGTTAAATGTTGGTCATCAGCATATCGATCATTGGAATGTACGAAGGATTGGGAATCCTTCAGTTTTCATTTGTCGAGGGGACTTAGTAGAATTTAAGTGGGGGAGAACCGCTTAACTGTCTAGTATAGAAACAAGTGTGAAACTAGAATGCATTTTGCACCTGCATTAGGGGAGAGAAGGCAGTCCAAGTGATCGTATGAATGTAGGATTGCGGGAGCTGGGATCTAGGGAAAAACATCCCACCAATTGAGATTGTGTCTGCTCGATGTGATAACAGAGTTTTGGGAAAACAGGTTGGGATTTTAGTCAGGATTGGAGTTCAATCGGGTGTTAGACCGTGTGTGTGCTCAGTTGTGAGAAGTGTTGTAAGGCTACGGGGTAGCCGTAGCACTCACTAATGGTCAGATAATATGGAAACTGTTGTAAGACAACAGAATAGCCATTGCATTCATGGATTCGTTCATATGACTCAGGCTCGGGTGGGCCAATACACAAGGTTGTTATTACGTCACAACATAATTGGAATCAGGAAACGGTAGGTGAAAGGACACCTGGCATGATGTATGACTATAGTTATTCTGGTAGCATTCACCTTTTTGCGTCAGATTCAGTGGCAACAGGTGGTCAACCTATCATGATCGGATAGATCAAGAAGATTAAAGGAGTGATGAGTGGCAGTATAGATAGGGCAGTTATTTTTGGACGAGGTATCCTTCGGAGGTCGCGTGGGGCGAATGCAAGGTTTTTTGTTAGCTCAACAACCAGGTAGGAATCTGATATTTTGGATACTCGCAGACAAGATTGGGATCCAAGGAAGTCATTGTTGCTAAGGAAAGCAGCTAGACGGCGGTATGGTATTCTGAGTAGCGGAACTGATTTGGGATCCATATGTGGAGTAGTTGTTGATCTGGACATGCTAAGCCACTTGCAATGGGATCAAATGATCTCAAAGTAATCAGTTTGACTCTGTTACACAACTCTCGTCCGAGTCTAACCATTATGAATATGGATCCTTTACTCGAAGGAATATCTAGACTATCTGTTAAGACGGGCGTTCGACATCTAGACATGGTAAGTAAACTCATACAGTTCGTTACACCAATATAATCAGGAGTAGAAATGGTGGTTCGATCATTTATCCGTGAAGGGAAATTGTATTGTACGGTTCCATGGTAGGAGGTCTATCGAGGAGTCAGACGAATGTGAGGTCTTAGGATCCGAGGAGGCAGGAGTATCTGCATTAGATGAGGGATTTACCCTTCGCTGAGATTAGAGAGAGACTACTTTGGTTGGGATCAGTTACCTTGGGAAGCCCATCAGATGCTCGGGGTGACAGTAGTGTCCCTTGGGATGTTGGATGTTGGTATTTGTTAGGTTCTTAACGGGTTGTGATTTGTGGTAAGAGTTGGATACTAAAGTTTTATCAATGTCAAATTGATCTCAAGGGTTCACCTTAAAGAGCGACACACCGATCCGGGAAGCAGGGTTGAAGGCCAGGTATAGTGATTTCGTCAACATTTGGCCCTGATGGGCAAGGTGACGCATTGTGTAGGATTATGAAGGAATTTCAAACTGATTCATACTACTTACTGTCACACCCTAAAACCTAAACGGCATAATTGTTCGGGGGTGGATGACGTCATGTATAATATCAGAACAATGCAAAGTAGTAAACAAGCAACAACATCACCCATTTCATTAATAATATAATTCTATACAAGTGTGTTCTGTCAAATTATATAGACACCAAAAAGTACATCAAAATAAAATAGGAGTCTTGAACAAGCTCCATCTTCTCAAAAACCTGGCACCGATACCTGTCTACTAGTGACCTGAGAATACAAGTTATTTTGAAAGAAAGTATCAGCTTTAAAGCTGGTGACTTCATAAGTATATTAGTGTCTGAGTTTGTATGAAAGCATTTGTAAGATGTTTGTAAGATGTTTGTAAGATGTAATGTATAAGTTTTGTAAAGTTTGTATTTGTCTGAACTATCCTAGAAAACCCTATGTTTCCTACTAAGAGTAGCCTTCTACCAAGGCATCTAGTAACTGTGTGTGTCTCTTGTAAGAGTGTGTATTTTCCCAAATCCAACTATCATTAACCAAAAATATAGTTTTTACATTACCGTGCATCGTGTGAAAGTTCACGAAGTGAATGTAATGGGACAAATATTATAGTACGGTAGTGTTGTATTAAGTAACTATTATTGTACTTGATGGGTTTTGGTCATAAGACATCCTATGTGCTCATACAAACCCTAATGCTTGGATCTAGGTTTCTCTATTGTACATGCTTTGAATCCAAGACTATAAACCCTAATTCTAGCATATGGAAATCAGTATTAACATATAATTAGCTTTAAGAGCATACCTTGATTGTTATATAGCAATAACAATCCAATTCCTCCTTGAATTGACCTTGGAAAGCTGAGAGTCACAAGTGTCACTCCTCTAATGGCTTACAAACACCATAAGCAAGTGGAGAAGGTATAAAGAGAGAGGAGGGAGGTTAGAATTCGTCCTTGGATCCTCTTGGGAAGAAGTACACGAATTCTAAGGCCTTAGGGGTCTTTATATAGGGTTGGGATTAGGTTTTCAGTCCTTATCCTTATCTAGTTGCTTGCCTACCAAGCAACCATAAGATAAGTCTTAGAAACCCTTATCCTAGTCGAATTCTAAGGGATTTACACCTCAAATTCGTTCACCATATATATAAGATAATCCTTACCTTATTTTGTAACTATCACATAATTACAATTCAGCCCCTCTAGTTTAATTAATTACACTTGATCACAAAATTAATTCTTAATTAATTATTGACCAATATTAATTAAACAAATATGATTTTTCCTTTAATATATTATTCTTATAACATATTCATAAATCATAATAACCTCTCTCTCTTTATTTATTTCTCCAATCAAGTTGCTTTGGTGAAGGCAACCCAAAAGGACCATGCACCATCGGGTCAAGTACATACCAAAATAGTTATGGACTTAGACACTAATCCAACAGTCTCCCACTTGGATAAGTCTAACAACTATTCTGCGTATGACTTCGGATCCCGATCTGCAATCGTAGCTTTCCAAAGCCGCTGTCAACTCTGATCATATCAAATACGCGTGTCCTTAGATAAGGGATCATATATTCCTCCATTCTAGATATCATATGAGATATGATTTCAAATCATTCTCTTTGTACTACTTCTCGATTTCTGATTTATGACGACAGACTAATTGAACAAATCAAATTAGCCCTAGCCCGGCTGAGCATTTATGTTTGTCATCACTAAACCATCGAGGGGCCCAAAGATATCGCTTTTATCCTTCTTTGGATAAAAGGAATGGATAAACTTTGATACAATGCTCGCTTGCACTCACGCACCGAATTACACACAACAATATGTTTTATAACACCAAGTTACTAGTGCGTTTACATATTATCAATGTGCAACCGATTCACAAGATACAACTCACACATCTCGGTTTCAAGAATATAAGATGTTATCGTCTCACCAATCACTCGTGATACAATTCATGGAGTGATCCAAGTGAGCGTGGGTTTGATCCAATGCTCAAATCATATTCATAAGCACTCATGAACGTTGCAGCAAACATTTGCTTATGTCTAATACCTTATAGACAATCCACACACCAATTCATGACATTCTTCATTCATATCTACTTCCAACATATGAACGACTGTGGCCCGTTTGAATAATTCGATTATTCTTAATAAACTCAATTATTCTGGAAGTCAAAACATGCAAAGTGAAACACAAGAATAATACTAATCCCATATGGCCTCAAACCTTTGAGTATAAATAAAACGCCTTTTATTTATCACCATATTGATTACTCATTATTTGTCATTTCGGGTAATCAACTTCTTACTTGAATTCCAACACTTGTCCCATGCTCCTAGCATGTACACAATGTTTACTTTGTGAAATAGATCACATTGAACACATTTCCAATCTTTCTCATTTCACAACTCCAAATCCGTTTTTCATAAGTCAAAGAATATCAAATTCTTGCTACTTATAGAATATGCTAGATTCTAACATTCTATGCAACTATCCTTTCGTAATGTCACTGCACCAAAGTCACAAAGACTATTGCCAATGATATTACAAAGTCCTCTATCGGAGATTGTTACAAGACAATTCCATAGACGTGATGTCTCTTACTCAAAGTACATTCTTTGAACATCCTTTTGCATAGAAGTTTCTAATCTAGTCATAGATTTCTCAATACTCAATTCCCAATACGGACACACTTCCATATGATCCATATGACAACTCATTCTTAATAGAATCTTATCTATTCGTAATGATGTCGATACGGTCCATCCAATATGGAAACATTTCCATATTTTCCAATACTATACTTCCAACTACTCACAACCGACCAATCCTCGTCGAACTTGGATTGTCCTTTGATAGTTGTTTAATTATTTTAGTCAAAACCAATTCTAGTCCCTTTTCCCTCTAAATGCGTTCGACATTTGGAAAATTTTAGAATGGTCAAACATTAAAGCATTTGCAATCGATCCTATACCCAAAGCGTATGGGACACGACGCATAATGTTTTATTTGCTATGTTCTCAAAATTCGAATTGTGAAGAGGGATGCCATAATCATAATCGAAATTTTAAGAACACACTTTGTACCTTTGACTAAATTTCATTAACATTTCTCAACCTAAACCCTTAGATTTGAAATGAGGCATAATATTCTCTCCCTTAATTATAGCAAAACAACTCTTCAACTATTGCGACTTTGCAAAGTATGACTCATGTTTTCTATAATTAATATTGCTAACCTTGCAATACTTTCCTTAATAATCATACAATCATAACATTTATGCTCCCACTATCATGATGATTATTATAAAACATAACACTTATGCTCCCACTAGCTTCGACA
Organism: Lactuca sativa; assembly: GCF_002870075.4. Classification (NCBI taxonomy): domain Eukaryota; kingdom Viridiplantae; phylum Streptophyta; class Magnoliopsida; order Asterales; family Asteraceae; genus Lactuca; species Lactuca sativa. The sequence continues at coordinate 106,202,380 of NC_056627.2, forward strand.
TGTATTCATAAACATCTTAACTTTCAGAAAACAATACTTATTGAATTTCTTAAGTTCATGTTTTTAATACTTAGTGCTTTGATAATCTTTTATCAAGGTTTCTTGAACTTATACACATTTGCCTTCGATAGTTCATATGTGTGTCTAAACAATTAAGACTACTTGCCAAACCTCACAATTCAAATTATGGAAAGGGATACCGTAACCATAATCGAATTCGAGAATGCAATTTTACAATCACTATCTTCTTAAATCTTTCTTAGTGAAAGCATTTCCTCACAATCATTTTCATGAAGGAGGAAATCTTATGGCACTTAGATTTGAGCGGCGTATGTTTTTTTTTCCATGTGAATTTGTTAAAACCAAAGTTTACGACAAATTCAAACTCTTATGGATCGAACTTTCTTGATCTCGATTTCTTGCCTTTATGGTAGCACAGCTGCCCACCATGTCTTCCAAGTAGTTAAGCAGCTCACCCTTTCCTATCAATGTACCTTTCATTGATTAAGGTGATTTGCCTTTTATGCGTTCAAAATGAGAACTCATAGAACTCACATGCATAATTAACTCGATTGGATTGGCACATAATCAAAATAATGTTAACACGATAGGTTGTAAACCTCAACTCGTGTGCTAGTGATGATCGATAAGGTTTATTTGATTTGTTCTTGAAACCTTTCAAGACCATTAAGACTCCCACTGACTCCTTGACATATAAGATTCTCTTGTTAATAAACATTTCTTGACAAACAAATATTCAAGAGTTAGTGTAGTTTTTATCAAAACACTTCATAAATTGGTCCTAGTTGGTCTTTGTCTTATCCAAGACATCACAACTTTCCACATTTAATGAAAGCTACAAACCTTCTTAATACCTTTCACTCAATGTCACAATCTTAACTTTAAGATTTGTTATTGGAACGAAGTATGATTGAGTTATTGATTTAACCATTTCTTCAATTCTTGATTCCTCTTCATAGACATACAATTGTACTAAGACTCACTTAGAGGATCAATTGAGATATGGTTCTTAATCATTAAGACCTATCATAAAGCATAAAAGGTACTCTCCCTTCATCTTAGAATGGAGTAACTTTTATCTTTCTGCCTACTTGATTCTTCTTATTCGTTCTACTATTGATCTAAACCCTTTAATCAATTTAGAATTACACTTAATCTTGTAAGTATAATCATATTTACTAAGCCTTTAGTAAATCATGACGAATATCTTTGTTATTCTTATGGTGAACTTGATCAACATACTACTTTGTGTACTTGATCTCCTAGTCCTTCACTTGACACTTTGTCAACGAATTGATCTAATTTCCAAATATGAATTTCTCATTCATCATGCAACCAAGTTGCATGATTCCAAATTTCTGTCCGATTAAAATTTTGGGCGATGAGAAACTCTCCCTATTTGGTAAATTCTTGACATTTCCATAAATAACATAAACAAGAATCATATCCATTCGTTGTAGAAATATTCAAACATCGATTTTCATAATGACTTCATTGTAAGGAAATAAACAATTAAATAAATAAGTCAAACAAAATTTATTTTATTTATAAAAGCAGCGGAAAAAATTTGTCCTTACAATGCAAAATCCATTGAAAACTATGTACAAAAGAAAATTTCTGACAACTCTATCATAACTTTCTAAGCTCAAAATGTAATCTTCAAGTCCATGCGATCGAGATCCATCTCTTGTGATTAGATTCATCTTGCTTTCTCTTATCAAGCTTCCTTTCTTTTCACCGACCCTACAAAACATTCAAATGCAATCTTATTACATCATGTATTAAGAATCAATGAATAGGAACTTAATTGAGTTAGATAGTGGATATTTACCTAAAGCGCAGTCATACTTTTGACTCTCCCATCTCTTAGATTTCTTAGGTAATTAGGGTAACTTTATCTCCAATGCCCCTTCTCTTGGCAATAAAAGCAAATTGACTCTTTCGGAACAACACATGGAACTATTTTAGACATCGCCTTTCTCTTATGATCAACCTTTTCGATCATTGCATGTCTTTCATTGCCATTGTCTATATCCATAGAGGTCTTGAAGGCAGATTCACCAATTAACTCTGCTTTTCTATTGCGCCAAACCATTGATGATTCGGCAACAATAAGCATAGAGGTGAGATCTATAAGGGTCACGTCATGGTTCATCATATAGTACTCTCTTATGAACTCACTATACGAGTTAGGAAGTGACTGTAGAACCCAATCAACAACCATCTCTTCACTAATAACGGATCCCATCATTCTTAGTCTATCAATGTGCGACTTCATCCCGAGGACGTGTGCACACACCGACTTACCTTCTTTATGTTTACTTGCTAAAAGGGCTTGAGTGATATTGAACCTTTCAATTTTACAATCTTGTGGGTTAGGGAGAATAATTGGAGGAGGAGGAGGAAGTGAAGCATGATTTCTTGTTCCTTGATCGAATCGTGGAATATCATCTTCATGTGGAATGCTTGTTCCACGGGATTTGGGAAGACCATAGTTGTCAAACTTTGACATCTACAAAACGGGAGAAAAACGAATTCAAGTTAGTTGATTGATTGAGTCCTTGGTAAATCACCCAAATGAAGTTCCAAGGCTAGGACCCAATACAATATTCTACAACTCGGGAGAGGGATGCCGTAACCCAAATTGCAGAACATTTGAAGGTAAGTGAATGACGATTCACTAATTTCCACCATGAAAAACGAAAAAAATTTAAGTTTTAAATCTATGAAAACTCCTAGATCCTTTGAGATACATTGAACTTTCAATGGCATGTTTATATCTCGATATGCCCCTCTTGTTTGTGACTGGGATGCCGAGGATCACAAAGTGGGTGTGAATAACCTTGCAAACTACATGGTGCCCTTACATGTTGCAGTCACCTATTCGATGTGCCGGTAAACCACACACGCTCCACCGAACTATGACAAACATTGAGTCACCCTTTGCTACCTTTGCTTAGACCCATTTAGTGTGCCGGTTAACCACACACGCTCCACTAACGTCTTCGCAAGGGCACAAAGTGTAATTTCATGGAATTGCATCAATTCACTTTTGCCTAAGTAACTAAGATTGGGAATTTTATGAAAACATTTAGTTACTTTAGTAATTCATTATACTTATAATGGAAGGTTTCATCCTATCCTACCCGTTCGGCTAACGACCCTCCACTAGTCAAGAGTGCGGTGGGTAAGAGTGGATACCCATTCAATCGCCATTTTATAGGCAATTTCCTTAAACACCCCTTATAGACCAGCTTCGTGAATGAGGCCTACTAACGGTAAGACTGACCTTTAGTTATACATATATATAATGTTAGACCTTTAATGTTATATATAGTATAGGGTGTATTTTATACTTTTAAAATACTAGGTGGTCTAATTTAACAATTATACTTTTCATTCAATTAAATTGTAAACCTAAACTTTTATGGATTTACTAAACCTCTTTTAATTATACACCTTAATTAATTAATAAAACCATAAGGGTGTGATGTAAACTTTTTCAAAACAATACTAGAGTTTTAGAATTTAACATTCCTAATTAAACTTTTAACCAACTTTTAAATTCCAAAACTTGAGGGCAAGTTTTGAAACATTTCAACACCTTAGGGTTTAGAATTTAAATATGCATCAAAATTAAACTATATAATCAAAATTTAAATTCCAAAACTTGAGGGCAAGTTTTGAAACCTTTTTCAAAACATTAGGGTTTCAACTATTTAAATATCAAAACAACAAAACTTTTGGGGTTCAAATTTAAACTATAAAACCTAAAGGTCAAAATATGAAACTTTTCATAACAACAAGGATCAAATAACAAATAATTCAAATTAACATTTAATCACATAATTATCCATATTTGATGATTTCTTGCAAAATAATTTATCAATTTTCTTAAAATAATTAATCAATTATCTTATAAGGAAACAATTATCTTATTAATTGATAAATATCTTCAATTAGATTAAAAATATAGTCAAATATATCATATAATCGGATTAATATTAATCTAACATGATTAGGTAATTATCCCAATGCAAAAACAGCAAGAAATCCCGAGATAAGCACTGTCTGACGCACCGACTCGCCGAGTCACCCTCTGGAACTCGCCGAGTAGGGCTGACTCGCCGAGTCCAAGAGTGACTCGCCGAGTCAGGTCGAACAGTGAGGCTAAAACATGATTTTCAGTTACATCAAGCATCAATACAATAGAAACCAATCATGGCTCTGATACCACTGATGGGTTTTGGTCATAAGACATCCTATGTGCTCATACAAACCCTAATGCTTGGATCTAGGTTTCTCTATTGTACATGCTTTGAATCCAAGACTATAAACCCTAATTCTAGCATATGGAAATCAGTATTAACATATAATTAGGTTTAAGAACATACCTTGATTGTTATATAGCAATAACAATCCAATTCCTCCTTGAATTGACCTTGGAAAGCTGAGAGTCACAAGTGTCACTCCTCTAATGGCTTACAAACACCATAAGCAAGTGGAGAAGGTATAAAGAGAGAGGAGGGAGGTTAGAATTCGTCCTTGGATCCTCTTGGGAAGAAGTACACGAATTCTAAGGCCTTAGGGGTCGTTATATAGGGTTGGGATTAGGTTTTCAGTCCTTATCCTTATCTAGTTGCTTGCCCACCAAGCAACCATAAGATAAGTCTTAGAAACCCTTATCCTAGTCGAATTCTAAGGGATTTACACCTCAAATTCGTTCACCATATATATAAGATAATCCTTACCTTATTTTGTAACTATCACATAATTACAATTCAGCCCCTCTAGTTTAATTAATTACACTTGATCACAAAATTAATTCTTAATTAATTATTGACCAATATTAATTAAACAAATATGATTTCTCCTTTAATATATTATTCTTATAACATATTAATAAATCATAATAACCTCTCTCTCTTTATTTATTTCTCCAATCAAGTTGCTTTGGTGAAGGCAACCCAAAAGGACCATGCACCATCGGGTCAAGTACATACCAAAATAGTTATGAACTTAGACACTAATCCAACAGTACTAACTACTTAAACCAATTGTTATTTAAAGTACCATGTGATCGGCTTGTACCCTGCTACCGACTTGTCACACCCCCAAACCTGAACGGCGGAAACGTTCGGGGGCGGATGACTTCATGTGGTAACGTAACAAATGAATACATAGTAAAGAAAGCAATACAACCATCATATATATAATTGAAAGTTTACATTTGTCAAAAGTTACATGTTCAAAACTCAATTACAATATGATTTCAAAATACGAGATTAAACTGGCGCCTCAGCATCCCTTCATCAAAAGCGAAATGAATACCTGAAATTTACTGATTTCCTGGGACATACAAGTAATTTTGAAAGAGTAGATCAGCATTTAAGCTGGTGAATTTCATATGTATTTAAGTGACAATGTTTGAATGAAATGAAATGTTTTATCTTTGTTTGTTTGTGTTTAGAAAATCCTATATTTTCTACTAGTATAAAAGTAGCCTTCACTCAAGGCCAATGTTTGTTTCCAAAATGTATGTAAATGTAAAATAACCAACGAGTTTGAAAACCTTGTAAATCAATGCATTTTTAATACCCCTTGTGAGTTTTATAACCATACTATTGACTCTGAATGCCTATACACAACGTTCTTCAGGCGTTGGAATGTTATGATGTTTGTCACCCGAAACAGTGGACTGCAGCTAACAGTCAGGGCGCGGGTTGTCAAGCCCGTATAGATCTATACACAAACACCATGCTCCCCCTCCAAGGGATTCTGGTATATAATACAGGACTTGAAATGTGTACTCAAACGTACATGAAGTTAGTGTCTCACAAATCCGTGGTATAAAAGCAGATCTACTTGTTAAAATGTTACGTTTGTTCTTGTATACGAAAGTAAACTTCTTGAAATGTATGTTTCTAGTATATAAGAGTTAGAAATATGTTCGTAAAACTATACCTATTATAGTTTTCAAAAAGTGTGTCTTGTTTGTTTAGAAATACCTAGTAAAAGAATCACTTGTTTATGAAAGCATAGATTTTTGGTGTAGAGTCTAAGATAGAAAAGAATAATCTAAGAACAGTTTAGTTTATACATGCATTACAACAACTTTATATTTTAAAAGATAAAATGCTATTGTAACATATGTTATATATATATACAAGTTCCTTAAAGGTTTATAAATCGCATGTGATTTGAATATATAACAGTATATAAAAGAGTTTCTTTATGTAACACACGATAATACTCGTGTGTTTTACTTGTAATCCCCCCCTTGAAAGCATATAAAAGTATTTAGAATAATTAAAACGGTTGATTAAGGGGTATGAAACTCACTTGAAAGTTTTGGAGATAGCGAGATGGAAAACCGGGTAGAGTTTCGTCTCGGGAAACGGATTTTCCTCGGGATTCTCGGGAATCTCGGGAGTAAAATCGACCTTCGGGACTTGAGCCAAAAAGACCAGAGCTTTTGGTTTGAACGGACACAGAAAACGAGGCAAAGTTGAGAGAGAGAGGAGAGAAATGAGCCCTTTGTTTGGAAACCCTCGCATCCTATTTATAGTAAGGCTAGTCTGCCTCGGTACGCGGGGCGTACGCTCGTACGCAGCGCGTACGCGTACGTCATGCATGACCGAAGCCTCGACTGCCTCGGCCTCGGATGGGACGGGTTGCTGGGTACGTGGGTCGGATGGGACGGCGGGTCGGGTGGGACGTCGGGTCGGACGGGTCGGGGCTTCGGACGGGTCGGACGGGTCGGTTCCTTCGGATAGCGCGACGTGGACGATCAGAGGCCAATCCTCTCGGTTACGCAGGGCGTACAGGAGTACGCAGCGCGTACCTCGGATGAGGACGCTGACTCCCCTTCGGATAATATCCGAATTTTGAATAAAATAAATAATTAATTTATTTAATAAACTTAAAAAATTCATATCTTCTTCATACGAACTCCGTTTTCGATGGTCTTTATATCCTCTTGTAGGTGAGACTACGCGCTACAACTTTCGTTTAGACTCCGTCGGCAAATTCCAAAATTATTTTTTTATTATTTATTAAAAACCCATCGTGTTTAAGGAATTTCTTTGAAAATTCATAACTTCTTTATCTGATGTCGGTTTTTGCCAGACTTTTTACCGCTGGAATACCATTGTCGAGACCTTCGATTCTCGTTTAGGTCATTCCGGCCAAAAGTCGCTCGATTTCCGATTCGAGTTTTTAGCTGTCTGTTGCTAAGCCGAACTTGGAAAAATCATAACTTCGCTATATGAAGTCGGATTTGGAAGTTCTTTTCACGTACGATCATGGTTCAAAGACATTTAATCATAGAAGGACATTAAATAGAACTTATTTGTACATTTTATTATGAAAGTAAATTTTATTACTCATAAGTGGTTACAATACTTGACCCATTTTGGTCGTTACAAAGAGTTGAAATATCGGGTTGTCACATCATCCCCCCGTTAGAGAGAATTTCGTCCCGAAATTTAAAGTAGTAAAGATACTAGTGAACATGAAAGAGATGAGGGTACTTTTGTTTCATCTGATCTTCGCGTTCCCATGTGAATTCGGGTCCCCGCTTGGCGTTCCAGCGAACCTTCACGATGGGTATGCGACTTTGTTTTGTTTGTTTGACCTCTCGGTCCATGATTTCTACTGGTTCTTCCACAAAGTTGAGGCTCTCATTGACCTCGATCTCGTCGAGTGGAATAACAAGAGTCTCGTTGGACAGACACTTTTTCAAGTTTGAGACGTGGAAGGTTGGATGGATGTTACTAAGTTTGTGCAGTAGGTTAAGCTTGTAAGCCACAGGGCCGATTCTGGCAAGAATCTCGAAAGGCCCTATGTATCTTGGATTAAGCTTTCCACGCTTGCCGAAGCGTATCAAACCCTTCCAGGGTGAGACTTTGAGGAGGACTCGGTCTCCCACCTGAAATTCCAAAGGTTTCCTTCGTTTATTAGCGTAGCTCTTCTGTCGGTCTCTAGAGGCTTTCAATCGTTCACGGATCTGAACGATTTTCTCTGTTGTTTCCCGAATGATCTCCGGACCGGTGAGAGTACTGTCGGAAGTTTGCCCCCTGGCTAATTGGGTATCACCCTCCTCAGCCCAGCACAGAGGGGATCTGCACTTACGGTCGTAGAGAGCTTCAAATGGAGCAGCCTTGATGTTCGTGTGATAACTGTTATTATAGGAGAACTCGACAAAGGGTAAATGAGTATCCCATGCCTTCCCAAAGTCAATCACGCAGGCTCGCAACATATCTTCTAGAGTTTGGATGGTCCTCTCACTCTGTCCGTCGGTCTGAGGATGGTACGCTGTGCTCATGTCCAGCCTTGTTCCTAGGGAATGTTGGAGTGATTGCCAAAATCTTGAGGTGAACCTACTATCTCTATCGGAGATAATGGACATAGGTACACCATGTAGCCGTACGATTTCCCTAATGTATGTTCTCGTAAGTTTCTCCATCTTGTCTGTTTCTTTGATAGGCAGGAAGTGTGCAGACTTGGTCAATCTATCAACGATGACCCATATGGTGTCAAGTCCACCCGTCGTCTTGGGCAACTTGGTTATGAAATCCATAGTGATCCGCTCCCACTTCCATTCCGGGATCTCTGGTTGTTATAGTAAGCCAGAGGGCTTCTGGTACTCGACCTTAACCTTTGCGCAAGTAAGGCATTTACTTACGAAGGTAGCAATTTCTGCTTTCATATTAGGCCACTAGTATAGCTTCTTAAGATCCAGATACATCTTATCTGAACCTGGGTGGACGGAATACCGAGTGTTGTGCGCCTCAGTCATTACCAAGTCTCGGAAACCACCGTGTTTCGGTGTCCAGATCCGGTTCATGAAATATAAGGCTCCGTCACCCTTGGCTTCTAAATTCTTCTCCATTCCTCGCAGGGATTCACCCGCCACATTTTCAGGTTGCAAAGCTTCCATTTGTGCTTCCTTAATTTGTGTGGATAGGTGGGAATGGATAGTCATGGTCAGAGATTTGACCCTCCGACCAGTATATTCCTTTCGACTGAGGGCGTCGGCTACTACGTTGGCCTTGCCAGGATGATAACGAATTTTGCATTCGTAGTCATTCAGTAACTCAACCCATCGTCGTTGTCGCATGTTGAGTTCCTTCTGATCGAAAATGTGTTGAAGGCTCTTGTGATCGGTGAATATAGTACTCTTTGTTCCGTATAAGTAGTGCCTTCAGATCTTTAGAGCAAATACCACTGCTCCTAACTCGAGATCATGTGTTGTATAGTTCACTTCGTGTGTCTTAAGCTGTCGGGAGGCATAAGCGATAACCTTCCCTCTCTGCATAAGAACACAACCAAGTCCTTGATTTGACGCGTCGCAATACACTACGAAGTCTTCTATCCCTTCGGGGAGGGATAGTATCGGTGCGGTGCACAAGGCCTACTTTAGTGTCTGGAATGCCTTCTCTTGTTTCGCTTCCCAGTCAAAGGCCACACCTTTCTGGGTTAATGAAGTAAGGGGTTTCGCAATGCTCGAAAAGTTCTTTATGAATCTGCGATAGTAGCCAGCTAGACCTAGAAATTGACGAATTTCTATAGGTGTCTTTGGTGCCGACCAGTTCTCAATAGCCTTAATTTTGGAGGGGTCCACGTGTATACCTTTCTCGCTAACAACGTGGCCTAAAAATTCGACTCTTCGAATCCAAAATTCGCATTTAGAGAACTTCGCATAGAGTTTCTCCATTCGCAGTGTTTCTAGGACTTTTCGTAGGTGCTGACTACGCTCTTCCTCACTTCGAGAGTAGATAAGTATATCATCGATAAAGACGATGACGAACTGATCCAAGTAAGGGCGGCATACCCTATTCATTAGGTCCATAAATACTGCTGGTGCATTGGTTAATCCGAACGGCATACCACGAATTCGTAGTGTCCATAACGAGTTCGGAAGGCTGTCTTTGGAATGTCCCCCTCTAGAACTCGTAATTGGTGATATCCGGATCGCAGGTCTATTTTGGAGAAGTAGTTCGCCCCTTGAAGTTGATCGAATAGGTCGTCAATACAGGGTAGAGGATAGCGGTTCTTGACAGTAAGTTTGTTCAGTTCTCTATAGTCGATGCATATACGGAACGATCCGTCTTTCTTCTTTACAAACAAGACCGGTGCTCCCCAAGGTGAGAAACTTGGTCTTATAAATCCTTTTTGAAGGAGTTCATTAAGTTGACTGGAAAGTTCCTGCATCTCTGCTGGTGCAAGACGATAAGGCGACTTCGCTACTGGGGTAGCTCCTGGAATTAAGTCGATTCTGAACTCGACTTGGCGTTGCAGTGGTAATCCTGGTAGTTCTTCTGGAAAGATATCAGGAAAGTCGCGTACTACCGAGATGCTCTTGATTTCCTTCAGTTCTTGGCTTGTATCAACGATGTGTGCTAGGAAAGCTCGACAATCCTTCCGCAAGCACTTTCGAGCTTGGATGCACGAAATGATGCGAAGGTTTGTACTAGATTTGTCGCCATAGATAACTAATGTTTCGTTGTTAGGGAGGTTAAGACGGACTGCTTTCTCAAAGCACATGATGTCAGCGCGAAGAAGACTCAACCAATCCATGCCGACTATGACGTCGAAACTTTTAATTTGAACCGGCATGAGATTGATTGGGAAAGAATGGCCGTCTAATGTTAACGTACAACCCATGTATATGCGATTTGTGTTTTCGGTTTTTCCATTGGCCATCTCTACAGTGAATGAATTTTCTAACTTGCTAGGTTTAGGTTTAAGTAAATGAATAAAGTTTTGACTCACGAAGCTTCTCTCCGCTCCACTATCGAATAATATGCATGCGTATGAATTATCGAGAAGGAACGTACCAGCAACTATAGTTGGGTCAGCTACAGCTTCGTCGTGGCCTATTGCCAAAACTCGTCCTACACCTCCGGTGCCTGCTGCCTTAGGACAGTTTCTCTTGTAGTGGCCCACCTCGCCACAACCGTAGCAAGCCTGCCCTACACCCGCACCGGGAACTTGAGTGATCGGCTTTGCGGGTTCCTTGCAGAAACGGGCTGTGTGTCCTTTCTTGCTGCAGTTGGCGCACTGCATATCTCGACAAGGTCCATGGTGGTGGTAATTGCATTTGGTGCATTTTGGGAGGTTGCCTATATAAGGCTTTGTTGGGTAGGTATTTGTAGGGGCTGTAGCAGGTACGATGGCAGCATTTACTGACACCAGTTGTTTCTTTGCGGATTCTTGGGAAGACCCACCCTTCCCTTTAATCCACACTCTCTTCCTGTCGTGGTTGTTGTTGTTGTTGTCGTTGTTGTAGTTGTTGTTGTGGTTGTTGTTGTGGTTGTTTCCTTTCTGTGGTGTTGGTGCAGAAGTGGTTGAGTTCTGATGACCTCCGTAGTCGATCAGAGATTGTGCCAGTTCCTTAGCAGTTTCAAAGGTGTCAGGTTTAGAAGCTAACACGCTTGATCGCATTTGGGGCGTCAGTCCCCAGATGTACCTTTCTATCTTCTTGCTCTCGGGAGCAATCATATCTGGACAAAGGATTGCCAGTTTGCAGAATCTGTTGGTATAAGTAGCGATGTCGGTACCCACCATTCCGAGAGTCCATATCTCGTGCTCAAGCTTTTGAATTTCTCCCCGTGGGCAGTATTCTCTCATCATCATGGCCTTCAAGCTCTCCCAGCTTATGGAGTTTGCCACGATTAGGGTAAGTACTTTAACGTGGCCATTCCACCAAGTTAAAGCTTTATCGAGAAGGGTGAAAGTTGCAAATTTGACCTTGCTGTGCTCGGGACAGGAGTAGATTTCAAAGACTGCCTCCGTCCTTTCAATCCACTGCCTCAGGGCCATCACACCACCAGTACCATAAAACATCCGGGGCTTGGCATTAGTGAAGTCCTTATAGGTGCATTCTCGAGGTGGTCCATGACTCTCGCCATGGTTGGATGGGTGTGTGCCAGATCCCGAGCCATTAGCACTAGAGTTATTGATCTGTGACATGGCAGCTGCCACCGCTGCGGTGACTGCTGCTTGAAACATTACATCATCAAATTGGGGTGGTGGAGGTGGTGGTGGTATAGGTGCTTCCTCACCGTTGTTTCGCCTTGGGTTCCTATGCGGAGGCATCCTTCAACTATAGATTGAAAAGACAAGGATAAGAATTTCATAGAATGGAAAATGTATGTGTCTCATGAACTAAATCGCTATAGTTCAACAACAGATGATAGTATGAGTCTTATAATAGAAAAATGAAAGTTATTTGTAAGACTGAAGGTATGAAACAAGTATTTGGGTTCACAAAGACCATTCAAGGTTCGAACGAAATACTTAACATAGTAGTAATAGTGCCACTTATATTAATATAAAAGATGTTACAATGATCATGAAAATTTGACCCCTATAAGGGTCTCCGATTACAAAGTTCGAGAAATTTAAAGACTTTTAGCCGAGGTCCTAAGCTATAACAAAATTTGAGTCCTTGACAAGCACTACTTGCGTTGAAGGTTGCGCTTGGAGCTTGACTCCGTATCTGATTGCTTTGACTCCATTAGACGCCTATCGAAAGCGGCTTGTTGTTCCCTTAGTTCGGCGAGGGCCGCAATCATTTGCCCTTGAAACGCTTCGGTTTGGAATTGGGCGTTGTCTTGCATCTTGTCCAACCTACGGATGTCAGAAGTGTGAACCTGCACTTCCACGTTGATATCCCGGAGTCGACTAGCTTGTACTCCAGACTGATAGGACTGATTGACTAACTTACCCACCATTACCGGGAGTCCTCGATCAGCCGAACCTCCGCCGCGGACATCATAGAAGTCCCGGTAGATGCCGTAGGGAGGGCGTAGGTTTTGCTGTTGGCTCCAATGGTGGAGGTGACTTCCCCAGACGGGAGTCGGTCCTTGAAAGTTCATTACAACAACTTTATATTTTAAAAGATAAAATGCTATTGTAACATATGTTATATATATATATATACAAGTTCCTTAAAGGTTTATAAATCGCATGTGATTTGAATATATAACAGTATATAAAAGAGTTTCTTTATGTAACACACGATAATACTCGTGTGTTTTACTTGTAATTCCCCCCTTGAAAGCATATAAAAGTATTTAGAATAATTAAAATGGTTGATTAAGGGGTATGAAACTCACTTGAAAGTTTTGGAGATAGCGAGATGGAAAACCGGGCAGAGTTTCGTCTCGGGAAACGGATTTTCCTCGGGATTCTCGGGAATCTCGGGAGTAAAATCGACCTTCGGGACTTGAGCCAAAAAGACCAGAGCTTTTGGTTTGAACAGACACGGAAAACGAGGCAAAGTTGAGAGAGAGAGGAGAGAAATGAGCCCTTTCTTTGGAAACCCTCGCATCCTATTTATAGTAAGGCTGGTCTGCCTCGGTACGCGGGGCGTACGCTCGTACGCAGTGCGTACGCGTACGTCATGCATGACCGAAGCCTCGACTGCCTCGGCCTCGGATGGGACGGGTTGCTGGGTACGCGGGTCGGATGGGACGGTGGGTCGGATGGGACGTCGGGTCGAACGGGTCGGGGCTTCGGACGGGTCGGTTCCTTCGGATAGCGCGACGTGGACGATCAGAGGCCAATCCTCTCGGGTACACAGGGCATACAGGAGTACGCAGCGCGTACCTCGGATGAGGACGCTGACTCCCCTTCGGATAATATGCGAATTTTGAATAAAATAAATAATTAATTTATTTAATAAACTTCAAAACTTCATATCTTCTTCATACGAACTCCGTTTTCGATGGTCTTTATATCCTCGCGTAGGTGAGACTACGCTCTACAACTTTCGTTTAGACTCCGTCGGCAAATTCCAAAATTATTTTTTTATTATTTATTAAAAACCCATCGTGTTTAAGGAATTTCTTTGAAAATTCATAACTTCTTTATCTGATGTCGGTTTTTGCCAGACTTTTTACTGCTGGAATACCATTGTCGAGACCTTCGATTCTCGTTTAGGTCATTCCGGCCAAAAGTCGCTCGATTTCCGATTCGAGTTTTTAGCTGTTTGTTGCTAAGCCGAACTTGGAAAAATCATAACTTCGCTATATGAAGTCGGATTTGGGCGTTCTTTTCACGTACGATCATGGTTCAAAGACATTTAATCATAGAAGGAAATTAAATAGAACTTATTTGTACATTTTATTATGAAAGTAAATTTTATTACTCATAAGTGGTTACAATACTTGACCCATTTTGGTCGTTACAAAGAGTTGAAATATCGGGTTGTCACACGACTCAATAGTAAAACGACGATGTAAGACGCCGCTAGAAATGACATTTGGCACCCGTAGACTTGCAAGTCCCACTGTAGCGAGCAACAAGGTGTAGGATAGTCAATCCAATATAGATCTATACGCAAACTCATATGCTCCCCAATTAAGGAGATTCTGGATACAAAAATGGTCATGGAAGGTAGTGCCATGACCCATTTAATGGCTCACACAACTGAATGTAATGTATATGTAATGCATGTGCTAGCTGTATTGTTTGTTCTTCCTCTGTCTAGCATGTACGTTTGTTTCTCATCACTATGTATTATGTTTTTTTCTCATCACTATGTACTATGTTTGTTTCTCATCACTATGTATTATGTTTGTTTCTCATCACTATAAGTTATGACTCATGTATGAACTGACTCTTTGTATGATTCATTGTTCTAGTATTAGTATTAGTAAAACCCTAAACTACGCCTATTGTCGTTTACTAGTAATATAAGTTGTACGTATGAACATGGGAGTATACCCCTGCTACCCAGGGTATTAAATTGACTGGAAGAACCTTTATGACTATATTGTAGTTCCTAAGTTCTTCAAACATTACTTATATGACTATACATATCTAGGCATGCAATTTAGAATATAAAAGTATAAAAGAAGTTTTGTAAAAGCATTTGATATATAAAAGAGTTTTTAAGACAGTTTGTAGTAAAACAGTTTAGTAAAATAGTTTCAAAGTAAGAGATTCACTTGTTGATAGTTATTAATCACATGTGATTGAGATAATAACTATCATAACTTTACTTGTATTCCCCCTCCCCATAAAAGCATTTATAAACATTTAAAAACATTTAAAAGGTTAATTAAGGGGTATGAACTCACCTGTAGTGAGTGATACGGATGAACTAAAGATGTAGGATTGCTAGGTGTCAAGTGAAGTCTTGAACACACTCTATGATCCTAGTTAACATATAATATCACTTATATGTATCCAATTAGTCTTTAAACAACTAATAAATAAAGTTAAAACGCCCTAGGACATGCTAAACACTTTATACAAGTGTTATAAGTCCCAAGGATTACATCTAAGTGTTGTAGGGAAAGGCTAGTGTGTTTGGGGTTCATGGAAAACTCCATTAGCGAGTTTACGGTTTTCTGGTCACAAAAAAAAGAGTTTACGGTCGTAAGCTCTTGAGTTTACTACCGTAAGCTCACACGCTTTTGACCATTTGTTGTTTGAAGCCTTAAAAGTCCCTAGAAGCTTTTCTACTTGAAGTATGTGACTAAAGAAGGAACTAGGCCACCATTTCATTCCTATTTGGAGTTTACCTTTTCTAAACAATTTTCCTTTGAGTTTACTTCCGTAAACTGATAAGGTTTATGGTATTTTGGGGGTTTTCAAGTCCTTAATTCATCAAAGAATGGATCCATGTTAGTTACTAAGGCATAGGAAGGAAATTTGGTCATTTATACATGCTTTGGGGTGTTTACGGTTTTGGGAGCTCCCCAAACCGTAAACACATATAAGTGGGAAATTTTTGTTTCTTTTCATGTGATAAACACATCAAGGAGGGATCTAGACATGTCCCTAAGGCATTGTGAAGGACTAAGGCACCTTAGGGCACTCTTTGGCACCTTACTTGGTTTTTACGGTTTTGGGAGCTTCCCAAACCGTGAACACCTTGTTCTTGGTGTTCTTGGGACATTTCCTTGATGTAAAGATGTATAACAAGCTTTATAAGACACTAGGATATAGGTACTTACTATATGGAAGCTTGAAATGAGCTAATAGTCCAAGAACATTAGTGTGTGTTCTTGGTGTTCTTGGTGTTTTGGAAATCTAATCAAAACATGAAATTTGATGGATTAAAAGATGTATAATCACTAGTTGTTATCATATAACAACAAATCAAGCCAAGAGGTACTTACGTTTTCGAGAAATCGGGTGACAGACGGGATGGTAGTTGAGAGTGTTTGGAGTTTGCTCCTGAGTTTGCAAGTAAGAAATGAGGTAATTTAGGGAGTAAACTCATGCTTAAGGCATGAGTTTACGGTTTTGGAATAATTTTCGGCCCAAACATAAAAGTTTGGCCATGAATTCCTTAACTACGTGGTACTTGCGGTTTTGAAATTTCAAGACTCGAGATGGCAATTCCTATCACCCGTTCGTGTAAAGATTAAGTATTAAAATAATCAAATGAACTTTCAATTTGCTAAAAAGAAATAAAAATGAACTTGACTTATAAATTGAAGTGATTGACTTTAGGGTTCGACCGAATGAAAATTTCGGGTTGTCACACTTGCTACATCTCAGGCATGTAAGTGTTTCGGCAACGATTCTGTGTGGTTCATTTGGTTGATATCCAGGATAAAGAATGCCTTAATCAGGAAAGGAAGTAGTGGCAGATATCTAGCAGAAAATGAAGATCTTAAAGACATAAGGTAGCAGGGTTAGTGAAGGTGCAGTGGGAAACATTAGTCGGAGTAGTAAGTGAATACAGGAAGTTGTGGGCGTGACGCGTGAGTAGTATCCAGATGAGGTGACTACAGCAGACTTCGAGCGTGAAGTCTAGTTTAAATGGGGAAGAGTTGTAACACCCAGAATCTAGAAGGTCACATATGAAAGATAAAACTTCATTTATAAGTCCAACTCACCGAGTTCAATGGTCACATAAAGAAGATAAAACTTATTTTTGGAAGACCAAATCGACGAGTTGGATGGAATTTAGGAAACCCTAATTCTGGGATTTTGTAACCTATTTAAACAACTTAAACCTCATAAGTTAGCATCATTTCCAGCCTCCACTGTCCAAAACCCTAACCTCAAAATTCAAAGGCACTTTTGAGTGATTGTGATCCATTTTTGAGGGTGTTGAATGTATTTCTAGCCACTTGAAAGGAAACAAAGTATGGGGATATAAGAAGGAGCTACTAGGTCCAGGAACTGGCCACATCTTTGATGTATACAGTCGTCACCGTGACTTGTAGTTAACTAGATCTCCCTTCTTGAAGTTTTAGCTAGAGTTTTGGGACTTTGGTTAAGTTGTCCAAAGAGAAGAGGTTTACAAGGGTTGATGGAGTAGATCTGACACCTACATGCCCTTCTGAGGCTTAAAGTTGTAAATTTTAATAGCCTCTAGGTCCCGTTCATGAAATATGTCCATTATGAAGCCATAAATGAGCCTTAGAGGGTGTTTCTAGCATGCATGAGTGTAAAGTCAGAAACTTTACATGATTTTCCCACCTTAGGACATCATATTTGTTTTTTGGAACGTTGTAGTTGGAATTTCAGGGCTTAATGGGTCAAGACCCTCTTTAAGGAACATAGGGTTTGAGTTTAAAGCTTAATGGATGGCTCTTAAAGTTAAAGCTGGAAACTTCACCCTTCTGGACATCATTTTGGAAGAGATCTGAGCTTTGGAATCCTTGGATTTAAGAGAAATTACTTAATACATTAAGTAGGATTGATAGACTGAAGAACTCGACGAGTTCATGGGTGAACTCGACGAGTTCATGGGTGAACTCGACGAGTTGGTCTGCGATTATCCCGATTCTGGCGAAAAGGGGAAACTCATTGAGTAGTAGGGAAACTCGACGAGTTAGGTCGAGACATCATAATTATGTCCTTAAGGGGAACTCGACGAGTTGAGGTATAACTCGACGAGTTGGGTTAACATGGAGCATTGAATTTGACTTTTAACTTTGGGTAAGTTAGTCCCAAGGGGTGCTTGGAGTAAACGAAATTATAATAAAGGTGATTATGGGTTTAGGATAAGGTCGGTAAGGGGTTAATGCCCAATTTGGAAAATTGGGCCATTGATAGATCTATATACATTATGGCGTTGGGCTTTTAGGCTTGGGCCTTATTGTTGGATCATACTGGGCCAGGGCTAGAATGGCCATTTTACCCTATGTATGGATTAAGGATTATAGTAAGGAACCTAACTGCTAGTTGGGTATATTGATTGGCATTGATAACTTGGGAAGCTGACGGGGTAGCAGCTAAGGATTTCATTTAGGGAGATTTAGCATTCGAGATGAGTTTCCTCATTATACTAATGGGTCGAAGACACCAATATCGGACCATGTTATTTATTTGCGATGTTTGTTGCATGTGTGATATCAATGTGTTAGGTATTTATTTGAAGACCATGTGGGGGTTCCCATGGCAGATAGTAAAGTCCATGTGGGGGTTCCTATGGCAGTTAGTTATATGTGGCATGCTAGTTGTCTTCGTTACTCTTTCATGTAGTGGTAAATTGCGAATGACTTGTCAATATGTTATGTATGTGTATGAAGACCATGTGGGGATTCCCATGGCGGTTAGTTAAGACCATGTGGGGGTTCCCATGGCGGTTAGCTTATTTAGTTGTTGTGTTTATTGTGAATGTGTTATCCATATGTATGCATTTATTATAACACCATGTGGGGGGTCCCATGGCAGTTAGTTAAGACAATGTGGGGGTTCCCAGGGCAGTTGGTAAGACCATTAGGAGGTTCCTATGTCAGTTAATTACACCATGTGGGGATTCCCATGGCAGTGGGCTAAGACCATGAGGGGTTCCTATGGCACCTAGAGTAAGACCTTGGAGGGTTTCCACGACTTCCTCACTAAGCTTCATGCTTACATTTTTGTTTATGGTTTTAGGTATCATTGGTTTGGAAAGGAAGGGCCCGGCTTCATCGCAACGCATACACCCGTGTTTCCATTGTGATTTTGGGATGAACTCATATAAATGTTTTTAATTAGCAATCTTTCTGGAATGCATGTATTAAAAAGATATATGTGTTTTGACTATAATAAAATAAAAAAAATTTCATTGATTTTTGGGTCGTTACATGTTATCGGCATTACGAGTTAGTAGTGATGCCTTTTAGGTTCACCAATGCCCCGTCCGCATTTATGGACCTCATGAATTGCGTGTGTAGGACAATATTGGATCAGTCGGTGATAGTATTTATTGATGATATCCTGGTCTATTCCAAGACCCAGGAGCAACATCAAGAACATCTGAGAGAGGTGTGTGATACCCTTAGGAGGGAGAGGTTGCACGTGAAGTTCTCCAAGTGCGAGTTCTTGTTGTGCGAGGTGCAGTTTCTGGGACACGTTATCAATCAGGACGGTATTCTACTCGATCCGAAGAAAGTGGAGGCCTTGATGAGATGGGAGGTCCCGAAGTCCCCAATCGGAGATTCGGAGCTTCCTTGGACTAGCTGGATATTATTGAATATTTATCCAGGACTTCTCCCAAGATAGAAGTATCCCTGAACCAATTAACGAAGAAGACTTACGTTTTCTGCTGGGGACCTGAGCAATAGGAAACAGTTGAGACTTTAAGGAAAAGTTATGCGAGGCGTCAATTTTGACACTACATGAGGGTTTCGAGAATTTTGTAGTCTATCGTGACGCATCTATTTCAGGATTGGGCGTGGTCTTGATGCAGAGGGGGCATGTTATTGTGTATGCCTCAAGGCAGTTGAAGCCTCACGAGGGGAATTACCCGACGCATGATTTAGAGTTAGGGGCAACGGTTTTTGTCCTCGAGATTTGGTGACACTACCTCTATGGGGTCTGTTCTACCATTTACACAGATCACAAGAGTCTGAGGTACCTGATGGATCTGCCAAATCTGAACATGAGGCAGTGTCGGTGGTTGGATGTGGTGAAGGACTATAATTATGAGATCCTTTACCACCTAGGCTAGGCCAATGTGGCGAATGATGCGCAGGCATTCGCACCTCCGGTTAGAGATATTTGTTTGAGGATGACAATGGTTACTCCGCATTTGGAGCAGATTCAGGAGGCTCAACGGGAGGCTGTGAAGGAGGAGCACAGGAAGAGTGAGAGTATCGTTGGTCATATTTCCTCCTTTGATTATGATAGCCGTGGGCTATTGACACTGCATCACAGAGTGTGGAATCTATACTCAGACGTTGTGCGCCAAATCTTGATGGAAGCGGCACCCAAATCCAGATTTTCCATCCATCCAGGGAGACGAAGATTTATATTGATCTTCATCCTAATTACTGGTGGCCCTGCATGTAGTGGGATCTAGCGTGGTATGTCGAGAGGTGCTTGACATGCAGGAATGTCAAGGTCGAGCACCAGAGACGTCATGGAAAGATGCAATTGTTGGACATCCCTGTGTGGGAATGGGAGGATATTACGATGGATTTCATCACTAAGTAGTCACGGACAGTGTGAGGAGTTGACATATGTGTCATCATGGATCGATTGACCAAGAGTGTCGATTTTATACTAATCTAGGAGTGTATTTCTGCCGAGAAGTTGGGAGACATGTATATTAGGGAGGTCGTGGCTCGGCACGGGGTACTGGTTTTGGTGATTTGCGACAGGGATATGTGGTTCACTTTCAGATGCTTGAAGAAAATTCATGAAGAGTTAGTTACCCATTAGCATTTCAGCACGACCTTCTACCCACGGATGGAGGGTCAGAGCGAGCGTCCCATTCAGGCATTGGAGGATATGGTACGAGCGTTCATTCTAGGCTTTGGTGGTAGCTGGAATACCTACCTTCCTTTGGCAGAGTTTTCTTATAATAATATCTACCACGACAGTATCGACCAACCTCCCTTTGAGATGCTTTACCAGAGGAAGTAAACAACCCGTATATGTTGTTGTGAGGTCGGTCAGCGGCTCATAGGGAGTACCGATGTGGTGCTCAAGATGACTAAGATGATCCAGCAGGTCAGTAGTAGACTCTAGACGGCTCAGAGTCAGTAGAAGAGCTACTGTGATAGACGCCAATCATACTTAGAGTTTCAGGTCGGGGATATGGTTCTCCTGGAAATGGCACCATGGAAAGGCGTCATTCACATCGGGAATCAGGGCAACTTGGGCCCCAAGTATATCAGACCCTTCTGGATATTTACTTGGGTGGGCACGGTTGCTTATCGATTGGATATTTCAGAGCAGCTCATGTAGATCCACAACACTTTTCATGTCTCACAGCTATGAAAGTGTATAGCTGATGATTCCGCAGTGGTCCCTCTGGAGAACATTCAGGTATATGATTGTCTTAACTACATCGAGAGACCGGTAGCTATTCTCGGCAGGAAGTTGAAGGATTTGAGGAAAAAGAGGGTAGATTTGGTAAAGGTGCAGTGGCAGCACCGTAATGGCTCGGAAAGGACATGGGAGTCATAGGACGAGATGAGGGAGCATTACCCAAAGCTATTTCTAGCAGCATCATACTTTTAGGAAAAAGTCTAAATCAAGTGGAGGAGACTTGTAATGCTCATGATTTTTTAGGTAGTATTATCACTACTTATTCAAGTTATATTATGCATATATTCGATTTTGAGGGTTAGGGCGTACAAGGTGTATGCACGGTGTTCGCAAGTGAGGTGCAGAGCGGGAGGTCCCCATGCATACACTGGGCCTACCCACACGTATGCTGGGCATTGGCTGATCATATGCAAACCCTAAATTTTAGGTTTTCCACCCTATTTAAGCTTCTTATAACCCTGCAAACCCTTTCCTCTTAGCCTCCAGTGTCTCCAAAGTGTCCAACTCGAACCCTAACCCCCTTTCTTGTATCTTGAGCTTACTTTGAGCTTTTTGGTGTTATTTTGGTGGTTTTAAAGAAGAAGGAGCTTGAAGAAGGAACAAGAACTTGGAGAGGGTTTGTAGATCTAGAATATTGGCATCATTGCTAACCCATTTGAGGTATAAGGCTTTAAATTTGATCATTTCATGCTTAGATTTAGATTTGGGGTGTTTTATGTCTCATTTTGGTCCCATACTTAAGGTCCTTTGAGTTTCAAAAGTTTCTAACCAAATGAGCTATCCTTTTTGGCTCTTAGAGGTGTTTAGAACCATAAAAATCGGATATGATGGTTTAGCCTCAACCATGCAAGTGTTAGATGGACACTAACTCAACTTATGGACTTAAGGTGTTTCTTAATCCCCACCCATGCATGCAAAAGCATAAAGTTCTTATGTTTATGGTTTAGGACGTGGTTAGGAGCCAAGATCTACGTTCTGGACGTTAGGACTGAATGGCTTAAGTCAAAAGAAAAAACCTTGGGTGGCTGGTAGGAACGTTGGGCGTACCCCCTAGCATGTTGTGTGTGTCAGGTCAGCTTCTCGCCTCTGGTCAATGTCGAAGTATGTCGGGCGTACCTTCTGTGTATGCCGTGCATACTCGTGTAGTGGGTCTTTTTGGGACGAGCGTGTTGGGCTTAGAATTGATGGGCCTCAAACCCACCTATGCACTAAAACCCTTGTGCCTGGGATTAGGATTATTATATTGGGCCTCACTGGGCCTTAAAGCCTAGTTAGTTGGACTTGGACATTTTATTATGAAAGTTGGGCCTTTGGAGGAAAAGGCCCAATAGGACAAGGAATAGGGAACCTTTGCCCTATGTGGTAGAATTGGGCATTTGGAGTTATTTTTGGATCTAATGGCTAATTAGGAAGTTGTTCTGCTTTAGAGAGAGGAGCCCAAAGTCATCCGCAAAGTTGCTATGCTTTAGGGAGAGGAGCCCAGAGTTATCCACGAAGTACGATTCTACATTCATAGTTAAGGTGAGTCTCCATTCATATAATCCACGGGTCGAAGGCACTAATGGCCGCCCACTAGTATTGATATAGCTTAATAATTGTCTTTGCGACAATTATTAAAATGGTATGTATTGTTTGATTTTTATGTGAGATATGCATGATTTTATATGGTAGTGGTAGCGGTGAGATAGACCCTGTAAACGGTAGCAATTATACCAAAGGGTAGGTCGGGAACCCAGATATGCCTAACAAGGGTAGGTCGGGCACCTAGATATGTCTGGCAAGGTAGGTAGACAACCCAGATATGATCAACAGGGTAGGCGGGCATCAGAAAATGCATGACAGCATGTTGTGTTTTATGTGGTATGGTGGGAGAAACTCACTAAGCTTTATGCTTACCTGTTCAGTTTATGTTTCAGGTACATTCAGCTCAAAGGGGAAAAGGGATGACTTGATCACATCGCATCACACTATGATTTCCGCAATTGGGATTTTGGGATTTATACTCTGATGATGACTTTCTATGTATTTTCTTGATTGTATAACTAAAACTATTTCCTGTCGTCATGGTTTTGAAAACATTATTGTTCTTGTCATGTTTTGTTAAACTAAAAATTAAATTTTTTGGTCGTAATTTTGGGATGTTACAATTGAGACTGTTGGTGATTACCTCCTCTTAATATTGTATTCACTCCTTTATCAATTTGCTCGTTTAACTATAGTTTCATTAAATTTTAGTGTTTTAATCACTAGAGAACAACTTTGTTAATTATGAGCTCCTTGCGCATTCGGTATTTACTTACCCTTGCTAGTTGTTGTGTTTAATCTAATTTGTAACATCCCAAAAATTCAGGCCAAGAGTTTTCATTTTTAAAAGAGAATAATAGCATCCATTCCTTTAAATTCCAAATCATAAAAAGCATAGTTTACTAGACATGATTCAATGTATCAAAAAAATCAAAGTGTTAAATATATTAATGCAAAAATCTAAAAAAACTAATAACAACGATGTGCATGTAATGTATCAAAAAATCAAAGTGCTAAATATATTCATGAAAAAATCTAAAAAAAACTAACAACAACGATGCGCATGTAATCTGGTCAAGTTGGAGCGTTTCCTTGATCCAGGGAAGTACATGAAAATCATTAATTAACAACTATAATCATAAATTTTAGTGAGTTCCCAAATATTACAAACATCATAGTAATAACTATACACGCAAGTATTCGGCCTCTATAGCTCAGGACCAGTTTCGATCTCGCTATCATCCTAATCGGGTACTCTTTCACTCAACGCATGTCCAAACCTTGTCATCAAACCACCAAACATTGTTTGGCTCACAGCCTACCTTGATCTTGTCATCAACCCAACAAGACACACAACATATCAATCAATAAGCAAACAAGCAACAAGCCTCAAACCACAATCTATAATCAAGACTCTACTGGTCTACCTAACTTACTAACACGTCATAGTATTTCACAGGCATCCAACACAGGGGACCCAATCATGACATCACTAATATCCTCTCATATATGCTCTCTCCGATCACCCAACAACCTGCTATGCGAATCACATATTTGAGTTTTACTATTCTTGCATCTTTGACTCAAACTCTCACACCATCAACAGAACAATTGTATCAGACCCCCAGCCGAGGTAGTGAAGCTATTTGATTAGGTGTCTAAGTCAATAACTAAATTAGTATAATCTTGAAATATTAGCAAAGTCCTTTTAGGTTGCCCTTAAATCTAGTAATTGAAAAGGATGACTTTTAGAGACAAATATTGATTTGTTGATTTATTATATTTATTAATATCTTCTGAAAATAATATATTAATTAGAAATTGTATTATTTAATTAATATTTAAGAAGAAATTAATTGGAATTAATTTTGGGATTAACTGGATTAGTTAAAAGTATAGCGGTCTAATTGTAATTGTTTAATAGTTAAGTAAGAGGTTTCAAAACCTTCCCTTATGGAGTTGCACGGTTTCTTGGAGGATAATCTAGGGTTTCTAGATTATCCCTTATAGATAATTAATGAGTAGATAATTACCAAATTTAAGATATTAACATAATATTCAAATTAGGGTTATCTTGGGTTTCCTAACTCAACTATATAAAGACCTAAAGGGATTCAACTTTCAGCCACTCCTTTCTCATAAGCCAAAGCCGGAAATTAGATCTCCCATCTCCTCTCTCTTTAATCGTCCTTGTTGCTAGGGTTGGGTGTGAACCATCACAGACATGAGATTTCTAGTGCTAGCTTCAAAGCAATTTGAATAAGGATTTTTATTTTATTATCTACTACTATAATCAAAAGGCATGTTGTCTAAACCCTTTTATGATTTTCAAAAATACTAGGGTTCTTGACATTTATTTACTTATTGTGTTCAATAATTAAAAATTAGATCTTTAGGGTGTATGCAAATTTATGATTTATGTTTTTCCGTCAAAGTTAGTTTTTTATAACATATAAAACTCATCAGTGGTATCAGAGCATATGTTTTCAATTGATTTGCGTAATAGTTGAAAAAATCAAGATTAGGGTTTATAGAAATTAAACCCTAAGGGATTAAACTTTCCACTTAGGATGGGTTCTTGAAACCCTAGCCTCCACCCTAATTTTCGAAATTTCTAGGGTTTCCTTATTTGGTAATTATTGCTTTTAAATTGTGTGACAACCTGAAATTTCCAATAGTATAAACCTCATCTATTCAATAGAAGCTAGTTCAGTTTCAGTGATTTTCAAGCTTTTCCGAACAAATTTGTGTACATTAGGGTTTATGTTTTAGATGATATCAGGAAAGTGGATACTCCTGGTATTGTGAAACTTTGGCATTTCAAGTTTCATAATGTTACAGTCCAATATCAGGAATAAAAATATTTTCTACCAAAATATTCCAGGACTATAAATAGTTTTCTGAATTAAATTAATTCATTATTCACAATTCCAAATAGAGAAAAGCCATATTCTCTCTGACGGATCTTCGGGTTTTCATCCCATATTGTGAGTTTTCTTTTCTAAGTGTGTTTCAATACTTGTTAGATGCTCATTAACACAAATTACATGTCTAGATATCAAGATCCGGGAGTTTACCGCCCAAGAACGTTCTTGGGGAGTAAACTCCAAAATGGGACATAAATGCTTCCTAGTCCCGATTCCTTGTTAGAAGACTTGTTTAGGAGATAGGGTATGATCTTTATAGGCCAAGAAACATCCAAGAAACATAAGTTCTAGGAGTTTACGGCCAAGGAACTCCCTTGGGCCGTAAACCCCTTTTTAAGGGCTTAAATGCCCTAAAACTTTCCCCAAATGCTTAAGGACTTTAACTACTAGTACTTGTGCTTGTTTAGAACACCAAAAGCTCATCAAAATCACTAGTTAGTAGGAGTTTACGGCCAAGAACTCCTCTTGGGTTGTAAACCCCTTTTTGTGGGACAAAAATCATTCCAAGCAACCCTTAAGCCTTTAGACAATTTACCTTGAACCCTTGGGACTAGAATGGAGAGTATAACACATAAAAACCACTCCTTGAAAGGAGTTTACGGCCAAGGAACATGTCTTGGGCCGTAAACTCCAAGTGAAGGCACCAAAGTGTGCCTCTTGTCCCCATTAGCCTTAGATAAATTCATGAAAGCAATCCTTGTTGTTTAAGTGCTTCAAATCAATTAAAATCCAAGAGTTTACGGCCGTAAACTCTAGGGTGAAGGACTTTAGGCTGTAAACTCCCTTATGGAGTGTTTTAGAGCCTTAAAAACTACTTCATGTATTATTCCAACAAAGCTAGGAGTGTTCTAGAAGCAAGACAACACCACAAAACACCCAAAACAACCCTTTGAGGAGTTCACGGCCATAAACCTATGAGTTTACGGCCGTAAACTCCAAGGTGTGGGGTTTGTTGGGTGGTGAACTCCTATACAAGGCCCTTTGATGTTTCAAACCCTTTTGCCTTGTCCCATAGCAACTTAGATGCAACCCTTTGGACCATAAACACTCATAAAAGTGTTTAAATGTTTCCTATGTGTATTAACTTATTTACTAAGTTATTATTTGTCTAATTAGTTATATATATGCTTATTATATGATAACTAGGCTCGTGCGTGTAAACCAGTCTCCGTTTGTCACCTAGCACGGTAGCCGACACTGCAATTCAAACGACTCACCACAAGTGAATTCATACCCCTTGAATCAACCTTTGAAATGATTTTAAATGTTTTATAACACTTTATGGGGGGGAATACAAGTCAAATACTTATAAGTTATTACTTCAATCACATGTGATTGTGTTAAATCACATGTGATTAATAACTAGGAAAACAACGATTTTCACCACTGTTCAAACTGCTTTTCAAACTGCTTTACTATTGAAATGTTTTACAAACTGTTTTACTATCCAAACTTACTTATAGACTGTGATTCAAACAAATGCTTCTTATACTTAAAAGGATTTATCAACTTATGCTTTCAAAATGATTTATAGATCGACATCAAGTCAATCTTCTCTTGAAATTACATTTATGCTTCAAAATGTTTTATGAAAACTTATTTATGCTTTATATATCCAATTGCATGCCCATATATGTATAGGTATATAAATAATGTTCAAAAGGCTTAGGAATGCCATCCGCCCTATTTCCTTTTCCTCGATTTGGATGTGGTCTGGTGGGATTTCGGGTGACCCTCCGAAGGTCATTTCCATATTACTTATATATCATATATACATGTATAGATATATAAGTACTTCCATAGTCATACTCATCAGTACATCATTAGCTGGTTACCATCGGGGTAACGCAGGATCAATACATATACAGATATACTAGAAACAATACATATACAGATATACTAGAAACAATACATATACAGATATACTAGAAACAATACATATACAGATATACTAGAAACAATACATATACAGAAATACTAGAAACAATACATATACAGATATACTAGAAACAATACATATATAGAGATACGAGAAACAATACATATACAGATATACGAGAAACAATACATATACAGATATACTAGAAACAATACATATACAGATATACTAGAAACAATACATATACAGAAATACTAGAAACAATACATATACAGATATACGAGAAACAATACATATACAGATATACTAGAAACAATACATATACAGAGATACGAGAAACAATACATATACAGATATACGAGAAACAATACATATACATGAATACGATATCAATTGTGATCCACTGTATCGGGCATGCCTTAAGTGTCATGGCTCGAGTTGTAGCCAGAATTCTCCTGGAGGGAGAGCGTGAGTTTGCGTATAGATCTATACTGGATTGACTATCCTACACCTTGCTGCTAGCTACAGCCGGACCTGCAGGTCTGCGGGTGCCAAACGTCATTTCTTTTATTACGACCGTTCATTATGTCGTTGTTACCAGTCGATAGCATGGTGCAATTTCTCACAATATACCTTAATATAAATCCAGTTTAAGGTAGTAGTAATAATTAGTACAGCAGTAGTCTTATTACACAAAGCTACAGTACTATAATTAATTACCCATCACATATTTTAGTGATAACCTCACTTAAGCATTAGTGTACAAACTATATTATTATCAAATGATAGTTATACTTGGGTAATTACATACTTTTACAACAGACAGGTCCACAAAACAGTGTAGCCTTGGTAGAAGGTTACTTTTATAGAAAATATAGGATTTTCTGAGGGATTCAAACTTTTACAAACACTTTCAAACATTTGCTTACATTTTTACAAACTTATACATTGAGACAGGTTCAAACGTTTTTACAAGAAACATTGACACTAAAATACTTATGAACTCACCAGCTTTATGCTGATAAACTCTTTCAAAATAACTTGTATTCTCAGGTCAACAGTAGGCAGGTACAGAGGCCAGCTTTTGAGAAGATGGAGTGCATTCAAGACTCATCGCATATTATTTTGTGTTTCATTATTTTTGGTGTCTATAACTGTACAGAACACACTTGTATTAAAATTATATATTTAATGCAATGGATGATGTTGTTTGCTTATTTACATTTACTGTGTTGTGATACTATACATGACGTCCTCCGCCCCAGAACGTTTCCGCCGTTCTTGGTTTTGGGGTGTGACAAATTGTTTAAAACAGGATAATTAAATAAAATAAGATAATCCTTATCCCTTGATTTTCAAAAAGCCTTGATTGGAAGGGATTAGGATTAAATTAAATTATTTGATTAATAGTTAATAGTGAATAATTATTTAATCCTCGTAAGATGTAAAATAATTTAATTAATTTTTAATTAAAAGATAATGATTAAATCTTAATTGGTTTATTTTAAATCAAATTAAAAAAATTAAATTTTGAAAATTAAATTAAATTTTTTAATTTCGAAATTTTAATTTAACCCTAATATTTTGAAAAAAGTTTTTAAAACACACCTTATACTTTATATATAATTAACATTTTAAATTATAATATTTGTTTAAGGCAAAGTCAGTTAAATTGCTAATACGCCTCATTCACAAAGCTAAACTATAAGGGGTATAAGGAAACTACCTATAAAAGGGTAGTTGAATGAGTGTCCACTCTCACTCACCGTTTCCTTGTTTGGTGGAGGCTCATTAGCCAAAAGGATTTAAGAGGACATAATCTCATTAATATGTATAACGTTATAAAAGTAACTAAACTCTTTCATAAAATCCCACTCTTAATTACTTTAGGAAAAATGCGAAAAGTGTGCTAATCCATAAAACTACACATTATACTTTATTAGTAGTTAGTAAAGTGTGTGTTATTAACTGGGACACTAATAGTGATTATAAAGAGTAATAATGGGCATCTTGAAAATTATCATTGATTAATGGAACATGTGTAGTCTGTGATCCTCGGTATCCCAGTCACAAATAGTAGAGCATAATATGAGATTAAACATGTCATTTATATATATTCAATGAATCTTAAAATATCTAGGAATTTTATAGTTTGAAATTGGAAAATTGCTTTTACCTACCTTTATAAATTCATGACAAGATTACGTTATCCCTCTTCTTAGTTGTCAATTGTTATTTTGGATCCTAGCATAATATATCTACTCCTGGTGATGCTTCAGCTCCTTCATCATTTACCTACTACTCGAGTTTCTCCCTACTCTCTATTTTGTCCATGGTGACCTTTTATGGCACTAACTACAATGATTGAATGCGTAACATCAATATTGCTCTTTGATTCGAGGACAAAGAATATGTCCTTGAAGAAAACTCATTGAAATCAATGAATCCAAAGCTAGTCCTAAACAACTAGCCTCCTATAAGAAACACTATGATGATGCAACAAAAGTTATTTGCATCATGGTCACTACAATAGCTCATAAATTGCAAAGGATCTATGAGGACTACTTGCTATATGAGATGAGCAATGAGCTTGTGGAAAAGTACCAAAAAATAGCTCATCAAGAGAAATATGAAATGGTTAAGTCCCTCATGGCTTGCAAGATGAAAGAGGGGGAGTTAGTGTGCAATCACGTGCAAAGATACGTGGATCACCTTGTTAGGCTTAATGTACATTTTGACGAGGCGTTGGCCATTGACATGGTATTGAACTACTTACCATGCTATTATGATCAGTTCATGTTGGCTTATCATTGGAACAACACAGAAACCACATTGGCCTAACTCCACAACCTGCTACAGACTTCTGAGTCGGGAATGAAGGGAAATAATTCAGCCCCTTCCACTAATGCTAACGTTATCTTCATTAGGAAAGGCAATACGAGGAAGAGGGACGATGCTCCAAAAGCTAACTGGAAGAACAAGGACCATGTTGGTTCATCTAGCAATGGCCCAAAGGAAAAGCCAAACTCAAATATTCCAACTGTCAGTGGCCCCAAAGAGGCTAATTGTTACTATTTTAATGACAAGGGAAATTAGAAGAGGAGTTACCCCGAGTACTAGCAAGAAATCAAAGATGCCAATGTGAAGCTATTGTCATCAAGTATATAGACTATTCAAACTTGATTGGTTTTGAGCATTCTAACACTTCCTAAGTGTACATGCAACCCTAATAACCTTGGATCTGTGTTTGTCTAATTATCATGCAAAGTTGAATTCCAAGGTTATATTCCTATCTAGCATACATGGGGAACAATTTTTAACTTGAATGAAAGATAGAATAAATTACCTTGTTGTTGCTTATGTTCCTTGAAACCTTGTAAGCCTAGCACCCCAAGTGTGATGCCTCAAATGCTTCACACAACACCAAATGCTCTTGGAAAGACTTTTGAGAGAACACACACTTCTTGAAATTGGCCTAGCCCTCTTGTTTCATATGTCTAGCCGATTTTGGTGGAGAATGAGATTCTTATATAGTGTTGACACATCTAGGGTTACACCATGTAAACCCTAATGTGTCATGACTCTTTATTTCCATGACCCATGGGTTTGTAACTCCCATGGAGCATCCTATGGGTGGAACCCAACTTGATAATCCATGGAGCCTCTTAGCCCACTATAAAAGATATGAATGATTTACATTATCAACCCATATATTTAATTAGTTATACTTTGATCACTTAATTAATTCTAAATTAATTCTGTGATCAAACTAATAAAATAATATTATTAATATATTAGAACTTATAATATATTAATAATCTCTAAGTGTTATTTCTCTCATTTAGTCTATCCAATTGCATGGTGCCATGCAACCCAAATGGACCATGCCGGGTCGGGTCAAGTACTGACCATAAATAGTTATGGACTTAGACACCTTATCCAACAGTCTCCCACTTGGATAAGTATAATAATATAACTCCAGTACTTCAGGAACCGACCGGCAATCGTAGCTCTTTCAAGGTCTCTCGGAACTGAGAAGATGTTGATACCCCATTTAAGATAAGTGATCATATAATCCTCTGTTCTAGATATCAGGCGGACAAATACACGGAACAATGTCTTACTTATTGTCCAGCAGTTTGTTTCTCAATTTCCGATTTGTTTAACAAAGAACTTAATTGAACACATCAACTTAGTTCTGACCAGGCCCGATACATAGGTCAAAACAAAATCATCGAGGGGCCCAGATATCAGCTTCTAATCTAAGAAGGAATAGACAAACTTCGACTCATATGTTTGTTCTACCACTCATTGAATTATACACAAAAGCACATTTTATAACATCGAGTTACAAATGCGTTTTCGTACAATCAATGCATAACCAACTTGTATGTAACAAATCATATCTCTAGGTTTGAAGACTTATATGATATTACCGTCTCACGATCACTCGAGATAAATTCCATGAAGTGATTCCAGTGAGCGTGGGTTGAGTCCAATGCTCAGAACTTATGAGCACTCATGATTGTTGTAGCCTTGTCCAACACCTTAGACCTCTGCAACCAATCATGACAGTCTTGATTCATACCTACTTCCGACTTATGATCGACTGTGGAGGTTTGAATAATATGTTATACCAAACAAAATTATTCTGGAAGTCAACACATGCAAAAGAAATATAGTAAACGATCGACAAGAGATAGAAACACTTTACTCATAAATAAAACACTTTTTATTCATCATCTAATGTCAATTACACGTTACAAATTCCTAGGTTATCTAACTACTAAATCTAATATCATCCTTCAGCCCTATGCTCCGAGCATGCTGGAGATGCTTAACCCGAGTCAGTCCCTTCATGAGGGGATCTGCTGGGTTCTCATCCGATGATACCCTCTTTGCCACGATGAGTCCTTCTTCTATCCGATGTCTGATAAAATGGTATTTTCTGTCGATGTGTCTGGATCTCCCGTGATCCCTTGGTTCCTTGGCTAAGGCAATAGCGCTTTCACTATCACATAAAATTTCCATTGGCTCTTTAATAGTTGGTACAAATCCAAGGTCTCCAATGAAGTTCTTCAGCCATATCGCCTCTTTTGCCGCCTCGCTAGCTGTAATATACTCTGATTCACAAGTTGAATCAGCCACTGTCTCTTGCTTGGAACTCTTCCAAGAAATTGCTCCTCCGTTTAGGGTAAACACCCAACCCGACTGAGAGCGGAAATTATCCCTATCAGTCTGGAAGCTAGCATCACTATACCCTACAACTCTCAAGTCATCACTCCCACCGAGGGTAAGGACCCAGTCCTTAGTCCTCCGTAGGTACTTGAGGATATTCTTTACCGCAGTCCAGTGTGCCTTGCCAGGGTTCCCTTGATACCTGCTAACCATGCTCAGTGCAAAGGCTACATCAGGTCGAGTAGACGTCATTGCATACATGATCGATCCTACAGCCGAAGCATAAGGTATTCGACTCATTTCTGCAATCTCAGCCTCAGTGCTAGGGCTTTGTGTCTTACTGAATCTGGCGTTACTCTGGATGGGTAACTCTCCTTTCTTGGAGTCCTGCATGCTGAATCTCTTCAGCACCTTATCCAAGTAGGTACTCTGACTAAGTCCAATTAGTCTTTTACTCCGATCTCTCAAGATCCTTATCCCTAGAATATAGGCAACTTCTCCTAGGTTCTTCATAGAGAAACACTTCCCAAGCCAGGAGTTAACTTCCTGCAGAGTTGGGATGTCATTTCCTATGAGTAGTATGTCATCCACATACAATACCAAAAAAGCTAACTATACTCCCACTAGCCTTGACATACATGCAAGACTCATCTTCACTCCTAGAAAAAGCCAAATTCCTTGACCTTTTCATCAAAGCAAAGATTCCATCTGTGAGGTGCTTGCTTCAATCCATAAATGGATTTCTCAAGCTTACACACTTTATTAGGGTAATCGTTGCTGACAAAACCCTCTGGCTGACTCATGTAAACATCTTCAGCCAACTTTCCATTAAGGAAAGAGGTTTTGACATCCATTTGCCATATTTCATAGTCATGAAATGCAGCTATGGCTAACAGAACCCTAATAGACTCAATCTTTGCTACTGGAGAAAAGGTCTCATCATAGTCCACTCCAGAAATTTGAGAGAAGCCCTTTGCAACCAGTCGAGCCTTATAAGTGTGTACTTTACCATCCATGTCGGTATTCTTCTTGAAGACCCATTTGCACCCTACTATCTTACGACCTGGTACATTCTCAACCAAGTTCCAAACTTGATTGTCATACATGGACTGTATTTCGCTGTCCATTGCCTCTTTCCACTTGGCTGACTCAGGGCCTGCCATGGCTTCCGCGTAACTGTTAGGTTCATCCAGACCTATCAGTGTCTCATCAATGATAAGTGTATCACCTTCTGCAGTAATGTGGAATCCATAGTAATGCTGAGGAGCATTCCTAACCCTTGTGGACTGCCTCAGAGGTACAGACTTGTCAATTGGCTCAACAGGAGTTTCCTCCTCAAGTTGAGTGCTAGGGTTTGAAGTTCCTTCACCGCTTGACTCTTGAATTTCTTCAAGATCAACTTGCCTCCCACTGTTTCCTTGGCTTATAAAGCCTCTCTTTCTCTAAAGAAAGCCCTCCTAGCTACAAAGACCACATTTTCACTAGGTCTGTAGAAGAGGTAACCAGAGAATTGTTGTGGGTAGCCGATGAAAATACACCTCTCGCTTCGAGGTTCGAGCTTATCATGAGTCTCGCATCTCACGAAAGCCTCGCAACCCCAAATCTTGATGTGGTCTAGTTTAGGTACTTTACCAGTCCACATCTCGTGAGGATTTTTGGCAACTTTCTTTGTAGGGACTAGATTAAGGATATGGGCGGTAGTCTCTAAGGCATACCCCCAAAATGAGATTGGTAGCGAAGCTCGACTCATCATGGAACGAACCATATCCAACAAGGTTCGATTACGTGTCTCAGCCACACCATTCAACTGTGGTGTCCTGGGAGGTGTCAATTGTGAAACTATCCCACATTCCCTTAGATAGTCAAGGAACTTTGAACTAAGATACTCAACACCACGATCGGATCGAAGCATCTTAATGTTCCTGCCCAATTGATTCTCGACTTCCTGTTTAAATTCCTTAAACCTTTCGAAAGTCTCTGACTTATGCTTGATCAAGTAGACATATCCATATCTACTGTAATCATCAGTAAAAGTCAAATAATAACGATTAGCATCCCTTGTGGCATGTTTGAATGGTCCACACACATCCGTGTGTACAAGGTCCAACAAACCTTCACCCCTCTCACACGAGCCTGTGAAGGGTGACTTTGTCATTTTTCCAAGTAAGCATGATTCGCAACTATCATCTGACTTTAGGTCAAATGACTCCAAGACTCCATCCTTTTGGAGTTGGCCTATGCGTTTCTTGCTTATATGTCCAAGACGACAATGCCATAATGATGCTTTATCCAAGTTATTATTAACAGAATCAATACACAATACATTATTTCCTAAGTTATCAACCACAGATACTGTTTCATACATGCCATCACAAGGTAATGCTTTAAAATAAAGAACATTATTAAAGAAAGCATTAATCGAACCAACTTCATTATCAAATGAAAAGGTGAAACCTTGTTTATACAATGCATGAAAGGAAATAATATTTCATGCCATTTTAGGCGAATAACAACACTTATTCAAATCTAAACTAAACCCACTACTTAGCGATAAAGTATAAACTCCAATCTTGGTGACAGGTAAAGTTTTCCTATTCCCCATGATTAGGTTTATTCTTCCTTGCTCCACATTCTCACTTCTTCTTAGTCCCTGCAAGTCACAACAAATGTGAATACCACAACCGGTATCTAGGACCCAAGATTTAGAATGGGGTGAGTTATTAGAAATGGTAGTGTAAATACCTGCACGGTTGGGTTTAACTTTTCCATCCTTCACATCTTGTTGGTATTTTGGGCAGTTCCGTTTCCAATGTGATTTTTCATGGAAATAGAAGCATTCAGCCTCTTTTGGGTCAGAAGAAGGGGTAATGAAACCTTTCTTGAATCCATTTGAAGAAAAGCCATTAAGGGTCCGAGCCTTGGTACCCTTTGAAGAGCTCTTTCTCTTTTTCCCTCGACTTTTCCCGATTGCCAAAACCGGAGTAGAGTTTGGAGTAGGAGTGTTAACAACCGAATTCCCCTTAAGACATGTTTCTGCGGTCTCAAGAAGTCCCTGAAGTTTGCTGAGTGTGACCTCTTCCTTATTCATGTGATATGTCATGCGGAATTGATCATATCACGATGGTAAGGAGTGCAAAATGATATCTATTGCAAGCTCCGCAGGGAAGTTCACATTAAGCTTCAGCAATCGATCCACATAACTTTGCATTTTTTGCATGTGGCTCGTGACGGATTCCCCGTCCTTCATCATGGTTGTTATCATGGAGCAGATGATTTCATACCTTTCTTGTCGTGCACTTTGATGGTATCTTTCCATCAGATCTTGGTGCATTTCATAAGGGTAGAAATCCTCATAGGACTTTTGGAGTTCTGCTGTCATCGTGGCCATCTCGATGCATGCCACCTTGGTAGCATCCCTTTCATGTGCCTGAAAGTCAGCGATCTCCTGGGAGTTGCAGTGGTCTCATTAATCTCCTTAAGCTCCTTGTCAAGGACATATTCTTTGTCCTCGTAGCGGGTAATCATCTTGATGTTTCTGATCCATTCATTGAAGTTGGATCCATCAAAAGTGACTTTCCCACACAAGTTCATAAGGGTAAAGGAGCCAATAGGATTAGAGCCAAAAGAAGCATTGTGTGAAGACATCTGAAGGAAAACGACAAGATTAGTTTAGATATTTAGAGAGTCCTTAATAAAACACCCAAATGTAATATTAAGGCTAGGATCCAATCACAATATATTATAACTTGGAAGAGGTATGCCGTAATCCAAGCTATAACATATTTGAAAGGTAGGTGAATGACGATTCACCAATTTCCACCACGAAAACCGAAATATTAAATATTAGGTTTTCGATTGGTTCTTAGAAATTCCTAGATTCTTTGAGATTCAATGAACTTTTCAAAGGCATGTTTCAATCTCGAGTGTGCCCTCCAAGTTTTGTGACTGGGATACCGAGGATCACAAAACGAGGTGTGAAGTAACCATGCAAATCACTTGGTACCCTTCAAGTTTATCACTCAATAGATGTGCCGGTAAACCACACACGCTCCACCGATACTATAATAAACCTTAAGTCACCCTTTACCTACCTTTTTAAGTCCAAGTTAGTGTGTCGGTTAACCACACATGCTCTACCAACGACTTAAACAAAGTGTAAAGTGTAATTTCATGGATTAGCACCTTATTCACATTTTTTCCTAAAGTAACTAAGATTGGGAAATTTATAAAACATTTAGTTACTTTATAATATTCGTCATACTTTTAATGAGAATTTATAATTCCTTGTCCTACCTGTTCGGCTAACGATCCTCCACCAGTCAAGCAAGCGGTAGGTGAGAGTGGACACCCATTAAGTTGCCATTTTATAGGCTACAACCTTATACCCACCTTATAGATCGACTTCATGAATGAGGCGTACTAGCGCTAAGACGACTTTAATCTTATACATATATATATATATATATATATATATATATATATATATATATATATATATATGTTATTAACTTATAATATTATAAGTATAAGGGTAGAATTTTAACTTTCAAAATTCTAAGGGTTGGAACTAAAGTTTTAGCATGACTTTACTTGTTCCAAAACTTGAGGGCAAGTTTTGTAAACTTTCAAAACTTTTCATTTCTTGTAACTTATGAGTTTATTAGAGTAATAAAAATGAAGACTCTTCATTTTTCTAACTCTTGTGTTCTTTTAATGGTTTTAACTCAAGTGACTTTTGGTTTTCCATAACTTGAGGACAAGTTATGGACTCCATTAAAACACATTATGATCAAGAATTAAACTACCACATAGGTTACAAATAATTCCTATGATCATCTAAACATCATAAGATCAAGAACATGAACATGAACACTTTCATGAATCAAAACTACACTTAAAACTTTGTAATTTTGATAACTTGTTTTTGCAAATGGATTAGCAAAGACATTACACCATCTAAAACAAGTTTTCAAGTACCAAAACAGTTTAGGGTAATGTTTCTAGTCCATTTCCAGCAACTAAAGTCGAAAATCTGCACTCTGTGGCTCCTACTCGCCGAGTGCATGAACCTACTCGGCGAGTAGGTTGAAGATACAAGTGAACTCGGTGAGTCTCCCCATGGACTCAGCGAGTTCATCAGTCAGACAGCAAGTTTTTCGACTTTTTCCAACTTTTAAGCACAAATAACAAACAAACAAGCCTAGGCTCTGGTACTACTGATGGGTTTTGAGCATTCTACCACTTCCTAATTGTACATGCAACCCTAATAACCTTGGATCTATGTTTGTCTAATTATCATGCAAAGTTGAATTCCAAGGTTATATTCCTATCTAGCATACATAGGGAACAATTTTTAACTTGAATGAAAGATAGAATAAATTACCTTGTTGTTGCTTATGTTCCTTGAAACCTTGTGAGCCTAGCACCCCAAGTGCGATGCCTCAAATGCTTCACACAACACCAAATGCTCTTGGAAAGACTTTTCAGAGAACACACACTTCTTGAAATCGGCCTAGCCCTCTTGTTTCATATGTCTAGCTGATTTTGGTGGAGAATGGGATTCTTATATAGTGTTGACACATCTAGGGTTACACCATGTAAACCCTAATGTGTCATGACTCTTCCTTTCCATGACCCATGGGTTTGTAACTCCCATGGAGCATCCTATGGGTGGAACCCAACTTGATAATCCATGGAGCCTCTTAGCCCACTATACAAGATATGAATTATTTACATAATCAACCCATATATTTAATTAGTTATCTTTTGATCACTTAATTAATTCTAAATTAATTCTTTGATCAAACTAATCAAATAATATTATTAATATATTAAAACTTATAATATATTAATAATTTCCAAGTGTTATTTCTCTCATTTAGTCTATCCAATTGCATGGTGCCATGCAACCCAAATGGACCTTGCCGGGTCGGGTCAAGTAATGACCAGAAATAGTTATGGACTTAGACACCTTATCCAACAAAACTAATAACTCACAATCTACTCATTCTTTGGTCCTTGATACATGATGTGGTTTTCACATTTATTCTGAATTGCAAGGGCTAAAATAAAATGAAGAGGTTGAGCATGGGATGATGAAGCTGATCATGGAAAATAGGCAATCTTCTCCTGTTACCAAGATTGGTACTTGTCATCTTATTCTTAGTGGTGAAGTTAGTTTAGATTTGATACATAATTTCATTTCATGCTTTGTTCGACAAGTTTTTAATTACTCATTTAATGATTTGAATGGTTCAATTTTAGTTTATAAAGTGTTGATTTTATATTTGAAGCTTTACCTTGTAATCGTGTGTATGAAACTATGAATTGTGCTGATAGCTTAGGAAATACTGTATTTGACATTGATTCGTCTAAAGGTTAGATAAGGCATGCTTGTGGCATTGTCGTCTTGTGTACATTAACAAGAAAAGTATTGCCCAACTCAAAAAGGATGGAGTCTTGGAAACATTTGACCTAAGGCTCAAGGAAAAATATTAATGAACTTACGAACTTGAAGGAATGTGTGGGTGGTTGTGTGTGTACTATAGCCTATTTTGAATGCTTTTCTGGTGTGTACTATAGATAATGATGATGAGATCCATAGGATTATTGCCATTGAGTTGGCCACAATGATCAGAGGAGCTACCAAAGATATTTGGCTCTATTAAGACCATGTTAATTGAGACATTTGACGAGCACTATGTTGTTGTCACTGAGGTTGCTACTCCCGCAGCTACCACAATGGTTGCTGCTACAAGACCGATGGGGGGTAGTTCGTAGTGGTACCGGGAGTTCAAGAACACGAAGGCACCCGAGTTTGATGGGACCTAGGATCTGATTGCTTCGATGAGATGGCTTTCTGATGTTGGGCGGTTATTATTACACTTGCTATTGTCTGGATAATCTGAGGGTTTGTTTTGTACTAAATCTTCTTCACTTCGGAGTGAAGGATTGGTGGAAGTTTGTGACACTTGATTATAATCTTGCAGAGCGCACTGTGGTGACCTGAGGAACATTTACTGAGATGTTAAGAGATGACTTTTACCAGTGGTTGAGAGATATAGGTTGTTCTAGGATACTTCGTGAGAGGGCCCTGTTCTTCCCTGAGCACATGTCGACTGAGCAGGCACATGTAAGTTAGTATGTGAGTATTTTGAGGAGGTTTATCCGAAAGTTCGTAGCGAAAACTTTGTATTGTACATTGGGTGAGCTGTAGACCAATTACAGGAGGAGAGAAATTGATATGGAGACCCGGGCTTGAGAGGAGAAGGAGATCCAGGTGAGAGATAGGAGAGTAGTGCAGTCGCAGCTAGCAACTAAGTAGCCCAAGCTCGTCGAGTCAAGAGTTGGAGGCCATAAGGGCTGCACTTGCGGTAAGTGCAATAAGGGGCATTAGGGACCCTGTCGGTCCAGGCCTGTTTGCTACATGTATGGCAAGGAGGGTAATTTGGGTTAGGATTTACCCAAGGGATTTTGTGCTTTCTTGAATTGCAACCAAACGGGTCATTTGAGGGTGGAGTGTCGTTAGCTTGCATCTAGGACGGTTCAGACTCCGGCCCCTGCAACCCTGTGTATTACTGGTGGTCGGTAGGGGAAGGCTGAGGCTCTGAGGGCTCGAGGGAGAGCATTTCAGTTGATAGTAGAGGAGGCCAGAGCAGCCCCAAGGGATTTAAACTTTGATTCAATTGCAACTAGATGGGTCATTTAAGGCCAGAGTTTCCTCAACTCGCATCTAGGGCGGTTCACACTCCAGCCCCTACGACCTTGCGTATTACTGATGGTTGGCAGGGGAAGGTCGAGGCTACGAGGGCTCGAGGGAGAGCATTTTAGTTTATAGCAAAAGAGGCCTGAGCAGTTCCAGATGTTGTGACTGGTATGTGCTCTTTATTATTCTGCTAATTTGTTTATGTTGCTTATGATATTTTTTATATTAGGTACATGCGGTTGTGCTATTTGATTCAGGTGCGAGTCGGTCTTTTGTTTCATCATATTTCTTTTAGTGGTTTTAGTATTGTGTGGGATGCCTTGAGAAGGCCCTCGAGAGTCTCTATAGATAATAAGTGTACGTATCTGATACTGACATATATCGGGGTTGTGTGCTAGAGATTTTTGGTGTTGCATTTCCTATATATATTATCCATGTTGTAATTGGAGATATCTATATGGGTGGGTATAGATTGGTTGAGCTAGTATGGTACCCTAATTAACTATAAGCGGCACATGGTGACAGTTCGAGGTCTTATTGGGGGAGTGCTAACCATTTACGGTGAAAGAACTAGGTCAGGATCAACTTTTTTTTAGCCGCCAGGGTGAGGCAAAATATATAGCATGGGTGTATGGGTTATCTGGAATACATAGTGGATACCTGGGTTGATGAGAAGAGGAAATTTTCTATTTTTGATGTTCCTTTTGTTCATTAGTTCCCCGATGTTTTACCAGAGGAATTACCTGGTGTACCTCCTACAAAGCAGGTGAAGTTTCGGATCGATTTTATTCCTGGTGTGGTGCCAATTACCAAGGCTCCATATCATCTTGCACCTGCTAAGATGAAGGAGTTATCCACTCAGATTTAGGAGGTGTTAAGAAAGGAGTTTATTCGCCTTAGCAGTTCTCCATAGGGAGAATCGATCCTTTTTGTGAAGAACAATGATGGTTCACACTGTATGTGTATTGATTACCAGGAGTTGAACAAGTAGACGGTGAAGGGGGCATCTTTGTTGTGACAACCCGAAATTTCTTTTTTGTATAACCGTTCACTTCAATAGCAGTCAAAATGGATTCTGCTAACTTTCGAACTTTTTGGGATAAGTTTGAGTATTTTAAAGTTAGCACATCAAGAGATATAAGGAGAGAGGATACCCTAGGGTTTATTATGTAGCAATAAGTGCCCAAAACTTCAAGAGTTTGGTGTTTACGGTCCAAATTGGTATTAGGACCGTAAACCCTCAAGGCTATATAAGTAAGACTTAGCCATTTTAGTTCATTTCTTCCATTTCAACTAGAGAAAAACCCGATTTCTCTCTCAAGGATCTTCAACCGTTTGCCCCAAATTGTAAGTACTTCAACCCTAGAG
Organism: Lactuca sativa; assembly: GCF_002870075.4. NCBI lineage: Eukaryota > Viridiplantae > Streptophyta > Magnoliopsida > Asterales > Asteraceae > Lactuca > Lactuca sativa. The sequence goes on from NC_056627.2 coordinate 106,244,222, forward strand.
TGTATTAAAGTTTATTACATGCCTAGATATCATTGAAATCCTCCCAATATTACAAGGACAAGCTGTTTACGGCCCAAGATCTTCTTAAATAGTAAACACTAAATATTGGTGCCAAAGTGTGCCCTATGTCCTTACAAACCTTGGAGACAAACCCATAACCTTACCCTGATGTGTTTAGCAAACAAAAGCCAACAAAATACCCCATTTATATGTGTTTACGGTGTAACACCCAGATTTCCAAAAATAAAATTTTCATTTAATTAATCACTTTAATATTAAAAACACTTGTTTAAAATCTTATTCACATTCAAATTACAAAACGTAGTTTCATTTTCATTATAAAAGAAGACCAGGATCCTCCAAAACTCAACTCTTTCTTCGGTGTGTACAATCGAACCGTTGCCATCCCGCGTTACTGTAAGAACCTGAAACAACGTAACATAAACAACGTAAGCACGAAGCTTAGTGAGTTTCCTAATATACCTTACGCACATACGCCATCCGGCCCGGACCTTTCGGTCCACATAACATTGCCTTCCGGCCCGGATCTTTCGATCCACATAATATCGCCTTCCGGCCCGGATCTTTCGATCCACATAATATCGCCTTCCGGCCCGGATCTTTCGATCCACATAACATTGCCTTCCGGCCCAGACCTTTCGGTCCACAAGATAATCGCCTTCCGGCCCGTACACATATATAACACATAATACAAATACTCTAACACATAAAGCACATATATCACATATCATACCTGACCTTTCTGTCACATAGTACCTTGCCTTCCGGCCCATATATAAGCATGTATATCACACGTAGCAGCTAACTTCCCATTCATAGCATATAAACATAACACACAACATACCTGACCTTTCTGTCACATAATACCTTGCCTTCCGGCCCATATATAAGCATGTATATCACACGTAGCAGCTAACTTTCCATTCATAGCATATAAACATAACACATAACATACTTGACCTTCCGGTCACACAATCAAACCCTTCCGGGTGAGGTATAGTGAGAAGACTCACCTCGTAGTACGCAGGCTATAACCTCTTCGAGCTACTCGCACACAATCCGCTAGTTCCGCAGGTTCCCTATAATACCACAGCCTTAGTTAATGATCTTATCAAACAAGGCAACTGACCCCTCTAATATATATACAGGTCAACGGTCAATCCTGACTGGACTCGTCGAGTGCAAAGGGTAACTCGACGAGTATAAGCATCCTGACACCACTCGCCGAGTCTGAAGAACGACTCGACGAGTTCCAGTAGATCTTCAAGCTACTCGCCGAGTCTGAAGAACAACTCGGCGAGTCCTAGTGAATCTTCAAGCTACTCGCCGAGTCTGATCATCCGACTCGGCGAGTCCACGCCATGCAGTCAATCGAACTGCTTCCTGAGATACGTATATTCCCGAAAAACGCACTAATGGGACTTCTGGACCTCTAATCATCCTATTACCAGGGTATAAACTTTTGTATAACAACATAATAATCCACTAAATCACCAAATGGGTTTCACAAACCCTAAATCCATGCACACATTCACATAAAAGGAAATAATCCGAAAGATTACCTGAATCATGCACTCTCAGTGTCCCCAAGCCTCAAAACGTGATTCCCTTGCTGTCCCATTAGCCATAACCTTCTCCTTCTTGGACCATAACTTCCTCAAATCACCAATGATCTTCAAACCTTGTTCTGGATGCCCACAACCGATTTAGGATCCTTCTCAGTCGGCCAAAAGGCGAACAATGGAGGCATAAGATCCCTTAAATACTTCCCAAACCGAACGGCTAGGGTTTTCCACTGAACAGCGTCGACTCGCCGAGTCCATATCTGGACTCGTCGAGTCCAGTCGCGAACCCGCGACCAACTCTGCGACCCTACTCGGCGAGTCTGGCTCCAACTCGCCGAGTCTCTCCTTTAAAACACCCCAAATTGCAATTTAACAATACTTGAGATTTTGGGCTGTTACAACTCTCCCCCACTAGAATTAGACTTCGCCCTCGAAGTCTCACCCTGAAAATAGTTCTGGATGCTGCTCCCGCATCACACGTTTCGGCTTCCCTAAACACTTCTGATATCTTCCAAGGTCGCTACTGAATCAATACCAGAGGTACCTCCTTGTTCCTCAGAACCTTGATCTGCCGGTCTCCGACGGCCACTGGTCTCCCGACGTAACACAGGCTCGCATCCACCTAATCGTTCTCTAGTAGAACCACTGCTGACTCATCCGCTATACACCTCTTCAACTGCGACACATACCAGTGTCATGGATCCGTCCCAATTCCGTTGACAACTCCAAACGATAGGCCACCCTTCCTACCTTCGCACCTTCACGAAAAGACCCAACATACCGGGGCCCCCCATTTACCCTTCTTCCTAAATCGAAGCACCCGTCAGAAATATGAAGTCGCTGACCTGAATCACATACTCGTACGGCGTCTGCCTGCATAACTTTCCTGTTAACTCTAAACGATCACTAACTCTCCTTAACCTGCTGAGTCTGCTCTGTCGACTGAAGCCCAAACTCTGTACTGTCCATCTCTCTCTGTAACCGAGAACCACCCAAGATGCAACTCTGCTCTTAAACCCCAACAATCACTCGAACAATGAGGGTTAGGAAACCCTGAACCACCGGATCCCCGATCCAAAGCCCACTTTGTCCATCCCAGACCAACTGAGAGATCCATTCCCACTCCCAGAGTAACTCTCACAAATTCTTCTCTTGCCATCATATACACATGCTGAACTAGCCCCAACACTCGTAGGTTGGAAGACCCGATACACTGATGATATCCTCGAACACCTCCCAAGATGAACCACTACATCCACCCTACACTCTGATCAGATTCACACTGAAAATTTAAAATTTTCTCTCTCCATGCATCCCTTCTAAGCCTCAACAGACACCCCAACCGGATGGGTTCCTACTCCACCGCCGCGAACACGATGCTCAAAACCATACTCGAAATACTCTATCCATAACTTGCTCTGCAGCTTTCACTTTCGTGAACTTGCACCCCCTTCGGAGTCACATACCCTCCTCTTTTCCTTTTCCACGGAACTCTCTTGAACATAATGCCACTCCAACCGGTGCCACGGTGCTCGCCCCAAGCGACACCACCCTTATTGCGTAACTGCTATTCACATACTCTAGTTCTCATTGCAGGGCTCTCAATCCCATGCACTCTCTCCACTCATCAAAATCACTGCCTCCGCTAAACAAGATCAACAACCCAGGGCCAGGCCTTCCAATGCAATCACACTGCAACATACGTGATCCGCAAATCTCAAACTAATCCAGCAATACCAACAGAGTCTCCAGTATGACTGGACCGACTCTCATAACACATACTAGCCACTCGAGACTATATCTCTGTGGGTCCGTACACCCAATTCTGCGAACCCTCAGGTTCTAACTCTGGGAACCTTCCGGTTCCAGCTCTAGAAACATGCACAACATAATCCCGTGGGATTAATGCAGTACAACCAACACGTATCTCAAACGTACCAAAACTCTGATCGCAAAATTCCGCTTACTTACTCAAGCTCGATCCCGACCTCCTCTCAGGCCTCCACAATCAAATGCCCTAGGTCTGTATCTCGCCCTGCACATCCAACACTCGCTCTCGTCGGCCTATACTTTGCGCTGACAAACACTGCTGATTCCCAACAGCTAAGCACCCTTACATATTCATCGATCTCCCGGAGAATTTTACAATTCTCCCCCACTAAAGCACTGACTAACTGCCACCGATCGTCATTAACGACCTTTCAGAACCATCCTGCACAAAGAGAACATTTACCCACTGACTGCTTCCCACAAGCGTAAGCAACCCTCAGCAAAACACATCTCCTCCCTAATCAATCCGCTCAAAAGAATCCGATCTTTCAATTATCCACTCCACAACTGCAGATACTACCCGTCATTCAACCCAGTGCCGCACCTCCACTATCCACCCTCACAACGATGACCAACGGAATTCCCAAGCAATAACCCATAACCAAACCCACAACCTGCCAAAGGTTGAATACCACATCGAAAACCGCACAAAGCTATCGACACTAAAACACCATACTATAACCATACCAACCATCAGGGAACAGCGAATGCCAAATCGAAACCTGAAGCACCAATCCATAACCATGCCAATCCCGCGAAACAACGAATACCGCATCGAAATCCACACTACCAGCACAAACAATACGCCACAATCAACGCAGGCTAATCAAGACATCAAGACAGCATCATACCCGCAGGTGCCCCCCCGGCACTGCTCCGTCTCCCTCTGCCGCAAGCCGATAAGCACAACCCTGAGCCCTTGGGCTCTACTCCACCCTGTCCTCCTCCTGAACTCCTCAAGGTGGCCGGTGCTAGAGCCTGCACCGATCCTGCAAAAGCTGTGGACATTTGACCCTCAAATGTCCAACCTGCCGACACTGATAACAAATCCTGGAATCCCGAATTGGCACTGACTGCCGACATCCCCGTGCACCATGCCCCTCCTTTCCGCACTCGCGGCATGCACCATTGGCCAACAAGCACCGGTGCCATCTCTCTCACACTTCCCACAAGTGTGACCGCTCCGATCCCCCATTCTAACGTCTACGGTCATGGACCGTTTCGGCGCCGACTGCGACTGCATCGGGGCCTGCCTCATCTCCCGCTACTGCAACTCAACCTCTAACTCACGCCACATGGCGGCCTCCTGCGATACCAATACGGTCTCGCGTCTCTGCGCAGACATGAACTGTCTGATACTCCCCCTTGAGCTTACTCGAATATCGGGCATCTGAGCCTGCTCCGAAGCGAACTCAGGGCAAAACATCGCCCTCTCAACAAACATCCCGGTGCTCTCAGTCACCGACTCCAAATCCTGCCTCAGCTTAACGAACTTCCGAGCCAATTTCTCCTGTTCATCCCGCGGAACATAGCGAGTACTGAACATCCCTCTGAATTGATCCCATGAAACCGCAGCCCTCTGCGCATCGGAGAATGACCTCGTGGTCAATCTCCACCAATCCTTCGCCCCGAGCCTCAACAGGTTCAGAGCACAACCCACCCTCTGATCAGTAGGGCATAAACTCGTGGAGAAACACCCCTCCATGTCTGATAACCATCTCATAGCAACAATCGAGTTCTGAACTCCATCGAATGCGGGAGGCTTCGCATAATAGAAGTCCCGATACTGAAAACCCCGACTAGTCCCTTTCTTTGCCGTTGCTACAGCCGCTGTAACCGCCGCGGCAGCCGTCTCTGCGAAAGCCGCATATCGCTCATCAAACTACTTCAATCATAGTGGTCCTGATCGACCCAAACAATTCTGGCGACTCAACCCGCAACAATGCAGCAACTTCATCACGCCGGATCTCGCGAATCCTCGCATCCCGCTCGCTCGTGCTCGTCCGATCGATAACCGGATAACAAGATAGCCACAAGCATCATCCACTATGAACCATGGTACTCATCCCATGACATCCTTCCTCAACATGCTTCGGTGTATGGTACCTGAACCATAGCACCATTCCTCAACCTGCTCCAATGTATAGCACTCGAACCACAATCTCTATCTCAATCTGTTCCGATGTATGGTGCCCTGACCATAACATCACTCTGTATCCGCTCCGATGTATGGTATCCGAACCATAACATCACCCCTCAATCTGTTCCTTAGGACCTTCAGAATGCCCCCTGTATCAAGTATGGGTCCTTTACTTTCAGTAGTACGGGCCCATACTACCTGCCACAACTACCCATACTTTCCACACGGACCATTCCAGAGTTCCTAAGTAGCTGATAAACCTGCTCTTTCACCAATCGCATCGCGCGTGCTCGCTTTCCAGCGAAATCCTCTACTCTACCAGCGCACTCATCTGGCTAGGTTTACTCCCTAGTCCCTTCCGCTGTCCTCCCACTTCTTTGCTATCAGCTGCTGAAGAGTTCCCAATGATGCCAGCCCTCTACCTCCTGAGTATCGTCATACTCACTTGGTAGCTGACTCCCATCATCGATAACTCCACAAAGCACAAAGCAAGCAGCATTCGAGCATTGAAGCATACATAGGACTCCCCATCTGTGGTAGCTCCACCTTCTCGATTCCTCCTCGGAAGTACCTCTGTACTCCGTAGCCTTACCCCTTGTGCGTTCTAACTAGATACTCTCACTCATCACATACACATAAAAGTATAACGCACATATAACAGCAAACCCTAGACTAAGGCATCACAAATCAGGCCACTCTAGTCCTAAGATGTGAAATACCTAGCCTGTCTCTAGCATGCAATAATATCTCATAAAGTGCATAATAGATATTTCATAATACAAAAGTAAGAGTATTTTGGGAAATCACCGTTTGGCTCTGGCTGATTGTACACACTGCTCTTTCTTGCTTTCTCTTTGAACTCTTATTCACTTTTAGAAAACCATTTATTTGGAAAACTTTTTCTTACTTCCTCAGTTTGAGTCCAGATTTACCCGTAGGCGCGTCCGAATCCCTCAAACCAAGGCTCTGATACCAATTTGTAACACCCAGATTTCCAAAAATAAAATTTTCATTTAATTAATCACTTTAATATTAAAAACACTTGTTTAAAATCTTATTCACATTCAAATTACAAAACGTAGTTTCATTTTCATTATAAAAGAAGACCAGGATCCTCCAAAACTCAACTCTTTCTTCGGTGTGTACAATCGAACCGTTGCCATCCCGCGTTACTGTAAGAACCTGAAACAACGTAACATAAACAACGTAAGCACGAAGCTTAGTGAGTTTCCCAATATACCTTACGCACATACGCCATCCGGCCCGGACCGTTCGGTCCACATAACATTGCCTTCCGGCCCGGATCTTTCGATCCACATAATATCGCCTTCCGGCCCGGATCTTTCGATCCACATAATATCGCCTTCCGGCCCGGATCTTTCGATCCACATAACATTGCCTTCCGGCCCGGACCTTTCGGTCCACAAGATAATCGCCTTCCGGCCCGTACACATATATAACACATAATACAAATACTCTAACACATAAAGCACATATATCACATATCATACCTGACCTTTCTGTCACATAGTACCTTGCCTTCCGGCCCATATATAAGCATGTATATCACACGTAGCAGCTAACTTCCCATTCATAGCATATAAACATAACACAAAACATACCTGACCTTTCTGTCACATAATACCTTGCCTTCCGGCCCATATATAAGCATGTATATCACACGTAGCAGCTAACTTTCCATTCATAGCATATAAACATAACACATAACATACTTGACCTTCCGGTCACACAATCAAACCCTTCCGGGTGAGGTATAGTGAGAAGACTCACCTCGTAGTACGCAGGCTATAACCTCTTCGAGCTACTCGCACACAATCCGCTAGTTCCGCAGGTTCCCTATAATACCACAGCCTTAGTTAATGATCTTATCAAACAAGGCAACTGACCCCTCTAATATATATACAGGTCAACGGTCAATCCTGACTGGACTCGTCGAGTGCAAAGGGTAACTCGACGAGTATAAGCATCCTGACACCACTCGCCGAGTCTGAAGAACGACTCGACGAGTTCCAGTAGATCTTCAAGCTACTCGCCGAGTCTGAAGAACAACTCGGCGAGTCCTAGTGAATCTTCAAGCTACTCGCCGAGTCTGATCATCCGACTCGGCGAGTCCACGCCATGCAGTCAATCGAACTGCTTCCTGAGATACGTATATTCCCGAAAAACGCACTAATGGGACTTCTGGACCTCTAATCATCCTATTACCAGGGTATAAACTTTTGTATAACAACATAATAATCCACTAAATCACCAAATGGGTTTCACAAACCCTAAATCCATGCACACATTCACATAACAGGAAATAATCCGAAAGATTACCTGAATCATGCACTCTCAGTGTCCCCAAGCCTCAAAACGTGATTCCCTTGCTGTCCCATTAGCCATAACCTTCTCCTTCTTGGACCATAACTTCCTCAAATCACCAATGATCTTCAAACCTTGTTCTGGATGCCCACAACCGATTTAGGATCCTTCTCAGTCGGCCAAAAGGCGAACAATGGAGGCATAAGATCCCTTAAATACTTCCCAAACCGAACGGCTAGGGTTTTCCACTGAACAGCGTCGACTCGCCGAGTCCATATCTGGACTCGTCGAGTCCAGTCGCGAACCCGCGACCAACTCTGCGACCCTACTCGGCGAGTCTGGCTCCAACTCGCCGAGTCTCTCCTTTAAAACACCCCAAATTGCAATTTAACAATACTTGAGATTTTGGGCTGTTACATACGGTTTGGGGATTTCCCAATACTGTAAACACCCGTAGGTGTGTTTTGATGCCCCATATTTCTTCCTTAAGCCTAGAAACTAGCCTAAACTTTCACCTTGAAGTGTTTAAGACTTGAAAACATCAAAATACCAAGATCCATGTAAGTTTACGGCAGCAAACACATGGACAAATGGTCCATGGGCCGTAAACTCCATTTAGGAGTGAATTATTGCCCTAATCACTTCCTAAGGCTTAGACTTGAAGTTAGGATGCTTCAAAATGACTTCTAGGACTTCAAATCACAAAATGGTCAAAAGGACATGAGTTTATGGCCGTAAACTCATGGGTTTATGACCGTAAACTCAATTGGAGCTGGTCCCAAAACCGTAAACACCATTTAGTGCCTTTTCACTTCCCTTTGTTGAATCACATGTGATTCCAACACTTAATCAAGGTGTTTCCTAGTCCCGGAAGGTGTTTCCTTTCATATAGTTGTTTATAAACACTATATTCATGTCAATATGTGTCCTTATATGTCATTTAGGACTTGTTGTGTCTCGGGACTTCATTCGTGGAACTTCTCATCCTTACACGCATACCCGATTGAATCACCCACATCAGGTGAGTTCATACCCCATAATGAATCTTTTAACTGTTTTAAACTATTTAGGGGGGGGACAAGTTCAAAACTCTTTAAAGTTATGTTACCTTATAGTTACACAAAACTCCTTTTTTAAAGTACAAGCATAACTTTGTAGATAAATGAGTCTTTTCAATAACAGTACAAGTAGAACATTAGTAAACTATAATAGGCGTAGTTTAGGAGAATGCTATTCATTACTTATAGTACAATGAAGCACACAAAGAGTTAGTTCATGCAAGAATCAAACAAACAGTGAAGAGAATCAAACAATATCATACAGAACATGTAGTAAAGGGTTACAGAACAAAACAGAACATAACAAACAGGTTAGGTTGCTATAGCATGAGAACACACAAAGAGGATCTAATTATACCAATGAATCACTAACTCTTTGTTTTAAACAAAAGGAGATAGTTATATTGGGTATACATGATCATATATCTTTAATGTGAATTACACGGCTTGCAAGAATTTGCGGGGGTCACGTTTGGTTCCTTTAATCTCTTGACAGGGAGAGCGTTTAGTAGGGGTTCTAGCCTTCACATTATGACCATAATAAAACAAATATGTTTTTCAGTTATTTAGTACATTCGTATGTCATTATAAACGACATCTGTGTACTTACTTTCCCATTACTTTCATAAAGTGACAGTACCACTAGAAAGTTGAACTATTTTCTAGTCAAGATAGTTATAAACTATGGAAAATATACTTTTTACAAATAGACAAAGGAATAGTCGGGTCTAGCACAGAACAAAAGATGCCTTGGTAGAAGGCTACGACTAAAGGATACGACCATAATGCTAGACTTATGATTCCTTAATGTATACATCACAGGATACATATATATCAATAGGTTCCGACAGCTAATAGGGTGTGTGCTCTACTCTTCATGTCCTATCCTTGTTGGGTTGTGGGCTTGGAACAACTTCACCCAATCTATTCTCTACCTGATCCTATATATATTTATGCTTAGTATACATTAATTCATCATAAGGGTACCAGGTATGGATCAGGTTATAGGACACAGAGTCGAAGCACAGTTTTTCTAGTACAAAACATACTTTTCAAAGTCAGTACTTTTGGTATACAAACTAGAGATTTCCCAGTTAAGGGATTAATCCTATTTATTAAGTCAGTACAATTCTAAAAGACTTTAGGTGAGTAACTCTATAATACTTTAGTTTATACACTATGTTGATATATAAAACTAATACCCAATAGGCAGTTAAATGTGTGTTTTCTGCCTTACCTCCTGTTCCCCGTTGGGTTGTGGACTTAGGGCAGATTCACTCAATTAACTTTCTACCCGATATCAGATTATATATAGCAGTATAAACAAAGCTATTATAAAAGTAGTCACTGTGGTCGATATTTTACTTAAGAAATATATGTTTTCTTAACAGGACTTTTCATTAGATATAAAGGAACCGTTACAAATAACTCCGTGAGTAACAAGTGATTACATCAGGGTTATTTTTGACAATTATCTAACAACCAATAGAATGTGTGCTATCCGCCTTACTTTCTGTTCCCCGTTGGGTTGTGAGCTTAGGGCAGATGCGCACAATCGATTGTTTGTTTACTCTGAGTTATAAATAACTTGTAACCATTTAGTACCCATAAAAAGGCTTGTGGTGTTATTTTACTTAACTTACAGTACATCACTTTTACATATACATTTTCCACAATGATTTACAGCTTACTCACATCACAAAAATCTTATGAACTCACCAGCTTAATTGCTGATCAAGTCTTTTAAATAACTTGTATTCTCAGGAGACTATTAGACAGGTGCTCGTGTTGGGGATACAGAAGATGGAGCATTATAGCTTCAAGTCTTGTTTTGTTATTTGTGTATGAATTCTATGTTTTGTGAACACACACATTGTAAACACTTTCTTTCTAAATGAAATGGTTGTTCATTACTTTCTTACCATATACATATCTCATGATACTAAACATGACGTCTTTCACCCCTGAACGTTTCCATCGTTTCGGTTTTGGGGTGCGACATTTGTTTTCCAATATCGATTTAAGGTTTGGTTACCATCAGATGAGGGAGTGAGAGGAGGATATTCAAAAGACTTCCTTTTGAACTCAATAAGGGCATTATGAGTTAGTGATGATGCCTTTTCGACTCACTAGTGCACTAGAGACGTTCATGGATCTCATGAATCGAGTGTGCAGCCCCATGTTGGATTGATCGGTGATCGTCATTCTGGTCTATTCGAAGACCATAGAGCATCATGAGGCGAATTTACACAGGATTCTTATACTTTTAAGGATGGAGAGGCTCTATGCCATTTCTCCAAATTTGGTTGTTTTTTTTTGCATGAGGTTCAATTTCTAGGAAACCTCGTCAACCGGAATGGTATCTTGGTTGACTTAGCCAAGATAAAGACGGTCAGTACCCCCATTCAGGATGTGTGTTTGAGGATGACTGTGATGACCACATTTTTGGAAACAATCAAAGAAGTGTATTCGGAGGCGTTAAAGGAAGATAAACAGAAAAGTAAGTGGGTGATCGGTCAGATTTCAGCATTTGATATCGACAACAGGTGGATTTCGACTCTTCACGGACATGTTTGGGTGTCGTATGCTAGTGGGTTCAACAGTTATTGATGGAGGAGGCTCACAAGTTGAGATTTTAAATCCATCTGGTGGCTACCAAGATGTATCTCGACCTGAAGCATAGTTACTGGTGGCCTTGTGTGAAGAGGGATGTGGCCTTGTTTGTAGAGCAATGTTTAACCTGTCAGCAGGTCAAATCCAAGCACCAATGCCCTCACGGCAAGTTTCATCCCTTAGAGGTTCCATAATGAAAGTAGGAGTAGATCACGATGGATTCCATTACAAAATTGCTGAAGACTGCAAGGGGTTTTGATGTTATCTAAGTGATAGTGAAGCGTTTAACGAAGAGTACTCACTCCCTAGGTGTAAGTGAGGGCTCTTATGTAGAGAAACTTGTTGAGATTTATGTCCGATAGGTAGTGGCTCGGCATGGTGTGCCGACTTATATTGTGTTGGATCGGGATGTTCGTTTCATTTCTATGTTTTGGAAGAGGTTTCACAAGGAGCTGGGTACCTTGTTACATTTCAGTAATGCATATCATCTCCAAAAAGATGAGCAGAGCGAGCATAATATTTAGACACTTGAAGATATGTTGCATTCCTACATCATAGAATTCGGTGGCATCTAGGTCTTGTACCTTCCTTTGGCTAAGTTTTCTTATAACAACAACCATCATGCCAACATTGGCATGTCTCCATTTAAGCTTATGTATGGGGGAGGTGTTGGACTCCTATTTCTTGGTGTAAGGTCAGACAGAGAGTCATGGGGAGCACTATGATAATGTTTAAGATGTCCGAGTCTATTCAGCAAGTCAGGCAGAGATTTCTGATGGCCTAGAGTCGCCAAAAGAGTTATGCGAACCGGCGACGCTCTGAGCTAGAGTTTCAGGTCGGAGATTCCGTACTTCTGAATGTATGACCCTGGAAGGGAGTTATTCTCTTCAGGAAGTGATGGAAGATGGGCCTTGGGTTTATTGGCCCTTTCAGAGTGTTAGCTCATGTTGGCAAGGTGGCTTATCGGTTGGAGCTACGAGAGAAGGTGAGTCAGATTCATGATACCTTCCATGTTTGCCAATTAAGGAAGTGTATATCTGATGAGACAATTGTGTTCACTTTGGAGGACATTCAGGTCGATGATCTCCTGAATTACATCGAGAGGCCAAATAAGATTCTAGATTAGTGAATGATGTCCTTGAGGTACAAGGTAGTGAACTTGGTCAAAGTTTAGTGGTAACACCGGAAAGGCTTGGAGTGGATTTGGGAGGCCAAGATATAAATGCATGAGCACTACTCTGATCTATTTTCCGAGGCTGACTTTGAGGGTGAAGACTGATTCTAGTGGGGGATTATTGTAATATCCGATCTTCAGGTATTTTCATTTGTGGTCCTTGTAGCGAGAACTTTTGCATTTCAGCCTGTATGTCGGGCGTATAAGTGGTACAATCAGTGTACCTGTTCAGCAGATAGAAATGTGGGGCTCATCCTTGTACATTGGCATACATCTAGTATGTATGGCATACTAGCTCATGCGATAAAACCTAAAATTTAGGGTTTGTGCCTTATTTAAACGAGCTTATACCCCATCTTGGACCCTGCCAAGATAAAGGCGGTCAGTATCCCCATTCAGGATTTGTGTGAGGGGATGACTGAGATGACCACATTTTTTTAAACAATCAAAGAAGTGAATTCAGAGGCCATAAATCAAGAAAATTGGAAAACTTAGTGGGTGATTGGTGTTATTTCAGCATTTGATATCAACATCAATGGGCTTTTCATTCTTCACGGGCGGGTATGGGTGCCTTATGCTAGTGGGGCTCGACGGGTAATGATGGAGGAGGCCCACAAGTCGAGATTTTAAATCCTTCTAGTGGCTACGAAGATGTATCTCGTCCTAAAGCATAATTACTTGTTGCCTTGTATGAATAGGGATGTGGTCTGGTTTGTAGAGCGATGTTTGACTTGTCAGAAGGTCAAATCAGAGCACCAACGCCCTCCCGGGAAGCTTCATCGCTTAGAGGTTCCACAATGGAAGTGGGAGCAGATGATGATGGATTTCAATACAAAATTACCAAAGACTACAACAGGTTTTGTTGCTATCTAGGTGATAGTGGAGCATGTAATGAAGAGTGCCCAATTCCTAAGCATAAGTGAGGGCCCTTCTATAGAGAAACTTGTTGAGATTTAGGTCCGAGAGGTGGTGGCTCGGCATGGGGTGCTGACTTCTATTGTGTTGGATCGGGATGTTCTTTTCATTTCTAGATTTTGGAAGAGGTTTCACGAGAAGCTAGGTACCTTGTTACATCTTAGTGATGCATATCATCCCCAAAAAGACGAGAAGAGTGAGCATACTATTCAGACGCTCGATGATATGTTGCATGCCTGCATCATAGATTTCGGCAGTTACTAGGTCTCCTACCTTCCTTTGGCTGAGTTTTCTTATAACAATAGCCATCATGCTATCATTAGTATGTCTCCCTTTGAGCTTCTGTATGGGGGGAGGTGTTGGACTCCTATTTCTTGGTGCATGGAGAGTCACGGGGAGCACTAAGATAATGCACAAGATGATCGGGTTTATTCAGCAAGTCAGGTAGAGATTTCTGATAGCCTAGAAGTTGGATAAGGTGTGTAAGTCCATAACTTATTTGGTATATACTTGACCCGACCCGGCATGGTCCATTTGGGTTGTACTTCACCCAAACGATTTATGGATAATATTATGAGAATTTTATACTTATGGTTTATAATTACATATTATAAGTTATAATATATTAATATGAAGTCGTGTTATTTACTTAGTTTTTAGTCTTAAATTAATTATGAATTAATTTAGTGATTAAAAGGAAGACTAATTAAACCATGGGCTATTATATTTATATAGTGTGGGCTAACACTCATTTGGAAATGCGCTAAGCTTATATGGAATTCCATGGATGATCCATGGAGCTTTTAACCCATGGATCCTTGGAAAGGAAAAGACATGGGTTATTAGGGTTTCGCCCTAATCATGCACAATATATAAACAAGCTTATGTTGCATGAAATTGGACCCTAGTGTGTGAAAAAGGGTGTGGCCAATTTCTTGAAGCAAAGTATACACTTTCATAAGTTTTCCAAGTTTGTGGTGATTTGTGATTCCACTTGAGGCATTCACATTATTGGTTCTAGGCTCTCAAACTCCAAGCAATCAATCACTATCAAAATGTATATCATTCTTCTAGTGTTTTATGATTCTAGTTGTTCATGCCATGCTACTTTGGATGTAAACCTTGGAAATTATTATTTGCATGTATTTTAGAGAAAACATAGATCCAAGGTTTATTAGGGTTCATGTACACTTAGTAGTGTTAGAATGCTCAAATCCCAACAGTGGTATCAGAGCCTAGGCTTGTTTTCTTGAATACTTGATGCAGATTGCTAAAAATCGAAGTTTATATGCTGTCTGCACAACATATTCGCCGATTCCATGAAGGGACTCGACGAGACCGAGGCAAAATGCATCCAACTCATCGAGTTTGTTCATGCACTCGACGAGTTGGACCCCCTGACAGCTTATATTCGACTGTGTTGACTGGAATTGGTCTAGAATCACTACCATAAACTGTTTTGGACTTATAAAACCTGTTTTTGATGTGGTAATGATTGTGGTAAACCAATTTCAAGGCTAATATCAAAATTCCAAGTTTTTATATGTGTTCATATGATTCTTGAAATTGTTGATGTAGATGTTCATGTTCATATGAGTTTTGTTAGATCATAGGAATATTTGCAAATTGTTTGTTAGTTAATTCTTCATCTTAATGTGTTTTAATGGAATTCATAATTTGTCCTCAAGTTATGGAATTCCAAAAGGTTTTATTTTGAATGTTTTTTTTAAGAAGTCATAAGTTACATTTTCTGAAGAGCTTTCTAATAAATATTTTTATGGACTCCATAACTTGTCCTCAAGTTATAGATATCCAAGAGTCTCATCATTAAAAGTTTTAAAACACTTAATTAAAACTCATAAGTTAAGAATATCCAAGAGTTTTTGAATTGTTCAAAATTTTCCGTCAAGTTTTGGAATTTGTAAAGTCTCACACAAACTTTAATTCCATACCCTAGAAGGTGTAAAAGTTAAAATTCAACCTTATACTATTATAAGATTAATGGTTAATAATTACATATATCTATAAGAACAAATCATTTTACCGTTAGTAGGCCTCATTCACGAAGTCGGTCTATAAGGGGCGTATAAGGTTGTTGCCTATAGAATGGTAGCTTAATGGGTGTCCACTCTCACCCACCGCTTCCTTGATCGGTGGAGGGCCGTTAGCCGAACGGGTAGGACAATGACTTTAAATTCTCATCAAAAGTATAATGATTATTATAAAGTAACTAAATATTTTTTAATTCCCAAACTTAGTTACTTTAGGAAAAATGTGAACATGGTGCTAATCCATCAAATTCACACTTTGTACCTTACCAAGTCGTTGGTGGAGCATGTGTGGTTAACCGACACACTAACTTGGACTAGTAAGGATCACAAAGGGTGACTTAATGTTTATCATACATCGGTGGAGCGCGTGTGGTTAACCGGCACATTGATTAGGTGATAATATTAAGCGTACCAAGTGAATTTGCATGGTTATTCACACCTTTTTTTGTGATCCTCGGCAAAAATGTGAAGATGGTGCTAACCCATGAAATTCACAAAAGTTGAGAGGGCACAATCGAGATTGAAACATGCCATTGAACAGTTCAACGAATCTCAAAAGATCTTGGAGTTTCAAATCCAATAAAAACCTAATAAATTATTTCGTTTTTCATGGTGGAAACCGGTGAATCATCATTCGCCTACCTTCAAATATTTTATAGCTTGGATTACGGCATCCCTCTTCCAAGTTATAAAATATTGTGTTGGGTCCTAGCCTTAATATTTCATACTGGGTATTATATTAAGGACTTGAATCAACAAACTTGATTTTCTCCCATTTTAGATGTCTGGTTCAGACAACTATGATCTTCCCAAATCTCTTGGAACAAACTTTCCTCTTGAAGATAATGTCCCTCAACATCATGCTTCACTTCCTCCACCTCCTCCATTTATTCTCCCTGACCCACAAGCTCGAAGACTTGAAAAGTTCAAGATCACTCAAGCCCCACTGGAAATGAAACATAAAGATGGAAACCTTGTGTGTACTCATGTCTTAGAAATGAAGTCACACATTGATAGGTTGAGAATGTTAAGTGTCGATATCTCAAGGAAGTTGGCTGCTTAATGGTTCTTCAGACACTTCCGTAGTCATATAGTGAGTTCATTAAGGACTACTATGTGACAGATCACGACATGACTCTTATTGATCTTTGTTATTTGCTCATTGTTGCTGAATCTGAAATGTTTTGGCGCACTGGAAAAGTAAATATTGGTGAAAGATCAAATTCTCAAACTTCCATGGATATGGATAATGGTAACATTGGAAGTCTAGAAAAGCTTTCTCTTCCCAATGGAAAGGGATCGACCTTGGTCAACCCGATTGATCGAAAGGTAAAGGGAAAGGCTAAGTCTGTGATTGTCTTGTGTACCATTCCCAAAGAGTCTATGTGTTTTTTAGTGTCATGAGAAGGGACATTGGACGCGAAGCTGCCCTGAATACCTGAAAGATTTGAAAGCAAGTAGAGTCAAAATGGTTGACTCTACTTCAGGTAAGTCCACTATCTAACTTTATTAAAGTTCCTAATTGTTGATTCCAATTACATGATGTGACTAGATTGCATCTTGATGTTTAGCAGGATCGAGCAAAAGGAAGGTTAAAATAAGAGTGTGTTGAATCTGATCACGAAGATGGATTTCTATTGCATGGTTCGAGGATCGGATTTTTGAGCAAATACTTAAAAGTTATGATAGATTGCTAGGAAATATGTAATAGCATAGTTTTCATTTGAAGATGCATTGTAAGGAATATTTTTCCGCATTTATGGAAAATTGATTCTAGCAATAATGGAAATATGAGTTTGATTCTCTTATTTGTGGTAGTGTCTGGATTTACCAAATGAGGAACGGTTCTCATCACCCAAGCTTCAGTTGGACATAAACTTGGAATCATACAAGCTGTATTGTTATGACTAAGAAGAAGGGTCATGAATTGTTGGAATGGTTAAAATCAAGAGAATGGGTCATACGTCGTTCCAAAACAACTCTTAGAGTCATACTCCAAGATTCTAACATTAAGTAACATAAAGTAAGGTTTAAAACACTTATCAAATGTAGTGTAAAATGTTTTCTACTCCTGTACATTTGAAATTGGTAAGTTGTGATGTATTGGATAAGACAAAGACTAACTAAGACCTATTGTGTGAAGTGTTCATCTTGATAAGGATCCGCACTATCCCTTGAATATTTGTTTTGTCAACGAATGGTCCTTGACTAGGGAAACTTATATGTCAAAAGGACAGTGGGAGTCTTAAAGATTATGAAAGGATTTCAAGGTTTAATCAAGAGTAAAACCTGAGTTTTATCACTACCACACGACTTAAGGTTTGCAACCTACTAAGTTGACATAATTCTTGTTTCTGTGTCTGTTCCTATTAAGTTGACTATGTATGTGAGTTCTGTTAGTTCTAAATTGTGTGCATAACAGCTTGGAAGCATTGGTGGGCCTTGTGCTACCAGGTGACAAGAAATTTAGATTGAGCAAGTTCAATCCATGTAAGGCTGAATTTGTCACTAATGTCTTGTGATTATGGTTTTGACAAATTCATATGGATAGACACTCATACACTATAAAATCTAAGTGTCATAAGGTTTCTCTCTGATTCATGAAAATGATGGTGAGGAAATGCTTTCACTAAGAAGATTTTAAGTATATAGCAATTGTGATGTTTGCATTCTCAAAGTCGTTAGTGGAGCGTGTGTGGTTAACCGGCACACTAACATGGACTTGTGAGAAATAGAAAAGGTCTAAACAATTAAGACTATTATTACGACATCTTTTTTCATAGTTCTGGAAATTGTTTAGACAGACATGTGAGCTATCTAAGAAAGGGTGTACGAATCTAAATTTGAGAAGTCCAACTGATTTCTGGAAATATGTCAGAGCTAGTGGGAGCATAAGTGTTATGCTGATAATCATCATGTTAGTAGGAGCATGATTATTATGTTTAGTGTTGCAAGTTAGCAATGTTAATTATAGAAAGACAAAAGTTTCAATTCGTAAAGTTGTAGGGGTTGAAAAAGTTGTTTTGCTATAATTAACGGAGAGGAAATTATACTTCATTTCAATTCTAAAAGCTTAGATTGAGTTTTAATCATCTTCAGTCAAGGATATATATATATATATATATATATATATATATATATATATATATATATGTGTGTGTGTGTGTGTGTGTGTGTGTGTATGTATTTTATGTCGGAATGGTTCAACTTAAAGAAATTCTATATATATTGCGTTTTCAAAAATTCGATTATGATTATGGCATCCCTCTTCATAGTTAAATTTTGAAAACATGGAAAATAAAAAATATTGTAGCAAAAGACCGGTCTAGTATCATGTCTTTATATGAAACATCATGAATCCTGTCCCATATGCTCCGGATATAGGATCAATTGCATGTGCTATAATATTCATCCTTTTTAAATTTTCAAAATGCTTAGGGCATTAAGAAGGGAAAAGTCTAGAACTGGATATGACTAAAGTGATTAAGAAATTGTCGAGGACAGTCTGAGGTTCGCCAAAGATTGGTTACTCAGGGATAGTTGGAAGTATGATCTAAATTGTTGGAAAGGACCATATTGACATATTCTGAAAAGAGGTAACTCTTGTTCGAAAGTGATAGTCAAAATGGGACTATGGAAATGTCTCCATAGGTGGAAGTTGCTCAATCTGTGTAAGATTAGAAAACCTTAGTGCAATAAGGATGTTCAAAGCAATGTACTTTGACTATGAGACTTCATTTCCATAGAGTTGATCTCCTTTGGAATCCTCTGTAATGACTGATGACAAGGTTTTGGTGACCTTGTGCATAATCATTACCAGAGGATCAGTGCATATAAGTTTAAAATCTAACAGATTTTTGGTAAATGGCAGGAATTAGGAATTCTTACATTTAAAATAAGGATTTAGGATTATGAAATGAGCATCATTGGAATCATGTTCAATTGATCTATTTCACAAAGTAAAGATAATAGACAAACATAGTGTGCATACTTGGAGTATGGCATAACTATTGTTTAGAAAAACAAAGTGTACATGCTAGGAGCATGGGACAACTATTGTTTTTATTCAATTATTAAGTTGATTATTTGAAACATTATACAATGAATAATGTGTGATCAATATGGTGATAAATAAAAGGTGGTTTTATTTATATTGAAAAGGGTTCTGAGACCATTTTGGATTCGATTATTATTGTGTTTCACTTTGCATGTTTTGACTTCCAAAATATCTAAGTTATTCTTTTCGAATGACTAAGTTATTTAAACACTCCACAGTCGTTCATATGTTGGAAGTAGGTATGAATTAAGACTTTCATGAATCGAGTTTGTAGATGGCTAAATGTAAGACTTTCATGAATCGAGTTTGTAGTCATAGCAATGGTTGCTACAACATTGATGAGTGCTCATAAGTTATGAGTATTGGAATTAACCCACGCTCACTTGTATCACTTCATGGAATTTATCTCGAGTGATTGTGAGACGGTAATATCATATAAGTCTTCAAACCTAGAGATATGAGTTGTTGCCTATGAGTTGGTTGTGCATTGATTGCACGAAAACGCATCAGTAACTTGATGTTATAAAACGTGTCTTTGTGTACAATTCAAAAAGTAGTAGAACAAGCATATGAGTCGAATTTTATCAGTTCCTTCTAGAAATAAAAGTGATATATGGGCCCCTCGATGATTTTGTTTTGACCTATGTAGTGGGCCCGGTCATAACTAAATTGATGTGTCCGATTAAGTTCTTTGTAAAACAAATCAGAATTTAGGAAACAAACTGTTGGACAATAAGTATGATGTTGTTCCATGTATTTGTCCGGATGATATCATGAGAACAAAGGATTATATGATCACTTATCTAAAATGGCACTTCATAGTTCAACAAAGTTTTCGAGAGCTACGACTGCTGGTTAGTTCCTGAAGTAATATAGGCAAATATAGTTATTAGACTTATCCAAGTGGGAGACTCTTGGATAAGGTGTCTAAGTCCATAACGTATTTGGTATATACTTGACCCGACCCGGCATGGTCCATTCGGGTTGCACTTCACCCAAACGATTTATGGATAATATTATGAGAATTATATACTTATGGTTTATTAATATATTATAAGTTATAATATATTAATATGAAGTCATGTTATTTAATTAGTTTTTAGTCTTAAATTAATTATGAATTAATTTAGTGATTAAAAGGAAGACTAATTAAATCATGGGCTATTATATTTATATAGTGTGGGCTAACACTCATTTGGAAATGGGCTAAGCTTATATGGAAGTCCATGGATGATCCATGGAGCTTTTAACCCATGGATCCTTGGAAAGGAAAAGACATGGGTTATTAGGGTTTTACCCTAATCATGCACACTATATAAACAAGCTTATGTTGCATGAAGTTGGACTCCTAGTGTGTGAAAAAGTGTGTGGCGTATTCTTGAAGCAAGGTATACAATTTCATAAGTTTTCCAGGGTTGTGGTGATTTGTGATTCCACTTGAGGCATTCACATTATTGGTGCTAGGCTCTCAAACTCCAAGCAATCAATCACTATCAAAAGGTATGTCATTCTTCTAGTGTTTTATGATTCTAGTTCTTCATGACATGCTAGTTAGGATGTAAACCTTGGAAATTATTATTTACATGTATTTTAGAGAAAAAGTAGATCCAAGGTTTATTAGGGTTGCATGTACACTTATGAGTGTTAGAATGCTCAAAACCCAACACTAGAGTCGCCAAAAGATTTATTTTAACCGACAACTCTCTTAGCTAGAGTTTCAGGTCGGAGATTTCGTACTTCTGAAGGTATTACCATGGAATGGTGTTATTCGCTTTAGGAAGTGAGGCAAGATGGGCCTCCGGTTTATAGGCCCTTTCAGAGTGTTGGCTCGTGTGGGCAAGGTGGCTTATCGGTTGGAGCTACGAGAGGAGGTGAGTCATATTCATGATACCTTCCATGTTCCCCAATTGAGGAAGTGTATTGCTGTGAGACAGTTGTGGTCCTTTTGGAGGAAATTCTAGACAATGATCTCCTGAATTACATCGAGAGGCCAGAGACAATTCTAGATTAGAGAATGAAGTCCACAAGGTAGTGAACTTGGTTAAAGTTCAGCGGCAACACTGGAAAGGCTTGGAGTAGACTTAGGAGCCCGAGACATAGATGCATGAGCACTACCCTGATATGTTTTCTGAGGCTTACTTCGAGGGTGAAGACTGATTCTAGTGGGGGAATATTGTAAATGTAACATCCCGGAATAGCAAAGAGTATAGTTGAAGGGCTAAAAGAGTAAATTTAGAAGGGGAACTCGGTGAGTCCATGGGTGGACTCGGCCAGTAGAGTCGCGACTTGGTCGTGTGTTAAGTGGCCGACTCGGCGAGTCTGTAAGGTGGACTCGGCGAGTAGGCGCTGAGTGGAGAAAATCCTAATTCTAGAGGTTGAGCCTTATATAAAGAACATAACATTCATTCCCCCAGCCTCTTTACTCATCCTCAAGTCCAGAAACCCTTAGCCTTCGTGTGTGAGTGATCATATTGCATTGGGAAGCTTGGAGAAGCAATTGTTGAGGAAATCTTGAAGGGTAGGAGGCTTGGAGCAAGGGGCTTTGTTCGGATTCGAGTTCTATTGCAGTTGGGGCGTTCTTTTAAGGTAATATCTCGTCCTTGGGCTGTTATTCTTATGGATTCATCATTATGGGGTTTGTGGGGAGCTTATCTTTTGGCGTTTTGGAGTTTAGAGGTTAGATCTGAGGTTGCTACCTTAGATCTGGAATGGAGAAGGGTTGGAATGCCTGAAAGTCCTTGTGTTTGAGTGTGTAGTGAAGCTATCATGTCCCAAACCCTAGCCTAAAGTGTTAAAGGCCTAGATCTCTTTGGATTCACGTAAAGTTTCCCACTTTACATGATGGATGGGTTGTTGGAGGCTAGATCTATGTTTTGGATCAATTGCATGGCCTGGAGTGCTTCTGTATGGATTCAGACCGGTGGTACTCGGCGAGTCACATGGGTGGACTCGACGAGTTGCTTGAAGATAGGCTGGAACTCCATGAGTTGGAAGAACAACTCGGCGACTTGAATGAAGATGGCCTGGAACTCGGCGAGTTGTATGAACAACTCGGTGAGTAGGTTGAAGATAGCCATAGACTAGGCGAGTCTTGTCGAAGAGTCCCAATATTTTCTGGTCGAGTCGAGAAGCGGTGAGTCAAGGGATGACTTGGTGAGTTGTGTGCGAGTGGACTCAGAGTTGTTGGACTCGGCGAGTCTCGCGGTGACTCGGCGAGTTAGGTCGCGGATTGAGGGAAGTCCTGAGCTTGGGGACTCAGCGAGTCATCGGGTTGACTCGGCGAGTAGAGTCAGTCAGGGTTTGACTTTGACCTTGTCCAAGGGTTGACCAATTGTCTTCTGGGGGTATTTTGGTAATTAACGGTATTTCTTGAGTTGAGTGTTTTGGTGTTCAGTGGAGGAGTTCGTGTCGGAGTTTAGAGCAGCGGGATCTTATCCTTTCAGCCGGCAGTTTCGAGGTGAGTTATCCTCACTATATCAACAGGGTCTAAGGCACCAAGGACGACCCTTATCGGATTGAGATCCGGGTAGTTGTTGTTATGTTACTGCTTTGATATGTTTGCATTCAGAGCTAGGATGGTATATGTTAGAGACCTAATTGAGATCGGTATCTTGAGAGATAGGGAGATGCTATGCTAGTGACCTGTTAGGTCGGTATCCTGGTTAGGATGATGATATGTTATGTGATCTGTTTGAACTGCTTGTTGAATGTGAATTGCTATATGATTGTATGTATATGTGCACATGGTTGTTTCGACTGGAGTTGGGTTGAGGCGGGTCCTGCTTTGTGTTGTAGGCCAAGATACCCACGGCGGACCGGTTGTTCTGAAGGCCCAGCGAGCGGTTCGGATAGGTTGTAGGCCCCAAGAGGGCGGACCAGACGTGCCGAGGCTCGAAGAGTGGACCAGGCCGACTGAAGGCCCGGTGTGGGCGGACCAGTCATACTGTAGACTCAGAGAGTGGACCAGGTGGATTTAAGGCCCGGTGCGGGCGGACCAATCACACTGCAGACTCGATGTATGTGGTTAGATTCGGAGAGTGGACCAGGTGGATTGAAGGCCCGATGCGGGTGGACCAATCACACTGTAGACTCGAGGTTTATGGCTAGACTCAGAGGGTGGACCAGGTGGACTGTAGGCCGGTACGGCAGACCAGTCACACACTAGACCCGAAGTGCATGGCTGTTCTGTGATCAGATATGTTATGGCATGTTATGCGTGTATGGTATAAGTGGTTGGTATTTTGGGGATATCTCACTAAGCTTTCGGGCTTACAGTTGTGGTTTTATGTTTTTCAGGTTCTTCAGGAGACCGTGGCAAGGCGAAGGCGTGATCGTATCGCTCCTCATGATTTTGTAGTAATATGATTCTGGGAATACGCTAAATGTTTTGTACTGAAAACCTTTTTGTAATGATTTAATGGAATCAAGTTGTTTTTGAAAAATTTAAAATTGGTTGTATTTTTCGGTCGTATCAAGTTGGTATCAGAGCCTTGGTTTGAGTGAATTAGAGAAACACTCGTGTGACTCCAGTCTCAAATCGAGGAGAGTTTTCAAAAGAGAGTTTAAAATGGTTTTCAAATGAGTAAAGGAGGACGCGAAGGTACGATCAGCCGGAGCCAGTAAGTAACCCCAAAATACCATGCATGTTATTTGTTTTTGAGCTTTGATAGAACAGCATGCTAGTGTTAGGCTAGGGATCTTCAGGATTTCATGATAATGTTGCCTGATTTGTGATGCCTATAGCCTAGGCTTTCCTTGTGGGAGATTTTCAAAGTTCCTCTAGTGGTGAGGGTTGAGAGTTATTATGCATGTTTTCACTAGGGTGTTGTGGTAGTACTTCATACAAATATGGGTAGGTGTGGAAGGTAGTATGGGCCCGTACTACTGAAAGCACATGACCCATACGCGTATCAGGGAAACCATGACCTC
Source organism: Lactuca sativa (assembly GCF_002870075.4). NCBI lineage: Eukaryota > Viridiplantae > Streptophyta > Magnoliopsida > Asterales > Asteraceae > Lactuca > Lactuca sativa. Next base: position 106,268,900 of record NC_056627.2, read on the forward strand.
TAGGGTTGGGTTGAGAGAGTTGGATCCCAGGATAATGGGAAGAGTCTGAGATTTTGTGTGGTGTTTTTCAGTATGGAGATTCCGAGGCATGATGAGAGTGGATCCGGATCAGGATCGGGAGCAGGGGAGGGAGTTCCGAGCGGGTCGATACCGCCCGAGGTTATCGGTCAAATGAGCACGTGTGAATTGGATGCGAGCATTCGTGAGATCCTGCGTGATGAGATTGTTGAGTTGTTCCGAGCTGAGTTGTCGGAGTTGTTTGGGTCTATCAAGACCACCATGGTTGAGTATTTTGATGAGTGCTATGCAGCTGTAGCAGCGGTAGGGGGAGGAGCTGGTCGGGGCTTTTAGTATCGGGACTTTGACAATACGAAGCCTCCCACCTTTGATGGAGTTCAGGACCCGATTGTTGCTATGAGGTGGTTATCGGACGTGGAGGGGTGTTTCTTCACGTGTTCATGCCCTGCTAATCAGAGGGTGAGGTGTGCTATGAACCTGTTGAGGCCCGGGGCGAAGGATTGGTGGAGATTGACCATGGGGTCATATTCGGATGCGTAGAGGGCTGCGGTTTCATGGGATCGGTTCAGGGAGATGTTCAGTACTTGTTATGTTCCGCAAGTTAAGAGGGAGAGATTGGCTCAGGAGTTCCTTGAGCTGAAGCAGGGTTCAGAGTCGGTGACTGAGATCACCAGGATGTTCACTGAGAGGGCAATGTTTTGCCCAGAGTTCGCTTCGGAGCAGGCTCAGATGTCTTGATATCTAAGCATGCTCAAGAGGGATATCAGACAGTTTGTGTCTACCCAGAGGTGCGAGACCTTGTTGGAGTTGCAGGAGGCCGCTAGGCGGCGTGAGTTAGAGATTGAGTTGCAGTTGCGTGAGCTGAGGCAGGCTCCGGTGCAGTCGCAGCCGGCGCCGAAACGGTCCAAGACCGTTGATGTTAGAGTAGGGGATCTGAGCAGCCACACTTGTGGGAAGTATGGGAGGGGTCACAACGGAGTTTGTAGGTCCGGTGGTGCATGTCGCAAGTGCGGAAAGGAGGGGCACTATGCGAGGGATTGTCGGCAGTCAGCGCCGGTTCGGGATTTGAGGATTTGTTATCATTGTCATCAGGTTGGACATTTGAGGGTCAACTGTCCACAGCTTGCTGCGGGACCGGTGCAGGCTCTAGCACCGGCCACTTTGAGGATTACAGGTGGAGGTCAGGGTGGAGCGGAGCCCCCAAGGGCTCAAGGTCGTGCTTATCAGCTTGCGGCAGAGGAGGTCAGAGGAGTTCCGGATGCAGCTGCGGGTATGTTCCTTTCTTGATATCTTGTTATCTTGTGATTATTTGTGGTGTATTGTTTATGTGCTGGTATCTTTGTGTGGTTTTCGATGCGGTATTTTTCGTTTTGAGGGTTGTGGTTTGGTTATGGGTTATTGTATTGGGAATTTCGTTGGTTATCATTCATGAGGGTTATTAGTGGAAACCTGGCATAGGTTTGAAGGTCGGGTAGCATCTGCTTTCTGATTAGTGGTTAGATGCAGATTGAATTTCTTTCGAGCGGGTTAATCAGTGTTGATGTGGGATCTTGTTAAGGTTGTTTATGCCTGTGTAAATCAGTCCGCGTGTAAGTGTTGGTTTTGTGCAAAGCTGTTCTGGGAGGTCGGTGATGGCGACTGGTGGTTGTTAATCAGTGCTACTAGTGGGGGAGAATTGGAAAATTCTTCGGGAGATCGATGAGTATTTGAGGGTGCTTAGCTGCTTGGGTTTCAGCAGTGGTTCTGTCAGTCAAGAGTATAGGCTGGTACGAGTAAGTGGCAGGCATGCGGGGCGGGATACAGACCTAGGGCATTCGATTGTGGAGGGCCTGGGAGCAGGCCGGGATTGAGCATGTGCGATTGCGACAGAGTTCGGAACCCTTAAAGGGTTAGAACAGTTTGCATGGGAGGATTTCCGGGAGAGATAGCTCGGAATGATGAATGCTAGTTGAGCGGTCCGGATAGACTGAAGGCCGGTAGGCGTACCAGTCAGGCCGAAGGCTCGGAGAACGGTCCAGCCAAACTGAAGGCACTGAGAGCGGTCCTGATTGGCTGAAGGTTCTAAGAGTGGTCCAGATTGGCTGAAGGCCTGGTGAGGCAGTCCAGTCATGCTGAAGACTTTGCAGGTATTGCTAGTCCGGTTGAGGAGATGGATTGAGTATGTTGCGATGTGTTAGCATCAGGAGGTCTGGACCCGGGTATTGATCTTGATTAGTGGAGATGGTGCATGGACTCGAGAGACCTTGTGAGCAGATTCAGAGCATGTGTGTTGCATGGATAGCGGTTATGCTATAAAGGGGTGGTGTAGCGTTGGGTGAGCAGCGTGGCAATTGTTGTGGTGACAAGGTAGCCAAGTGGATTTCCTTGGTAAGGAATGAGAGAGGAGTGTAACTCCGAGAGGGAGTGTGAGTTCACGGAAGTGAAAACGGCAGAGCAGAGTTATGATTAGAGTGATCCGAGTATGGTTATTGAGCAGCATGTTTGCGGCAGTGGAATGGAGTCACATCCGGATAGGGATGTCTGCTGAGGTCGCGGAGGGAATTCCGCGGGTGTAGAGCCAAGAGGCTCGGAAGGGATGCAGGGAGAGAGTCTTGGGCTCTCAGTGTGATTCTGATCAAGGGTTGAGTACATAGTAGTAGTTCATCCTGGGGGATGTTTGGAGATATCATCAGTGTATCGGGTTTTCCCAATCTGAGGGTGCTAGAGCTAGTTCAGCATGTGTATGTGATTACAAGAGGAGAACTCATGGGAGTTGCTCTGAAGAATGTGTCTTTCTGTCAGCAAAATGATTAGAGTTGGACTCGAATCAGGAATCCGGTGGTGCATGGTTATCTTCTAACTAATGTGGGTCGAGTGATGGTTGTGATTTGGAGCAGTGATGCATCTTGGGTAATTCTCGATTGTTGAGTGTGATTATCAGAGGGTACAGCCGGTGCCCGGTTTGAGACGGTGGTCAGGACACCGCAAGGAAAGAGGAAATGAGTACGAGTTTCGATGGTTATGCCTTGAGGAATGTCACAACTGAAAATTTTGAGCCATGTAATCTATACATTCAAGTTAATGTGAATCAAAAACTTCAATCAAATACATCATACAAGTACTACAAGTAGTCATCAAACAATTGGAAAACCCTATAAGTTCTTGTTAAGTCTATTTTGGACTAGAACTTCCTTATTGGATCCAAATGGACCAATAAGCTTCCAATTAGACTATCATGGGCTTAGAACCCTAATTGGGCTCTATTTGGACCCACACTAATTTATTTCAATATTATGGGCCATATTGGGCCTAGAATGAAATAAATTGAAAGCTTTGATCCATAATTGACCTAATTTGACCCTAACAAGTTATAAAAATCACCTTTATATTTATTTGGACCAAAAATCACTCAACTTAACCATGAGAATTGGGCTTAAGCATTTAAGGCCCAAATTTTTCTTTTCCCTTCCAAAATCTCGGCCCAAGGCCCAAATCCAAGAAAGAGTTGACTATTTGCTTGCCACCTCACTATTACCCATAGGACTTCCATGCATTATTTCCCATTCTTCCATGCAAATCACTTCAAGATCACATCTCTTCTTCTCTCCTCTCTCATTCTCGGCCGAGAGCAACACCACACACACACAAAACACTCACAAACTCTCTCTAAAATTCACTCAAGACTTCTTCCTCTTCTCCATCCAAAATCTCGAAAGTTAGGAAGCATTCAAGGAAGTTCTTCCACAGAATCATCATCTAAGGTAAGGTTTTGCTTGGATCTATGACTTGTATTCCTTATTTATCAAAAATCTCTTCCTAATCCATGCAAAAATCATGATCTTGCACTCTAGAAACCCCATAAACTCGAAAAGTTCATCAAGGAGTGCAAAGGCCAAAAATCACTTCATTTCTTCCAATCTTTCTTCAAAAACCGAATCAACACCCAAGGTGAGCTTCATACTCCCTATTTTCTGTTTTTATGAGTTTTTGTGGGGGGGGGGGGGGGAATACAAGTGAAAGTGTAGATCTATATGTGTTTTGTATGCCTTGTATGATTTCCATGCTTATATGTATGCTTTTATGTGTTTTAATGTTGGATCTAGCCATAAAACCCCTCAAAACCGAGATATAACTTATGTTTTATGATTTTAGCATGAAATGTATTTCTACATACAAAGTGTTACAAGAAAAAAAAGCTAAGTGGTTTAGCAACAATTTTCTTTAAGCTAAAAACACAAATTTTGGGCCAAAAATGTGAAAAATACAAAACTAAGGGTCCAAATTGACATTCCACGAATTCTGATGGATGAAGTGTGTCAAAACAGTTTCCATAAAACAATTTCTGGAATTATGCTCAATTAGAGGATTAAAAACATAAATTTCAAGCTTAATGGGCTAAAAATGATATTTTTGGCCCAATTAGGCCCATTATGCGAATTTTTCTGTTTTGGAGGGCCAAAACTGTGATTTTCTGTAAAACAGTGGACCATAAGTGATCCAAGTCCTTTTCAAAGGTTTAAAATGCTTTCCGAATTTAAAAAGGACCAAAGTTGCAAAAGTTTCACAATTTGGGCCAAAATTGTCAAAATTGTGAAAAGAAGGGTTAAAACCGAGAAAACTGCATTTTCAGGGACTTAAACTGTTTTCTATGAAATACATGCTGAAAAATATTAATTTCAATAATTTTTGGTGTTAAAATGTCAAGAAAATTAATTTAAGGACCAAACCGGGAAGTATTTAATAAAAGGGTTGAAAATGTAAACTTTACAAACAATGAGGGGCTGAAAACAGAAAATTCTCAAGGCTAATTCAATATACACAATTTGATTAAATAATAGCATCGCGACTATCGACGAAATACAACACATTACAATACCAAAAGTCGTTGTTAAACGAATTGGCTCGGTCTCGAGCCAATAGAAATCTACAACTACTAACTCTACGACACTGCGGTTCATATAAATAACGTTTGGGAACTTAGCTTACATACGAGTGTGCACAGACGTCTACGCACCATCTTCGGGCCCCAAAAGTGTAAAATCTTGCTTGTTGGGCCTAGCTAGCCCGATGACCTGATCTTAAGGCCCGAAGACACATATTTTCTACGAAGTGTTGAGTTTCACCGACTCGGCACAACGTAGAGGGACTTTCAATGGCTTGTATACCACTGGTCCCCAAGGGTCCTTGGTATTGCTAGAAAAGTCTGCATATTTTACGAGGCGGGTCGGGGACCCCTCGCACGCATATTATCCCCAACCGATTAATAGAGTCATCGAGGCCTTCGTGTCCTCTTACTCTTCGGATGTGGGACGACACATAGTCAGGGCGGTTGGATAACGTGATTTGTACGAACGACGCCTTCGGGAACGTTAGTATGGCTATGAACTGGGCGTTTGTGTAATGCGGGTTCGTAGTAAATAATCATGCTCAAAAATAATCCAACGTCGCCTGGGAATGACACTCCTATCCTTGTAATGGTTTCAACGCAACTTAACGGTTTTTCAAAGGATTAGGAAAACATCGGGTTTTCCTAGGTTTTTCAAACATATCGGATTCGAAACGCATATAATTTTTAATAAACAATTTTCACAAGTATAGAAACAAACAGGCATACCTATGGATCTCCACAAACATTTTCGAAAGTTTTTCATTTCAGAAAATATCGGATTTTCTGGTGGTTTTCAAACAATACAAACATTGGATTTCAAACATTTCTTATGAACTCACCAACATTTCATACGTTGACTTTTTTCAAAATACTTGTATTCTCAGGGAACCAGTGAATCAAGGGAAATCATAATCAGTGACGGTTGCAGTTTAGTTTTGTATGAATTGAACAAATTAATTTTTGGGAATGTAATGTTTAACCAATGTATTTCATGTAAACACTACTGGTTGTACTGTATTGATGAATGGTGACGAATGTTGTTATGTTTCATATATATTCAATGTCATGGTATACAATTGAGTCACGACAGCCCCCGGACGTTTCCGCCGTATGGTTCGGGGGTGTGACAAGGAACCTGGTCCGGTTAGGGCCAGGTGACGCGTCGTGGGAGTATTTTGGAGTTGAGTTGTCGTAGGCTTCGAGGACGAACCCTAATTTAAGTGGGGGAGAATTGTAACATCCTGGAATAGCAAAGAGTATAGTTGAAGGGCTAAAAGAGTAAAATTGGAAGGGGAACTCGGCGAGTCCATGGGTGGACTCGGCGAGTAGAGTCGCGACTTGGTCGCGTGTTAAGTGTCTGACTCGGCGAGTCAGTAAGGTGGACTCGGCGAGTAGGCGCTGAGTGGAGAAAACCCTAATTCTCGGGGTTGAGCCCTATATAAAGAACATAACATTCATTCCCCCAGCCTCTTTACTCATCCTCAAGTATAGAAACCCTTAGCCTCCGTGTGTGAGTGATCATATTGCATTGGGAAGCTTGGAGAAGCAATTGTTGAGGAAATCTTGAAGGGTAGGAGGCTTGGAGCAAGGGGCTTTGTTTGGATTCGAGTTCCATTGTAGTTGGGGCGTTCTTTTGAGGTAATATCTCGTCCTTGGACTGTTATTCTTATGGATTCATCATTATGGGGTTTGTGGGGATCTTATCTTTTGGTGTTTTGGAGTTTAGAGGTTAGATCTGAGGTTGCTACCTCAGATCTGCAATGGAGAAGGGTTGGAATGCTTGAAAGTCCCTCTGTTTGAGTGTGTAGTGAAGCTATCATGTCCCAAACCCTAGCCCTAAAGTGTTAAAGGCCTAGATCTCTTTGGATTCATGTAAAGTTTGCCACTTTACGTGATGGATGGGTTGTAGGAGGCTAGATCTATGTTTTGGATCAATTTCATGGCCTGGAGTGCTTCTGTATGGATTCAGACTGGTGGTACTCGGCTAGTCACATGGGTGGACTCGACGAGTTGCTTGAAGATGGGCTCGAACTCGACGAGTTGGAAGAACAACTCGGCGAGTTGGATGAAGATGGCCTGGAACTTGGCGAGGTTTATGAACAACTCGGCGAGTAGGTTGAAGATAGCCTTAGACTCGGCGAGTCTGTTCTTGGACTCGGCGAGTCTTGTCGAAGAGTCCCAATATTTTCTGGTCGAGTCGAGAATCGGTGAGTCAAGGGATGACTTGGTGAGTTGTGTGTGAGTGGACTCAGAGTTGTTGGACTCGGCGAGTCTCGGGTGACTCGGTGAGTTAGGTCGTGGATTGAGGGAAGTCCTGAGCTTGGGGACTCGGCGAGTCATCGGGTTGACTCGACGAGTAGAGTCAGTCAGGGGTTGACTTTGACCTTGTCCAAGGGTTGACCAATTGTCTTCCGGGGGTATTTTGGTAATTAAGGGTATTTATTGAGTTGAGTGTTTTGGTGTTCAGTGGAGGAGTTCGTGTCGGAGTTTGGAGCAGCGGGATCTTATCCTTTCAGCCGGCAGTTTCGAGGTGAGTTATCCTTACTATATCAACAGGGTCTAAGGCACCAAGGTCGGCCCTTATCGGATTGAGATCCGAGTAGTTGTTGTTATGTTACTGCTTTAATATGTTTGCATCCTGAGCTAGGATGGTATATGTTAGAGACCTGATTGAGATCGGTATCTTGAGAGATAGGGAGATGCTATGCTAGTGACCTGTTGGGTCGGTATCCTAGTTAGGATGATGATATGTTATGTGATTTGTTTGATATGCTTGTTGAATGTGAATTGCTATATGATTGTATGTATATGTGCACATGGTTGTTTGGACTGGAGTTGGGTTGAGGCGGGTCCTGCTTTGTGTTGTAGGCCAAGATACCCAGGGCGAACCGGTTGTTCTGAAGGCCCAGCGAGCAGTCCGGATAGGTTGTAGGCCCCAAGAGGGCGGACCAGACGTGCCGAAGCTCGGAGAGTGGACCAGGACGAATGAAGGCCCGGTGCTGGTGGACCAGTCATACTATAGACTCAGAGAGTGGACCAGGTGGATTGAAGGCCCGGTGCGGGCGGACCAATCACACTGCAGACTCGATGTATGTGGTTAGATTCGGAGAGTGGACCAGGTGGATTGAAGGCTCGATGCGGGCGGACCAATCACACTGTAGACTCGAGGTTTATGGCTAGACTCAGAGGGTGGACCAGGTGGACTATAGGCCGGTGCGGCAGACCAGTCACACAGTAGACCCGAAGTGCATGGCTGTTCTGTGATCAGATATGTTGTGGCATGTTATGTGTGTATGGTATAAGTGGTTGGTATTTTGGGGATATCTCACTAAGCTTTCGGGCTTTTAGTTGTGGTTTTATGTTTTTCAGGTTCTTCAGGAGACCGTGGCAAGGCGAAGGCGTGATCGTACTGCTCCTCATGATTTTGTAGTAATGTGATTCTGGGAATACGCTAAATGTTTTGTATTGAAAACCTATTTGTAATGATTTAATGGAATCAAGTTGTTTTTGAAAAATTTAAAATTGGTTGTATTTTTCGGTCGTATCAGTAAAATCCGATTTTTAGGTATTTTCATATTTGGTCCTTCTAACGAGAATTTTTGCATTTCAGCACGTACGTTGGGCGTACAAGTGGTACACTCAGCGTACCTGTTTAGGACTTACAAATGTAGGGCTCATCCTTGTACGTTGGCTTACATGTAGTAGGTTGGGTGTACTAGCTCATTCCATAAACCCTAAAATATAGGGTTTGTGCCCCATTTTTAACGTTCTTATACCCCCCTTGGACCTTCCAATGATAGCATCCACTCCTTACAAACCCTAATCTCATGTCTCATCCTTGAGTGTGAAGATTTTGAAACTTTTGGTGTATTTTGGTGCTTCCTTGTTGAAAAAGGAGACCATTGAAGAAGGTGGTGTTTCTTGAAAACTTGTGGATCTAGAAACTACCTCACTTTGTACATCTTATGGAGGTATAAAATTTATACCTTAGTGTGTTTCTTTCTAGATCTCTAAAACGGGTTATTTATGAACTTTTTTGTCGCAAACTTGGATCTTTGTGAATATGGTGTACTCAAGATCATATTAGTTGTCATTTCATGTGTTTTAGGTCATCTAAAATCATAAAAATGCTTCCTTGAAGGTCCCTTTATTTCATGCAAGAGTGTGGTGATTTTGAGTATGGTTTAACTTAGGGTTTTGAGGTTGAAGCTTATTTCAGCCATGCAAAGGCTTAAAGTTATGAAATTTTTGGGTTAAGACATTCTTTTGAGGTCATATTTGAGTTTGGGTTGCATGTCTTAATGATTAATATGTTAAGAATGTAAGTTTGGGATCAGACAGCATAAACCTAACGTACTTCTGTAATGACGTAAATTTTCGACGAAATTTTTCATTTTTAAAACACAATAAACCACATGTCACATTTTCTTAAAACTCACAAGTAACAATTTATCAACACATTTTAGAAACCATTTATCACAAATCCAGGATCCTCCAAAGACATAACTCCAACTGGGATGTGTGTACAATCAAGCTGACGCCTTCCCGCGATCCTGATAAGAACCTGAAACACATAACATGCAACACGGTAAGCATGAAGCTTAGTGAGTTCCCCAAAATACCACATACATCGCATTAGCCACTCGAGGCTATAACACAATAAGACCCTCCGGTCTAGATGTCTCAGTGGGAGCCTCTAGTCCTACAGCTCGTTGGACCCTAAAGTCCGATCTGGTTGGGACCCTCCAGTCCCATGGCTCGTTGGACCCTCAAGTTCGGTCATAACATAGCATATATCACACAGAAAAATGCACAACTCAAGTAAGCACATAAGACCTTTTGGTCACGCATATATACCACTCTAGGTAAAGTATAGTGAGAAGACTCACCTCGCAAAGAGGTGAGCAGATAACCTCGTGCTTGGATCTCGAACTAGCCTCTGCATAACACAAATAATGAATATCTTTAATTAATATTGTTTTCATGACTCAAATAACCGAATGATATTCTTACTCCCTCTAACTCTTTAAAGTGGATAAAAGACCATTTTGCCCCTCCATGGTCTCTATTACTGATGTTGACAAAAACCCCAAAGTCAACAGAAGTCAAACTCGAGTCAACAGTCCATGTTTGATCCGACTCGTCGAGTGCACTCTTGCGACCCGTCGAATCCCCTCATATCCTCAGAAGTCTCAAAAAGTCCAGCTCAACTCGTTGAGTTGACCCCCAACTCGCCGAGTTGTCGCACATTCAACCCATTGGGACAAACCCTCACTGACTCATCGAGTCAGGCCATGGACTCGACGAGTCCCTTCGATCAGATTCCTCATTCAGACGATTTAAGGTAGATCAATCACTCCAAACACTAGATCTACCATCCTAAGGGTAGATTGTCACGTATAACTGCAAGCTTTACATTTAAACATAACATATAAGACTCATAATGCCAAAACATGCTCCCACAAGGGCTAGATGCACAAAAGCTAGAATCTAACTCATTAAAGTTTGGATCTTTGGTCTCTCAAGTCCTTCTACAGTCCAAATCTGAGGTTTCAACCTCATGATATGCTCAAGTAACTCATTTCCAAGACTGGATGGGAGAAAACCCTAAAAATCTTCGTAAACTAAGATATCACAAAGGAAAGGTCAAGATAGGAGCTTTCCACCTTTGCACTGAAGCTAACCACTGGAGAACTCTGGATCTACAGCCCCTCCTTGATCAAACACACCAAGCTCTCCAAAGTATCCTTCAAAGGATGCACAAAACCACTCAAATTAGCTCCTCACTCACTCTCTAACTCTAATGGCAATTAGGGTTTGCTCTCAGGTGTGTAGGGTAACTGGTGAGGCGTGAATGGGGGCATAATTTCCCTTGTTATAGGCCCCAACCCCAGGAAATTAGGATTTCTCTGCCCAGAACCTACTTGGCGAGTTGGTTCGATGACTCGTCAAGTCTACTCATTAATTCCATTTGAACAACTCAACTCGATTCGAAGAGTTGGGCCCCAAATTGTCGAGTCTCTCCATAAATCTCAAGTTTAATATACACAATATGGTACCTGAAAATCCGGATGTTACAATTCTCCCCCACTTGAATTTGATTTCGCCCTCGAAATCACCCCTCAACAACACATAGATCAAACCCAATAACCCAAAAAGCACCACCGGAAGGATCTGATACCACTCAGATATATTTCCCAATGGACACTATGAATCCAAATAGGAACTTCCAAACCCGGAATATGATGGACCTTTCTGCTACTACGACACCCCTTCTGACTCTCCAAACTCTGGAAACTATAGTGGCATGTCTCACTGCCAGACTGTCCTTTCAAGATATCGCCATAATAATTGCTCCTTGAATAACAGACCTCGATAACTCACTGCTCCTCCGATTCTCTCGTTGTGACAGATAAACCAAGACAGTGCCCAAAAATTGGTTGCCGATCACTTTAACCCTATATATTAAAAAATCCAAATCATACTCAACGAAATGAAAGGATCATGTCACACCAGGGATCCATCCACTAAACTGTAAACAAAACCCATCTAAACGATGAACTCTCAAAACCCTGCCCTCAGATACAAGAAAAAATCATCCTTTCTTAGCAGTATCCTCCGACATCTAACAAACATAAACCCTAGCTCCCACCTCATATCCCTTTTCAACACTAAGCACTAGGTCATCTTTCGACCCAAAAATTGATCCTCCAAAGGTTACCCAAGGTGCTCCAAAACGTCTCACAGACTTCCTTCTCACAATAACTATCTCGGCCCACTATGACACAGAAGCCACGAAGCTCGCTTTACCCCCAAACGATTACTATAATCCCAACTGAAATCGTCTCACCCTCGACCTCTATCGTCAACTACCCATTAGTCCCATACGTCTCGCGGTTTTCCCATAACAACGAACTGACCCATTCAGGTCTAATACACTAGATGAAAAACAATATCCCCTCCAAAATAAACTCCATCTCTGAATCTGGAATCTCATTCCGCCTACTCAATATACCACTAGAATCAAACTCAACTCGAGAGTCTGGTCTGGCACGAAATTGGAACCACACACCCCAACGAAACACTCAACTCGCGACCCATCATCCGCAACCCACACGTACATCATTTCTCTGATTCCTTCCGATTGCAGTCTCCATGGCCTAACTCAGAATATAATGATTCCCGAACATTATGGAGACCTCCGTTTCTTTCCTGGTTTGGCCACCAAGTTCCCGAAGACTCAATCCAATAAGGTTACTAAAGCCTAAGAACTCTCCTACGTCATGCTCTGACTAATGAATAAAACGGCTCCCCACGGCACCACGACACTCTCTCACTTGCTAGTGAGCACTACGGCTCCCTGCAGTATCACAACACCCTCTCCCTGACTAGTGAGTGGCAGCACCCTACATTATCACAACACCCTCTCGCTAACTCGTGAGTACTACGGCTCCCTGCAGTATCACAACACCCTCTTGCCGACTAGTGAGTACTATGGCTCCCCGCAGTATCACAACACCCTCTCGCTGACTAGTGAGTACTACAGCTCCCCATAGTATCACAACACCCTCTCGCTGACTAGTGACTACTACGGCTCCCCGTAGTATCACAACACCCTCTTGCTGACTAGTGAGTACTGCAACTCCCTACAGTATCACAACACCCTCTCCTATCACCCCACAATCTCATCCTCAGGTCATTACTCCACTTCGTTCACTAACACCCGCTTTGCAGCCCAACATAGATAGGTACACACACCCACCTTGGCTAAGCATCACTACTCCTGACGACCACCATCGAGACAAAACAATTTTTCTCGCTACACTTCACATTCTTAGATAATCCCGCTTGATGTCACTTAGCTAAAAGGCCTCCCACTGGAACTGTAGACACCCGATACGCCACTCGTCGTCTCATAAATCAAGTCTAAAAATAATCTGAAATTTAGAACATCATACTTAGATACCTCGGTAACCATCACAGAACCTCACGATGTCCTGCCTCAACCACTAATCTCCTGCTTACGACATCATACACAGATACATCAACGCACTCCTTCATAATCTCATAACTAATCTTCATTTCACATAGCACGTAACTTCGGAATATTCCACCTCTCAACTGAAACACGGAAGAATCATCAACGACTCAGAACACATTGACGAACATCCAAAACTCCCTCCTCTAATGTTCAAAATCCCATGCAAGAATACCCATATCGAACCAGAAACTTGTTACCCAATCAACTGCTACCCTTCCCAAAGTGCATAAAACAACCCATACATTGAACCAGAAATTCTCAACCGACAAAACTATCCTTACGAGCCACCATATGGTCTTTGACCGATGGCCACCTGCCATGGAGACACTCATCCTTGCTTTAACACATACAACATGCATTATCTCGCTCTGCCCTTGCCTCGGCCACCAATAACCCTGGCCTCATCTGCCTGCACCGTAGATCTCCATAACCATTTCTCTATCGGTAACCCCCTCAATAGAATACGCAATTCTCCCTCACTCTAGGTTCGAACCATCATCGATTGGCATGCCAACAATCTATTACATAGACAGTTTCACCAGGTATGTCACACTTAACTCTTGAAACGTACTATGCAATCACTCAAGGACCTTCCCAATGGAACCTAGGAATCTCCAAATATCATCTCTCTGACCAAAAATCTCAAAATTCTCCCAACATGATTGCCTCTAGTCATATTGGAGCCTTAGAACAACACACTATCGGGTACCTCACAATTCTAAGTTAGTTCTGATTCTTGGACCAGAAATAATGCACTCTAACACACTTCCTTACTGACTCCTCGGTCAGCCTCCCAACGCAGGAATATGTTGGATTAGTTTCTAAGTCCATAACTATTTTGGTATGTACTTGACCCGATTATGAGCATGGTCCTTTTGGGTTGCCTTCACCATAGCAGTATGTAGGATAAATTAAGGAGGGAAAGGTTTAATTATGATTTATTAGTATATTATAAGAATAATATATTAAAGGAGAAATCATAATTTTTAATTAATATTAGTCAAGAATTAATTGTGTGGCTAAAAGAGATTAAGTAAACTTAAGGGACTTATTGTGTAATTATAAGATAAATACATAGATGGGCTTATGGAATCCATAGAAGGTGGAGTGGACGAATTGTTGGGTCAAAATATGGTTTATACTTTACTTTTCTGGGCAATTATATTTTTGTGTAATATTTTATGAATTTATGGTCTAGTTTACGGCTGAGTTTACGGCCATAAACACCTTACGGCCGTAAACTCATTTACGGCCCATATGTGTCCGACCCATATTCAAATATAAATAGAGGTGTTAGGGTGAGGAGTAAAGATTGATGAACAGTGAAGTAGTTTATGTCTAGAGAGAGAAATTGTGTGTGTGAATCTTTTGTATCCGGATCATAATTCTAATCAATTCATACATAGATTCATCATATTCTTCTTCTTCTTCTCTTCTATTTTATCTGAAATAATCCGTTTGATTGGGATTCTGCACGATCAAATGATCTGACTGATACACGGGCAATTTAGGGACATACAATTGGTATCAGAGCCTGGTTGTATCAGTCAAAAGGTTTTACAATTCGTTTGGAATCTGAATAATTGGTGTTTATGGTCCAAGCTTACGGCCGTAAACACCGAGTTCTTGGGCCGTAAACCCTTTTTGGAGCATTATTTGATCTTATTTTCGAAATATTTTTGCGTTTTTGGATAGATCCTCGCAAAAATAAAGGGGTTTGTTCTTCGTGTTTTCCATAAAAAAGGGTTTTTGATCGAGTTTTGGAGCTTCAAAGTCGAAAAATCGCTGTTTTTCACGTAATCTTGAAGGGTTTTCGGCCAGAGCTTACTGCCGAAAACAGTTCATGGCCGGCGGCGACATTTGCGTTTACGGCTAGCGTTCACCGGATTTTACGGCCGATCGGAGTTCTCGGCCAGAAAGAGCTTATGTCAGCGGCTTGCGGATCGAACCGGTGGAGCGTGGCTTGAAGAATGGCTCGGCTTAGGGTCTCTTGATCAGCGCCTCGCATTAAAATAGACGCGTGATTGGGGTTTTGGAGAATCGAACCCGCGACCTCCATATTATAAGTCAGCGCGCCTTACCAACTCCTCCAACAGATCACTTGTTGATTTCATTCCAAAATATTAAACTTAACCTCTCCCAGTCGCAGCAAGTTTCGCATTATTTACACTTTCTGCCCAAAAACTAAATTTCTTTTATTTTTAAATTCCTTTCTCATCCAAAATAAAATAAGAAATAAATTAATTAAATAATAATAATAATAATAAAATTGTTTTTATTTTTGATTTTTATTTTTAACTTTTGATTTTAAATTTTGGTTTTCAGCTTTGACCTTTGACTTTAAAAAATTTGACTTTCTCGTTTAACTTTTAAAATTTCAAATTTAGCTTTTCGGTTTGACTTTTAAGTTTGACTTTTCAAGTTTGACTTTTGAGTTTGATTTTTTTAAATTTGACTTTTAAGGTTGACTTTAAAAAAAAATAGGCATTTTAAATTTGACGTTTAATTTTTATTTTAGCTTCTAGTTTTTTTTTAATTGATTTTATGGTCTACGATGGAATTTGAAAACATGAAAGAGAGTCGTTAGGAGACGTTAAGACAAAATTTCAACTTTTTCAATTTTATCCCTGGAGAAACCCTTGAAACTCAATTGCAGCAATTTACTACACTCACTACTGAGATGAATATAGCCGGGATCTTCTTGACTAAGTCCGAGATAAACAAAAAGTTGCTAAATTCACTTCCGAAATCGTGGGATATGAACGTGGCCATTATCAAGAAGACAAAAGATCTCAATCATCTTAGTCTTGCTGATTTTATTCAAGAACTTGATGCTTTGAAGTGTAGAGAAACAATGAGTTCTGAAAACATTCCGGTCACTGAAGTTACATGTACTCCAGCTTGTGAAGCCACGATTAAGTTTCTTTGAGAACAAATTGAGTTATTTAAATGAGAAGTTGAGGACCTGAGATATGAAGGGTATCAACTCAGGAAAGGATAGAAACCCCTGAAGGCTGAGTTAGAAGCAAAAACCAAGGACTTTAGGAAACTTCAGGAAGACTACAGTAACAAATGTGAAAACTATGATTATGTAGTCAAACAAAATGCTGAGCTAGTGGCTGAAGTTGAATCTTTGAAAGGAAAGTTTGAAACCGCCAAATTTGATGTTAGAAAATATGATTTCTCAAGTGAGGTGGTTGCAAATATGATAGACCAAAGCATGTAGTTTAAAAGGAATCAAAACAAGGGTCTAGGGTATGATAGTGTACCTCCTCCTTATAATCATAACTACACATCCATCCCTATGAAACAAGAAGAAATTGACAGGGAGGCACATCTTAAATACGGGAAACCAGCTGGGTTTGTATCAGGAGGAGTTATTAATATTGAAGATTCTAATGTTGCTACTTCTTGTGCAGGCAAAGTAACAGAGGTTGAGAACAAGGAGAGTTCTTCTGAACAAACAAACGACCCCTTGAACTCTGAAATTGTTGCTTCTAATCAATCTCCCGTTGGTAAATACAGGCCACCATTTCAAGCTAAATAGAGTGCCTGTTGCAACTGTGCGTGTGGAAAAAATAAGAGTCAAGGAAAAGATATGCCACCAGAGGTAGGAAGAGACAACTCCCCAGTGAAGAAAAGGACATGTTTTCACTGTGGAACACCTGGTCACATTGCCCGAAATTGTCCAAATCGCGCATACGTTCCTTACTATGCTCAAGGCTGGCAGAACGCACCAAGAGGGAGATACTCCAAAAGAAACCCCTCAAGGTCACGTTCAGACAATAGCGATTGGAACGCACAGAAGGCCAAGAATCAAACTTCCAAGGCCAAGCATCCAACTCCCAAGGCCAAGAATCCGAATCCTAAGGGAAAGAAGGGAATGCTGGCCCAGAAGTCTAGTTCAAGAAATGCTCCTGTGAAGCCAAAATCAAAGTCATCTCAATGGCCGACATCAAGTTCAAAAGCAAGTACTGAGGCACCCGTCGGATCGAAAAAGAAATGGGTTAAACCCAACTACAAATGGATTCCGAAGGCTCAATCTCCCAAATCAACTAACGACTCTAATGTTTCTACATCTTATGTTTGTGATAAGCAAGACATGTCATGCGAGAGAGTACCGTGCAAGGATGACAAAGGTCGACCCAGTTTCAAAATGGACTGGGTTCCGAAGCCCAACTGATCCCGCTCTGTGTCGGAGCAGCTATGGAGGCATATCATCAGACTTCGGTTTGTTGGTAGTAGCTATTCCAGGCACATGATAGGAGACATCTCTCAACTGTACAACACTCAGAACATTAGTTGAGAGTATGTGTCCTTTACAGGAAGGGAAGAAAGGAAGGGATCACTCATAGGGTTAGTGCTTAATGACATGAAGAATTTTCGGATCTGTTCTGAGTTTACGCGTGCTGTTCTCAGACCTTCTGGATGCAAATTCAATCGGTGACTTACGGTTTACGTTTTCTTCTCTAATACTCCTAAGTTTTTCTTAACCTGATTCACTTTAAAGACAAATTTCTGTTTTAGGATAGTTTAAATTTGCGCATTTACTTTCGTTTCTCTCCTATGCACAAATTTAGGGGGAGAAATAAAAACAAAACAAAAATTAAAAAACTTTCAAAAATCCAAAAACAACAGAAAATCAAAAAATAAAAAAAATATATTGGTTATGAAATCTGTTTGAGGGAGATGTTTTGGGAAGTGATATTATCAAGTGATAACAGGCAACCTAAGGCTGCATAACGTACCCGAAGTTGAAGGGTCTATGCTCTGGTTTGATGCATCGGTAGGCACGGAAATTTTTAAAATGGACATGACTAGGTAGAGTTGAACTTAGGAAATCTATAGACTTGACAGATTTTGACCTAGTTAGATCCATTCAGCCTGACAATACGATGTTCGGATAGGTTGAGCAGGGAGATATATATGGGAATCTACTCGTCACATTAATTGAACCTGTACTTGGAACCGTGGTTTAACTTTTGCTCGATGTGTGGATCCTGTCCTTAATTCCGGTTGGATGGGGCGACTGGTAAATTCCGATAAATTAGGTCTGTAGAATATCATTTTCTTTCTTTCCTTCTGTTAGTCATATGTTGTCTCCTTTGCGTGACTTCCAATCCGACCTGGTACACAACATATGTAACTCTATTTCTCTGCAGGATATATATATATATATATATATATATATATATGTGTGTGTGTGTGTGTGTGTGTGTGTGTGTGAAATACTTCTCATCTGTTAGCCATATGTTGTCTCCTTTGCGCGACTTCTAATCCGACCTGGTACACAGCATATGCAACCTTCTTCTTCTGAACCCCTCTGAAGTAGATAGCAATAGAATTCTGCATCTCTTCTCTCTCTGAATGGTTGTCTGCTCACCCGGTGTAAGGAGTACTCTGGAAGTTCTTGATGGCTGGGGCATATCAGGAAGCGGGAAACACGTTCTAGTACACTTAAAATTGAACTCATACAGATTGTCTGTAAATCTCGCTGCTCCATTTAGGTGGACAACAATATCCCTGGTTTTCGTCAGATGAATGGTCCTGAAGATATAGTATCTAAGGAATTAGGATCCGATATAATTTTTAGGAACTTAAGTTCACCTTGTCTTGTATCAAATAGTATGTCCTAAATAAGTCACAATTGTTCGTGTTTAAGTGGACAACAATACCGACGATCGACCAGACAAAGATGTGAATATGAAAGGTACCGACAAGTGGATAAAGGTTGTCTAAAAACTTTGATCCCAAATCACTCTTAAAGTTAGATATCATTTTTATTTTTGTTAAATTTGTCATAGTTTCTTCTAATTTAAATATTAGGGGAGAATTAAAATTCAAAATAATGAAGATAAAAAAAAACAAAAAAAAATTCAAAAATCAAAGAAAAGTCAAAAAAAAAATCCAAAAATATTTTTGTTTAGGTTTTAATTTGTGTGATAAGTTTTCTTTTAGTTTTGTTTTGTCTTGAAAAGTGATTTCAGGTATAGATAAGACTCATGGAGTTTGTGTTGAAGATTTCTGAGCCAAAGCCTCGTCCGTGAGCATCGAAGAATTCTCATTCAAAGGAGCAAGAAATGAAGATTATTCTTTCAACATTCAATCCTTCAACCCCGGAAGCAAGGTGAAGCTGCAATTGAAGTATGTGACAGATTGCATTGAAGCCTCCTCAATCAGTCTGTTGCCATCTTTGTACCTGCTGAAGTGATCTAGAAGTTTAGTTCTCTCTGATGTTCTCTCTGAAGATTCTCAAGCTGAAAGCACTATCTTTCAAGAATCAGTACGTCAAGCCTCCTCACCCGATGTGCGCTCAAAGCCAAACTTTGAAGAAAAGCCCAACCGCTCAAGATGAAGTCATTCATTGAAAATTCATCAAGTTCATCCTGAAGTCGTGAAAAATTTGAAGATTAATGCTGAAGCCAAGCTCGCATTAAAGATTGACAAGAAGAGCCAGCTACTTTTTAGGGGGAGCTTGTTGGGTCAATTAAGAAAAGAAAGCTATAAACCAAGGGGGAGATTGATGGGTCAAAATATGGTTTATACTTTACTTTTTTGGGCAATTATATTTTTGTGTAATATTTTATCAATTTATGGTCTAGTTTACGGCTGAGTTTACAGCCGTAAACAACTTACAGCCGTAAACTCATTTACGGCCCATGTGTGTCCGGCCCATATTCAAGTATAAATAAAGGTGTTAGGGTGAGGAGTAAAGATTGATGAATAGTGAAGTAGTTTACGGCCAGAGAGAGAAATTGTGTGTGTGAATCTTTTTTATCCGGATCATAATTCTAATCAATTCATAGATAGATTCATCATATTCTTCTTCTTCTTCTCTTCTATTTTATCTGAAATAATCCGTTTGATTGGGATTCCGCACCATCAAATGGATCTGACTGATACACGGGCAATTTAGGGACTTACATGAATTCTATGGGAAACCCATTAGAAATCATCCAAGGCTTATAAAGAAGGAGTCCATGGGCTGATTAGGGCTTAAGCAGTAAAATTAGGGTTTCCTTATAAGATAACCCTAATTGCCTACCTATTTAAGGAGCCCCTAAGCCCCAAAAACGTGGTGAATGATTTTCTGGATGATTTTGGGTGCTCCTCTCTCTTCTCTCTTCATCCAAGTTGCTTAGTGGTGTTTGTGACTTCATTAGAGGTGCAACGCTTGAGGCACTCAGCTTTCTGAAGCCAAGGATTGATTGTTATTGCTATATAACAATCAAAGGTAAGATCTAAACCATAATTTCAGTTCTAGTTTATTAGATATAGGGTTTAGGGCTTTGGATATTCAATTGCATGTTCATTAGAAAAACTAGATCCAAAAGCTATTAGGTTTTGCATGTACACCATATGATTGATGTATTGCTAGAAACCCATCAGTGTATTAGAGCCTAGGGTTGTTTGTTAGTGAATTTGATGCTTATTTGATCGAAAATTGGATGAAAATCAAAATTTTTGAGTTTTTCGACTCGACTCGCCGAGTCCATAGTGAACTCGACGAGTCAGAGGTTCAGATGGAGGATTTTTCGGGTTTCTTGCCTATTTTTGTTGTGGGATAGTTACCAAAACGTTTTTAATGATAGAAATCCGATTTTTATGATATTGGGTGATTATCTTTGCCAAAATAAAAGATAATTTCTTATTAATTGAATAATTTCTTCCTTATATGAATAGATTTAATTATTTGAATTATTTGGTGTATTATCTTGTAGGAAATTGGACTAGGTCAAAATTAGATAATTGTCTTATTTGAATTGTTGATCTAGAATGTTCTCGACAAAGTTTGAATAGTTTCAAATTACTCACTTTAAGTTTTATAGTTTAAATATGAACTTAAAAGTTTTGTTTTTGAAATTTAAATAGTTAAAACCTAATGTTTTGAAATGTTTCAAAACTTGCCCTCAAGTTTTGGAATTTAAAATTTTGATTAATAGTTTAATTGTGTAATATTTCAATTCTAAAACTCTAGTATTTTGAAAAGTTCAAATTACACCCACATGGTTTTGTCAAGTTAATTAAAAGTTTAATTAAAAAGTGGAAGTTAATAAGACCACCTAGTGTTTTAAAAGTGTAAAATACACCTTATACTATATATATGTAACATTAAAAGTCTAATATTATATGTATATATATATATATATATATATATATATATATATATATATATATACATATATATGAGTAAAGAGTCAGTCTTACTGTTAGTAGGCCTCATTCACAAAGCTGGTCTGTAAGGGGTGTTTAAGGAAATTGCCTATAAAATGGTGATTGAATGGGTATCCACTCTTACCCACCGCATTCTTGACTAGTGGAGGGTCATTAGCCGAATGGGTAGATAGGACAGAAACCTTCCATTATAAGTATAATGAAGTTCAAAGTAACTACATGCTTTTACAAATTCCCAAATTCTAGTTACTTGAGGCAAAATGTGAAATTGTATGCTAATCCATGGAATTACACATTGTACCCTTGTCGAATGTTAGTGGAGCGTGTGTGGTTAACCAGCACACTAATTTGGGATTGACATTGGTGGCGAAGGGTGGCTCGTTGTTTAACATAGATCAATGGAGCGTGTGTGGCTAACCGGCACATTGATTGGGTGATAGTAACATTGAGTGCACCACGTAGATTGGTATGGTTATTTACACCTTGTTTATGATCATCGGCATCCCAGTCGCAAACTTGAAGGGCATAATCAAGATTAAACATTCCATTGAAAAGTTTAATGAATCTCAAAAGATCTAGGAGTTTCAATTCATTTAAAACTGAAACTTCATTTTCGTTTTGCATGGTGGAAATTGGTAAATCGTCATTTACCAACCTTCAAATATTCTGCAACTAGATTACGACATCCCTCTTCTAGGTTGTAGAGTATTGTGTTAGAACCTAGCCTTGATGTTTCATTTTGCATGTTACATAAAGGATTCTTATCAATTAACTTGAATTTTTTCCCGTTTTGTAGATGTCTAAATCTTACAATGGTCATCCCAAATCCTTTGGAACAAGCTTTCCGAATGAATATAACGTTCCAAGATACGACCAAGGAAATGAGAGTCATGCTTCACTTCCTCCACCTCGTCCAATTTTTCTCCCTGACCCACAAGTTCAAAGGCTTGAAAAATTCAAGCTCACTCAATCCCTAATGGCAAGTAAGCATGAAGATAGGAAACCTATGTATGCACACGTCTTAGAGATGAAGTCATGCATTGATAGGTTAAGGATGTTGGGTGTCGAATCTTAAAGATGTTAGCTGTTGACTGGTTTCTTCAGTCACTTCCTGAATCATACAGTGAGTTTGTAAAAGAGTACTATATGATGGAACACGACGTGACCCTAATTGATCTCACTTATTTTCTTATAGCTGTTGAATCAGCAATGATTTGGCGTGCTGGTCAAGCAAATTTGTCTGGTGAGTCAAACTCCCAAGATTCAATGGACACTGGCAATATTGGATATCCAGAAAGGACTGAGCATGAGATCGTCCCATCTAATGTGCCAAAGGAGTCCATTTGCTTTTACTGCCAAGAGAAGGGGCATTGGAGATGAAGTTGCCCTAGCTACCTGAGAGATGTAAGAGATGGGAGAGTCAAGATGTATGACTCTACTTCAGGTAAAATCCATTAACTAACTCTATAAGTTCCTATTTTTTATTCTTAATACATGATGTTATAAGATTACATTTTGATGTTTTGCAGGATCGAAGAAAAGAAAGGAAAGTTACGGAAGAAGCGTGGTGAATCTGATCACAAAGAAATGGATTTCGATCGCATGGATTCAAATATCGGATTTTTGAGCTGCTACTTTAGAGTTAGGGTAGATCGCTAAGAAATATGTAATAGCGTAGTTTTCAGTTGAATTGCATTGTAAGGACAAATTTTTCCGCAATAAAATAAATTTTTATTTTGTCTTATTTATTTATCCTTGCGATGGCATGTATGAAAAATTGATGTTTGAATGTTTCTATTATTAGCAATGATGGATTTGATTCTTAATTAGGTTATTTGTGGAAGTGTTGAGAGTTTACCAAATAGGGAGAGTTTTTCATCGCCCAAGTTTCAAGTGGATAAAAACTTGGAATCATGCAACATGTATTGTATGATGAATGAAAAACTTTCACATTTGGTTTATTTTATGTCTAGAGTATGTAACATCTAATGTCCATATTTTATAAATAATACAAGCTTTAAACTATATAACACTTTTGTGAGTCAACACAAAAGTGTTAAATCCTTCCACATGATAAAGGGACCAAATATTAAAACTTGTTTTTCATGTGATCTTCAAGCTCCCACTTGGAATGACAACCAACCTTGTTGCAATTTTATAAAAACTTTATAAAAGTTATGAAATTTTATAAAATCTTTATAAAACCGTGGGTCTCCATGGTTCCTCAACAAATGGCCTCGATCTTCATATTGTTAAATTTTTCATAAAATATATCTAGTCTAAAACTAATATATTAAAATTAATCTTTGATTAATTTTAATATTTTATTAATAATCTATAGCCCCCAGATTAATCTCCGCCATGAATGATAATTCATTAACCTCAGTCGACCGTCGAGCTACTGTTAAACGATTTTACAGCATTGGTGTATATATATATATATATATATATATATATATATTTAGAGAGAGAGAGAAAGAAAGAGAGAGAGAGAGAGAGAGAGAGAGAATTATAAAACCAATACAAATTTATAGAACCAAAGAACCAACTTTATAACCATAAGATTATTTTTTAATATATTAGATTAAAAAGATGTACTATAAAAATGTACATTATGCATTAGTATTTATTTTGGGAAGTAATCAATTAATTAAATGCAATTGCTTTTTTCTTCTTTCACCCTCATTTACTTTTCCCCCTACACCAAACATATATCCCTCCTAAACATAGATGTCGTCTTTATACATACCCAATAGCAATACTAGCGACGACTACCCACCCAGTCGGACTTGCAACCAACGTCACACCCATTATCATCTAAAGCACAACCAATTCAACATTTTTATCGGAACCCTTCCACAAATCACTTGAGGTCATAGACAGAGAGAGGAATCGACCATCGCCACTGTTTCCTTCTCTCCGATAACAACGAACTGACCCATTCAGGTCTAATACACTAGATGAAAAACAATATCCCCTCCAAAATAAACTCCATCTCTGAATCTGGAATCTCATTCCGCCTACTCAATATACCACTAGAATCAAACTCAACTCGAGAGTCTGGTCTGGCACGAAATTGGAACCACACACCCCAACGAAACACTCAACTCGCGACCCATCATCCGCAACCCACACGTACATCATTTCTCTGATTCCTTCCGATTGCAGTCTCCATGGCCTAACTCAGAATATAATGATTCCCGAACATTATGGAGACCTCCGTTTCTTTCCTGGTTTGGCCACCAAGTTCCCGAAGACTCAATCCAATAAGGTTACTAAAGCCTAAGAACTCTCCTACGTCATGCTCTGACTAATGAATAAAACGGCTCCCCACGGCACCACGACACTCTCTCACTTGCTAGTGAGCACTACGGCTCCCTGCAGTATCACAACACCCTCTCCCTGACTAGTGAGTGGCAGCACCCTACATTATCACAACACCCTCTCGCTAACTCGTGAGTACTACGGCTCCCTGCAGTATCACAACACCCTCTTGCCGACTAGTGAGTACTACGGCTCCCCGCAGTATCACAACACCCTCTCGCTGACTAGTGAGTACTACAGCTCCCCATAGTATCACAACACCCTCTCGCTGACTAGTGACTACTACGGCTCCCCGTAGTATCACAACACCCTCTTGCTGACTAGTGAGTACTGCAACTCCCTACAGTATCACAACACCCTCTCCTATCACCCCACAATCTCATCCTCAGGTCATTACTCCACTTCGTTCACTAACACCCGCTTTGCAGCCCAACATAGATAGGTACACACACCCACCTTGGCTAAGCATCACTACTCCTGACGACCACCATCGAGACAAAACAATTTTTCTCGCTACACTTCACATTCTTAGATAATCCCGCTTGATGTCACTTAGCTAAAAGGCCTCCCACTGGAACTGTAGACACCCGATACGCCACTCGTCGTCTCATAAATCAAGTCTAAAAATAATCTGAAATTTAGAACATCATACTTAGATACCTCGGTAACCATCACAGAACCTCACGATGTCCTGCCTCAACCACTAATCTCCTGCTTACGACATCATACACAGATACATCAACGCACTCCTTCATAATCTCATAACTAATCTTCATTTCACATAGCACGTAACTTCGGAATATTCCACCTCTCAACTGAAACACGGAAGAATCATCAACGACTCAGAACACATTGACGAACATCCAAAACTCCCTCCTCTAATGTTCAAAATCCCATGCAAGAATACCCATATCGAACCAGAAACTTGTTACCCAATCAACTGCTACCCTTCCCAAAGTGCATAAAACAACCCATACATTGAACCAGAAATTCTCAACCGACAAAACTATCCTTACGAGCCACCATATGGTCTTTGACCGATGGCCACCTGCCATGGAGACACTCATCCTTGCTTTAACACATACAACATGCATTATCTCGCTCTGCCCTTGCCTCGGCCACCAATAACCCTGGCCTCATCTGCCTGCACCGTAGATCTCCATAACCATTTCTCTATCGGTAACCCCCTCAATAGAATACGCAATTCTCCCTCACTCTAGGTTCGAACCATCATCGATTGGCATGCCAACAATCTATTACATAGACAGTTTCACCAGGTATGTCACACTTAACTCTTGAAACGTACTATGCAATCACTCAAGGACCTTCCCAATGGAACCTAGGAATCTCCAAATATCATCTCTCTGACCAAAAATCTCAAAATTCTCCCAACATGATTGCCTCTAGTCATATTGGAGCCTTAGAACAACACACTATCGGGTACCTCACAATTCTAAGTTAGTTCTGATTCTTGGACCAGAAATAATGCACTCTAACACACTTCCTTACTGACTCCTCGGTCAGCCTCCCAACGCAGGAATATGTTGGATTAGTTTCTAAGTCCATAACTATTTTGGTATGTACTTGACCCGATTATGAGCATGGTCCTTTTGGGTTGCCTTCACCATAGCAGTATGTAGGATAAATTAAGGAGGGAAAGGTTTAATTATGATTTATTAGTATATTATAAGAATAATATATTAAAGGAGAAATCATAATTTTTAATTAATATTAGTCAAGAATTAATTGTGTGGCTAAAAGAGATTAAGTAAACTTAAGGGACTTATTGTGTAATTATAAGATAAATACATAGATGGGCTTATGGAATCCATAGAAGGTGGAGTGGACGAATTGTTGGGTCAAAATATGGTTTATACTTTACTTTTCTGGGCAATTATATTTTTGTGTAATATTTTATGAATTTATGGTCTAGTTTACGGCTGAGTTTACGGCCATAAACACCTTACGGCCGTAAACTCATTTACGGCCCATATGTGTCCGACCCATATTCAAATATAAATAGAGGTGTTAGGGTGAGGAGTAAAGATTGATGAACAGTGAAGTAGTTTATGTCTAGAGAGAGAAATTGTGTGTGTGAATCTTTTGTATCCGGATCATAATTCTAATCAATTCATACATAGATTCATCATATTCTTCTTCTTCTTCTCTTCTATTTTATCTGAAATAATCCGTTTGATTGGGATTCTGCACGATCAAATGATCTGACTGATACACGGGCAATTTAGGGACATACAATTGGTATCAGAGCCTGGTTGTATCAGTCAAAAGGTTTTACAATTCGTTTGGAATCTGAATAATTGGTGTTTATGGTCCAAGCTTACGGCCGTAAACACCGAGTTCTTGGGCCGTAAACCCTTTTTGGAGCATTATTTGATCTTATTTTCGAAATATTTTTGCGTTTTTGGATAGATCCTCGCAAAAATAAAGGGGTTTGTTCTTCGTGTTTTCCATAAAAAAGGGTTTTTGATCGAGTTTTGGAGCTTCAAAGTCGAAAAATCGCTGTTTTTCACGTAATCTTGAAGGGTTTTCGGCCAGAGCTTACTGCCGGAAACAGTTCATGGCCGGCGGCGACATTTGCGTTTACGGCTAGCGTTCACCGGATTTTACGGCCGATCGGAGTTCTCGGCCAGAAAGAGCTTATGTCAGCGGCTTGCGGATCGAACCGGTGGAGCGTGGCTTGAAGAATGGCTCGGCTTAGGGTCTCTTGATCAGCGCCTCGCATTAAAATAGACGCGTGATTGGGGTTTTGGAGAATCGAACCCGCGACCTCCATATTATAAGCCAGCGCGCCTTACCAACTCCTCCAACAGATCACTTGTTGATTTCATTCCAAAATATTAAACTTAACCTCTCCCAGTCGCAGCAAGTTTCGCATTATTTACACTTTCTGCCCAAAAACTAAATTTCTTTTATTTTTAAATTCCTTTCTCATCCAAAATAAAATAAGAAATAAATTAATTAAATAATAATAATAATAATAAAATTGTTTTTATTTTTGATTTTTATTTTTAACTTTTGATTTTAAATTTTGGTTTTCAGCTTTGACCTTTGACTTTAAAAAATTTGACTTTCTCGTTTAACTTTTAAAATTTCAAATTTAGCTTTTCGGTTTGACTTTTAAGTTTGACTTTTCAAGTTTGACTTTTGAGTTTGATTTTTTTAAATTTGACTTTTAAGGTTGACTTTAAAAAAAAATAGGCATTTTAAATTTGACGTTTAATTTTTATTTTAGCTTCTAGTTTTTTTTAATTGATTTTATGGTCTACGATGGAATTTGAAAACATGAAAGAGAGTCGTTAGGAGACGTTAAGACAAAATTTCAACTTTTTCGATTTTATCCCTGGAGAAACCCTTGAAACTCAATTGCAGCGATTTACTACACTCACTACTGAGATGAATATAGCCGGGATCTTCTTGACTAAGTCCGAGATAAACAAAAAGCTGCTAAATTCACTTCCGAAATCGTGGGATATGAACGTGGCCATTATCAAGAAGACAAAAGATCTCAATCATCTTAGTCTTGCTGATTTTATTCAAGAACTTGATGCTTTGAAGTGTAGAGAAACAATGAGTTCTGAAAACATTCCGGTCACTGAAGTTACATGTACTCCAGCTTGTGAAGCCACGATTAAGTTTCTTTGAGAACAAATTGAGTTATTTAAATGAGAAGTTGAGGACCTGAGATATGAAGGGTATCAACTCAGGAAAGGATAGAAACCCCTGAAGGCTGAGTTAGAAGCAAAAACCAAGGACTTTAGGAAACTTCAGGAAGACTACAGTAACAAATGTGAAAACTATGATTATGTAGTCAAACAAAATGCTGAGCTAGTGGCTGAAGTTGAATCTTTGAAAGGAAAGTTTGAAACCGCCAAATTTGATGTTAGAAAATATGATTTCTCAAGTGAGGTGGTTGCAAATATGATAGACCAAAGCATGCAGTTTAAAAGGAATCAAAACAAGGGTCTAGGGTATGATAGTGTACCTCCTCCTTATAATCATAACTACACATCCATCCCTATGAAACAAGAAGAAATTGACAGGGAGGCACATCTTAAATACGGGAAACCAGCTGGGTTTGTGTCAGGAGGAGTTATTAATATTGAAGATTCTAATGTTGCTACTTCTTGTGCAGGCAAAGTAACAGAGGTTGAGAACAAGGAGAGTTCTTCTGAACAAACAAACGACCCCTTGAACTCTGAAATTGTTGCTTCTAATCAATCTCCCGTTGGTAAATACAGGCCACCATTTCAAGCTAAATAGAGTGCCTGTTGCAACTGTGCGTGTGGAAAAAATAAGAGTCAAGGAAAAGATATGCCACCAGAGGTAGGAAGAGACAACTCCCCAGTGAAGAAAAGGACATGTTTTCACTGTGGAACACCTGGTCACATTGCCCGAAATTGTCCAAATCGCGCATACGTTCCTTACTATGCTCAAGGCTGGCAGAACGCACCAAGAGGGAGATACTCCAAAAGAAACCCCTCAAGGTCACGTTCAGACAATAGCGATTGGAACGCACAGAAGGCCAAGAATCAAACTTCCAAGGCCAAGCATCCAACTCCCAAGGCCAAGAATCCGAATCCTAAGGGAAAGAAGGGAATGCTGGCCCAGAAGTCTAGTTCAAGAAATGCTCCTGTGAAGCCAAAATCAAAGTCATCTCAATGGCCGACATCAAGTTCAAAAGCAAGTACTGAGGCACCCGTCGGATCGAAAAAGAAATGGGTTAAACCCAACTACAAATGGATTCCGAAGGCTCAATCTCCCAAATCAACTAACGACTCTAATGTTTCTACATCTTATGTTTGTGATAAGCAAGACATGTCATGCGAGAGAGTACCGTGCAAGGATGACAAAGGTCGACCCAGTTTCAAAATGGACTGGGTTCCGAAGCCCAACTGATCCCGCTCTGTGTCGGAGCAGCTATGGAGGCATATCATCAGACTTCGGTTTGTTGGTAGTAGCTATTCCAGGCACATGATAGGAGACATCTCTCAACTGTACAACACTCAGAACATTAGTTGAGAGTATGTGTCCTTTACAGGAAGGGAAGAAAGGAAGGGATCACTCATAGGGTTAGTGCTTAATGACATGAAGAATTTTCGGATCTGTTCTGAGTTTACGCGTGTTGTTCTCAGACCTTCTGGATGCAAATTCAATCGGTGACTTACGGTTTACGTTTTCTTCTCTAATACTCCTAAGTTTTTCTTAACCTGATTCACTTTAAAGACAAATTTCTGTTTTAGGATAGTTTAAATTTGCGCATTTACTTTCGTTTCTCTCCTATGCACAAATTTAGGGGGAGAAATAAAAACAAAACAAAAATTAAAAAACTTTCAAAAATCCAAAAACAACAGAAAATCAAAAAATAAAAAAAATATATTGGTTATGAAATCTGTTTGAGGGAGATGTTTTGGGAAGTGATATTATCAAGTGATAACAGGCAACCTAAGTCTGCATAACGTACCCGAAGTTGAAGGGTCTATGCTCTGGTTTGATGCATCGGTAGGCACGGAAATTTTTAAAATGGACATGACTAGGTAGAGTTGAACTTAGGAAATCTATAGACTTGACAGATTTTGACCTAGTTAGATCCATTCAGCCTGACAATACGATGTTCGGATAGGTTGAGCAGGGAGATATATATGGGAATCTACTCGTCACATTAATTGAACCTGTACTTGGAACCGTGGTTTAACTTTTGCTCAATGTGTGGATCCTGTCCTTAATTCCGGTTGGATGGGGCGACTGGTAAATTCCGATAAATTAGGTCTGTAGAATATCATTTTCTTTCTTTCCTTCTGTTAGTCATATGTTGTCTCCTTTGCGTGACTTCCAATCCGACCTGGTACACAACATATGTAACTCTATTTCTCTGCAGGATATATATATATATATATATATATATATATATATATGTGTGTGTGTGTGTGTGTGTGTGTGTGTGAAATACTTCTCATCTGTTAGCCATATGTTGTCTCCTTTGCGCGACTTCTAATCCGACCTGGTACACAGCATATGCAACCTTCTTCTTCTGAACCCCTCTGAAGTAGATAGCAATAGAATTCTGCATCTCTTCTCTCTCTGAATGGTTGTCTGCTCACCCGGTGTAAGGAGTACTCTGGAAGTTCTTGATGGCTGGGGCATATCAGGAAGCGGGAAACACGTTCTAGTACACTTAAAATTGAACTCATACAGATTGTCTGTAAATCTCGCTGCTCCATTTAGGTGGACAACAATATCCCTGGTTTTCGTCAGATGAATGGTCCTGAAGATATAGTATCTAAGGAATTAGGATCCGATATAATTTTTAGGAACTTAAGTTCACCTTGTCTTGTATCAAATAGTATGTCCTAAATAAGTCACAATTGTTCGTGTTTAAGTGGACAACAATACCGACGATCGACCAGACAAAGAT
This sequence comes from Lactuca sativa, assembly GCF_002870075.4. NCBI lineage: Eukaryota > Viridiplantae > Streptophyta > Magnoliopsida > Asterales > Asteraceae > Lactuca > Lactuca sativa. The sequence continues at coordinate 106,299,758 of NC_056627.2, forward strand.
GTGAATATGAAAGGTACCGACAAGTGGATAAAGGTTGTCTAAAAACTTTGATCCCAAATCACTCTTAAAGTTAGATATCATTTTTATTTTTGTTAAATTTGTCATAGTTTCTTCTAATTTAAATATTAGGGGAGAATTAAAATTCAAAATAATGAAGATAAAAAAAAACAAAAAAAAATTCAAAAATCAAAGAAAAGTCAAAAAAAAAAATCCAAAAATATTTTTGTTTAGGTTTTAATTTGTGTGATAAGTTTTCTTTTAGTTTTGTTTTGTCTTGAAAAGTGATTTCAGGTATAGATAAGACTCATGGAGTTTGTGTTGAAGATTTCTGAGCCAAAGCCTCGTCCGTGAGCATCGAAGAATTCTCATTCAAAGGAGCAAGAAATGAAGATTATTCTTTCAACATTCAATCCTTCAACCCCGGAAGCAAGGTGAAGCTGCAATTGAAGTATGTGACAGATTGCATTGAAGCCTCCTCAATCAGTCTGTTGCCATCTTTGTACCTGCTGAAGTGATCTAGAAGTTTAGTTCTCTCTGATGTTCTCTCTGAAGATTCTCAAGCTGAAAGCACTATCTTTCAAGAATCAGTACGTCAAGCCTCCTCACCCGATGTGCGCTCAAAGCCAAACTTTGAAGAAAAGCCCAACCGCTCAAGATGAAGTCATTCATTGAAAATTCATCAAGTTCATCCTGAAGTCGTGAAAAATTTGAAGATTAATGCTGAAGCCAAGCTCGCATTAAAGATTGACAAGAAGAGCCAGCTACTTTTTAGGGGGAGCTTGTTGGGTCAATTAAGAAAAGAAAGCTATAAACCAAGGGGGAGATTGATGGGTCAAAATATGGTTTATACTTTACTTTTTTGGGCAATTATATTTTTGTGTAATATTTTATCAATTTATGGTCTAGTTTACGGCTGAGTTTACAGCCGTAAACAACTTACAGCCGTAAACTCATTTACGGCCCATGTGTGTCCGGCCCATATTCAAGTATAAATAAAGGTGTTAGGGTGAGGAGTAAAGATTGATGAATAGTGAAGTAGTTTACGGCCAGAGAGAGAAATTGTGTGTGTGAATCTTTTTTATCCGGATCATAATTCTAATCAATTCATAGATAGATTCATCATATTCTTCTTCTTCTTCTCTTCTATTTTATCTGAAATAATCCGTTTGATTGGGATTCCGCACCATTAAATGGATCTGACTGATACACGGGCAATTTAGGGACTTACATGAATTCTATGGGAAACCCATTAGAAATCATCCAAGGCTTATAAAGAAGGAGTCCATGGGCTGATTAGGGCTTAAGCAGTAAAATTAGGGTTTCCTTATAAGATAACCCTAATTACCTACCTATTTAAGGAGCCCCTAGGCCCCAAAAACGTGGTGAATGATTTTCTGGATGATTTTGGGTGCTCCTCTCTCTTCTCTCTTCATCCAAGTTGCTTAGTGGTGTTTGTGACTTCATTAGAGGTGCAACGCTTGAGGCACTCAGCTTTCTGAAGCCAAGGATTGATTGTTATTGCTATATAACAATCAAAGGTAAGATCTAAACCATAATTTCAGTTCTAGTTTATTAGATATAGGGTTTAGGGCTTTGGATATTCAATTGCATGTTCATTAGAAAAACTAGATCCAAAAGCTATTAGGTTTTGCATGTACACCATATGATTGATGTATTGCTAGAAACCCATCAGTGTATTAGAGCCTAGGGTTGTTTGTTAGTGAATTTGATGCTTATTTGATCGAAAATTGGATGAAAATCAAAATTTTTGAGTTTTTCGACTCGACTCGCCGAGTCCATAGTGAACTCGACGAGTCAGAGGTTCAGATGGAGGATTTTTCGGGTTTCTTGCCTATTTTTGTTGTGGGATAGTTACCAAAACGTTTTTAATGATAGAAATCCGATTTTTATGATATTGGGTGATTATCTTTGCCAAAATAAAAGATAATTTCTTATTAATTGAATAATTTCTTCCTTATATGAATAGATTTAATTATTTGAATTATTTGGTGTATTATCTTGTAGGAAATTGGACTAGGTCAAAATTAGATAATTGTCTTATTTGAATTGTTGATCTAGAATGTTCTCGACAAAGTTTGAATAGTTTCAAATTACTCACTTTAAGTTTTATAGTTTAAATATGAACTTAAAAGTTTTGTTTTTGAAATTTAAATAGTTAAAACCTAATGTTTTGAAATGTTTCAAAACTTGCCCTCAAGTTTTGGAATTTAAAATTTTGATTAATAGTTTAATTGTGTAATATTTCAATTCTAAAACTCTAGTATTTTGAAAAGTTCAAATTACACCCACATGGTTTTGTCAAGTTAATTAAAAGTTTAATTAAAAAGTGGAAGTTAATAAGACCACCTAGTGTTTTAAAAGTGTAAAATACACCTTATACTATATATATGTAACATTAAAAGTCTAATATTATATGTATATATATATATATATATATATATATATATATATACATATATATGAGTAAAGAGTCAGTCTTACTGTTAGTAGGCCTCATTCACAAAGCTGGTCTGTAAGGGGTGTTTAAGGAAATTGCCTATAAAATGGTGATTGAATGGGTATCCACTCTTACCCACCGCATTCTTGACTAGTGGAGGGTCATTAGCCGAATGGGTAGATAGGACAGAAACCTTCCATTATAAGTATAATGAAGTTCAAAGTAACTACATGCTTTTACAAATTCCCAAATTCTAGTTACTTGAGGCAAAATGTGAAATTGTATGCTAATCCATGGAATTACACATTGTACCCTTGTCGAATGTTAGTGGAGCGTGTGTGGTTAACCAGCACACTAATTTGGGATTGACATTGGTGGCGAAGGGTGGCTCGTTGTTTAACATAGATCAATGGAGCGTGTGTGGCTAACCGGCACATTGATTGGGTGATAGTAACATTGAGTGCACCACGTAGATTGGTATGGTTATTTACACCTTGTTTATGATCATCGGCATCCCAGTCGCAAACTTGAAGGGCATAATCAAGATTAAACATTCCATTGAAAAGTTTAATGAATCTCAAAAGATCTAGGAGTTTCAATTCATTTAAAACTGAAACTTCATTTTCGTTTTGCATGGTGGAAATTGGTAAATCGTCATTTACCAACCTTCAAATATTCTGCAACTAGATTACGACATCCCTCTTCTAGGTTGTAGAGTATTGTGTTAGAACCTAGCCTTGATGTTTCATTTTGCATGTTACATAAAGGATTCTTATCAATTAACTTGAATTTTTTCCCGTTTTGTAGATGTCTAAATCTTACAATGGTCATCCCAAATCCTTTGGAACAAGCTTTCCGAATGAATATAACGTTCCAAGATACGACCAAGGAAATGAGAGTCATGCTTCACTTCCTCCACCTCGTCCAATTTTTCTCCCTGACCCACAAGTTCAAAGGCTTGAAAAATTCAAGCTCACTCAATCCCTAATGGCAAGTAAGCATGAAGATAGGAAACCTATGTATGCACACGTCTTAGAGATGAAGTCATGCATTGATAGGTTAAGGATGTTGGGTGTCGAATCTTAAAGATGTTAGCTGTTGACTGGTTTCTTCAGTCACTTCCTGAATCATACAGTGAGTTTGTAAAAGAGTACTATATGATGGAACACGACGTGACCCTAATTGATCTCACTTATTTTCTTATAGCTGTTGAATCAGCAATGATTTGGCGTGCTGGTCAAGCAAATTTGTCTGGTGAGTCAAACTCCCAAGATTCAATGGACACTGGCAATATTGGATATCCAGAAAGGACTGAGCATGAGATCGTCCCATCTAATGTGCCAAAGGAGTCCATTTGCTTTTACTGCCAAGAGAAGGGGCATTGGAGATGAAGTTGCCCTAGCTACCTGAGAGATGTAAGAGATGGGAGAGTCAAGATGTATGACTCTACTTCAGGTAAAATCCATTAACTAACTCTATAAGTTCCTATTTTTTATTCTTAATACATGATGTTATAAGATTACATTTTGATGTTTTGCAGGATCGAAGAAAAGAAAGGAAAGTTACGGAAGAAGCGTGGTGAATCTGATCACAAAGAAATGGATTTCGATCGCATGGATTCAAATATCGGATTTTTGAGCTGCTACTTTAGAGTTAGGGTAGATCGCTAAGAAATATGTAATAGCGTAGTTTTCAGTTGAATTGCATTGTAAGGACAAATTTTTCCGCAATAAAATAAATTTTTATTTTGTCTTATTTATTTATCCTTGCGATGGCATGTATGAAAAATTGATGTTTGAATGTTTCTATTATTAGCAATGATGGATTTGATTCTTAATTAGGTTATTTGTGGAAGTGTTGAGAGTTTACCAAATAGGGAGAGTTTTTCATCGCCCAAGTTTCAAGTGGATAAAAACTTGGAATCATGCAACATGTATTGTATGATGAATGAAAAACTTTCACATTTGGTTTATTTTATGTCTAGAGTATGTAACATCTAATGTCCATATTTTATAAATAATACAAGCTTTAAACTATATAACACTTTTGTGAGTCAACACAAAAGTGTTAAATCCTTCCACATGATAAAGGGACCAAATATTAAAACTTGTTTTTCATGTGATCTTCAAGCTCCCACTTGGAATGACAACCAACCTTGTTGCAATTTTATAAAAACTTTATAAAAGTTATGAAATTTTATAAAATCTTTATAAAACCGTGGGTCTCCATGGTTCCTCAACAAATGGCCTCGATCTTCATATTGTTAAATTTTTCATAAAATATATCTAGTCTAAAACTAATATATTAAAATTAATCTTTGATTAATTTTAATATTTTATTAATAATCTATAGCCCCCAGATTAATCTCCGCCATGAATGATAATTCATTAACCTCAGTCGACCGTCGAGCTACTGTTAAACGATTTTACAGCATTGGTGTATATATATATATATATATATATATATATATATATATATATATATATATATATATATATATATATATATATTTAGAGAGAGAGAGAAAGAAAGAGAGAGAGAGAGAGAGAGAGAGAGAGAATTATAAAACCAATACAAATTTATAGAACCAAAGAACCAACTTTATAACCATAAGATTATTTTTTAATATATTAGATTAAAAAGATGTACTATAAAAATGTACATTATGCATTAGTATTTATTTTGGGAAGTAATCAATTAATTAAATGCAATTGCTTTTTTCTTCTTTCACCCTCATTTACTTTTCCCCCTACACCAAACATATATCCCTCCTAAACATAGATGTCGTCTTTATACATACCCAATAGCAATACTAGCGACGACTACCCACCCAGTCGGACTTGCAACCAACGTCACACCCATTATCATCTAAAGCACAACCAATTCAACATTTTTATCGGAACCCTTCCACAAATCACTTGAGGTCATAGACAGAGAGAGGAATCGACCATCGCCACTGTTTCCTTCTCTCCGATAACAACGAACTGACCCATTCAGGTCTAATACACTAGATGAAAAACAATATCCCCTCCAAAATAAACTCCATCTCTGAATCTGGAATCTCATTCCGCCTACTCAATATACCACTAGAATCAAACTCAACTCGAGAGTCTGGTCTGGCACGAAATTGGAACCACACACCCCAACGAAACACTCAACTCGCGACCCATCATCCGCAACCCACACGTACATCATTTCTCTGATTCCTTCCGATTGCAGTCTCCATGGCCTAACTCAGAATATAATGATTCCCGAACATTATGGAGACCTCCGTTTCTTTCCTGGTTTGGCCACCAAGTTCCCGAAGACTCAATCCAATAAGGTTACTAAAGCCTAAGAACTCTCCTACGTCATGCTCTGACTAATGAATAAAACGGCTCCCCACGGCACCACGACACTCTCTCACTTGCTAGTGAGCACTACGGCTCCCTGCAGTATCACAACACCCTCTCCCTGACTAGTGAGTGGCAGCACCCTACATTATCACAACACCCTCTCGCTAACTCGTGAGTACTACGGCTCCCTGCAGTATCACAACACCCTCTTGCCGACTAGTGAGTACTACGGCTCCCCGCAGTATCACAACACCCTCTCGCTGACTAGTGAGTACTACAGCTCCCCATAGTATCACAACACCCTCTCGCTGACTAGTGACTACTACGGCTCCCCGTAGTATCACAACACCCTCTTGCTGACTAGTGAGTACTGCAACTCCCTACAGTATCACAACACCCTCTCCTATCACCCCACAATCTCATCCTCAGGTCATTACTCCACTTCGTTCACTAACACCCGCTTTGCAGCCCAACATAGATAGGTACACACACCCACCTTGGCTAAGCATCACTACTCCTGACGACCACCATCGAGACAAAACAATTTTTCTCGCTACACTTCACATTCTTAGATAATCACGCTTGATGTCACTTAGCTAAAAGGCCTCACACTGGAACTGTAGACACCCGATACGCCACTCGTCGTCTCATAAATCAAGTCTAAAAATAATCTGAAATTTAGAACATCATACTTAGATACCTCGGTAACCATCACAGAACCTCACGATGTCCTGCCTCAACCACTAATCTCCTGCTTACGACATCATACACAGATACATCAACGCACTCCTTCATAATCTCATAACTAATCTTCATTTCACATAGCACGTAACTTCGGAATATTCCACCTCTCAACTGAAACACGGAAGAATCATCAACGACTCAGAACACATTGACGAACATCCAAAACTCCCTCCTCTAATGTTCAAAATCCCATGCAAGAATACCCATATCGAACCAGAAACTTGTTACCCAATCAACTGCTACCCTTCCCAAAGTGCATAAAACAACCCATACATTGAACCAGAAATTCTCAACCGACAAAACTATCCTTACGAGCCACCATATGGTCTTTGACCGATGGCCACCTGCCATGGAGACACTCATCCTTGCTTTAACACATACAACATGCATTATCTCGCTCTGCCCTTGCCTCGGCCACCAATAACCCTGGCCTCATCTGCCTGCACCGTAGATCTCCATAACCATTTCTCTATCGGTAACCCCCTCAATAGAATACGCAATTCTCCCTCACTCTAGGTTCGAACCATCATCGATTGGCATGCCAACAATCTATTACATAGACAGTTTCACCAGGTATGTCACACTTAACTCTTGAAACGTACTATGCAATCACTCAAGGACCTTCCCAATGGAACCTAGGAATCTCCAAATATCATCTCTCTGACCAAAAATCTCAAAATTCTCCCAACATGATTGCCTCTAGTCATATTGGAGCCTTAGAACAACACACTATCGGGTACCTCACAATTCTAAGTTAGTTCTGATTCTTGGACCAGAAATAATGCACTCTAACACACTTCCTTACTGACTCCTCGGTCAGCCTCCCAACGCAGGAATATGTTGGATTAGTTTCTAAGTCCATAACTATTTTGGTATGTACTTGACCCGATTATGAGCATGGTCCTTTTGGGTTGCCTTCACCATAGCAGTATGTAGGATAAATTAAGGAGGGAAAGGTTTAATTATGATTTATTAGTATATTATAAGAATAATATATTAAAGGAGAAATCATAATTTTTAATTAATATTAGTCAAGAATTAATTGTGTGGCTAAAAGAGATTAAGTAAACTTAAGGGACTTATTGTGTAATTATAAGATAAATACATAGATGGGCTTATGGAATCCATAGAAGGTGGAGTGGACGAATTGTTGGGTCAAAATATGGTTTATACTTTACTTTTCTGGGCAATTATATTTTTGTGTAATATTTTATGAATTTATGGTCTAGTTTACGGCTGAGTTTACGGCCATAAACACCTTACGGCCGTAAACTCATTTACGGCCCATATGTGTCCGGCCCATATTCAAATATAAATAGAGGTGTTAGGGTGAGGAGTAAAGATTGATGAACAGTGAAGTAGTTTATGTCTAGAGAGAGAAATTGTGTGTGTGAATCTTTTGTATCCGGATCATAATTCTAATCAATTCATACATAGATTCATCATATTCTTCTTCTTCTTCTCTTCTATTTTATCTGAAATAATCCGTTTGATTGGGATTCTGCACGATCAAATGATCTGACTGATACACGGGCAATTTAGGGACATACAATTGGTATCAGAGCCTGGTTGTATCAGTCAAAAGGTTTTACAATTCGTTTGGAATCTGAATAATTGGTGTTTATGGTCCAAGCTTACGGCCGTAAACACCGAGTTCTTGGGCCGTAAACCCTTTTTGGAGCATTATTTGATCTTATTTTCGAAATATTTTTGCGTTTTTGGATAGATCCTCGCAAAAATAAAGGGGTTTGTTCTTCGTGTTTTCCATAAAAAAGGGTTTTTGATCGAGTTTTGGAGCTTCAAAGTCGAAAAATCGCTGTTTTTCACGTAATCTTGAAGGGTTTTCGGCCAGAGCTTACTGCCGGAAACAGTTCATGGCCGGCGGCGACATTTGCGTTTACGGCTAGCGTTCACCGGATTTTACGGCCGATCGGAGTTCTCGGCCAGAAAGAGCTTATGTCAGCGGCTTGCGGATCGAACCGGTGGAGCGTGGCTTGAAGAATGGCTCGGCTTAGGGTCTCTTGATCAGCGCCTCGCATTAAAATAGACGCGTGATTGGGGTTTTGGAGAATCGAACCCGCGACCTCCATATTATAAGCCAGCGCGCCTTACCAACTCCTCCAACAGATCACTTGTTGATTTCATTCCAAAATATTAAACTTAACCTCTCCCAGTCGCAGCAAGTTTCGCATTATTTACACTTTCTGCCCAAAAACTAAATTTCTTTTATTTTTAAATTCCTTTCTTATCCAAAATAAAATAAGAAATAAATTAATTAAATAATAATAATAATAATAAAATTGTTTTTATTTTTGATTTTTATTTTTAACTTTTGATTTTAAATTTTGGTTTTCAGCTTTGACCTTTGACTTTAAAAAATTTGACTTTCTCGTTTAACTTTTAAAATTTCAAATTTAGCTTTTCGGTTTGACTTTTAAGTTTGACTTTTCAAGTTTGACTTTTGAGTTTGATTTTTTTAAATTTGACTTTTAAGGTTGACTTTAAAAAAAATAGGCATTTTAAATTTGACGTTTAATTTTTATTTTAGCTTCTAGTTTTTTTTAATTGATTTTATGGTCTACGATGGAATTTGAAAACATGAAAGAGAGTCGTTAGGAGACGTTAAGACAAAATTTCAACTTTTTCGATTTTATCCCTGGAGAAACCCTTGAAACTCAATTGCAGCGATTTACTACACTCACTACTGAGATGAATATAGCCGGGATCTTCTTGACTAAGTCCGAGATAAACAAAAAGCTGCTAAATTCACTTCCGAAATCGTGGGATATGAACGTGGCCATTATCAAGAAGACAAAAGATCTCAATCATCTTAGTCTTGCTGATTTTATTCAAGAACTTGATGCTTTGAAGTGTAGAGAAACAATGAGTTCTGAAAACATTCCGGTCACTGAAGTTACATGTACTCCAGCTTGTGAAGCCACGATTAAGTTTCTTTGAGAACAAATTGAGTTATTTAAATGAGAAGTTGAGGACCTGAGATATGAAGGGTATCAACTCAGGAAAGGATAGAAACCCCTGAAGGCTGAGTTAGAAGCAAAAACCAAGGACTTTAGGAAACTTCAGGAAGACTACAGTAACAAATGTGAAAACTATGATTATGTAGTCAAACAAAATGCTGAGCTAGTGGCTGAAGTTGAATCTTTGAAAGGAAAGTTTGAAACCGCCAAATTTGATGTTAGAAAATATGATTTCTCAAGTGAGGTGGTTGCAAATATGATAGACCAAAGCATGCAGTTTAAAAGGAATCAAAACAAGGGTCTAGGGTATGATAGTGTACCTCCTCCTTATAATCATAACTACACATCCATCCCTATGAAACAAGAAGAAATTGACAGGGAGGCACATCTTAAATACGGGAAACCAGCTGGGTTTGTATCAGGAGGAGTTATTAATATTGAAGATTCTAATGTTGCTACTTCTTGTGCAGGCAAAGTAACAGAGGTTGAGAACAAGGAGAGTTCTTCTGAACAAACAAACGACCCCTTGAACTCTGAAATTGTTGCTTCTAATCAATCTCCCGTTGGTAAATACAGGCCACCATTTCAAGCTAAATAGAGTGCCTGTTGCAACTGTGCGTGTGGAAAAAATAAGAGTCAAGGAAAAGATATGCCACCAGAGGTAGGAAGAGACAACTCCCCAGTGAAGAAAAGGACATGTTTTCACTGTGGAACACCTGGTCACATTGCCCGAAATTGTCCAAATCGCGCATACGTTCCTTACTATGCTCAAGGCTGGCAGAACGCACCAAGAGGGAGATACTCCAAAAGAAACCCCTCAAGGTCACGTTCAGACAATAGCGATTGGAACGCACAGAAGGCCAAGAATCAAACTTCCAAGGCCAAGCATCCAACTCCCAAGGCCAAGAATCCGAATCCTAAGGGAAAGAAGGGAATGCTGGCCCAGAAGTCTAGTTCAAGAAATGCTCCTGTGAAGCCAAAATCAAAGTCATCTCAATGGCCGACATCAAGTTCAAAAGCAAGTACTGAGGCACCCGTCGGATCGAAAAAGAAATGGGTTAAACCCAACTACAAATGGATTCCGAAGGCTCAATCTCCCAAATCAACTAACGACTCTAATGTTTCTACATCTTATGTTTGTGATAAGCAAGACATGTCATGCGAGAGAGTACCGTGCAAGGATGACAAAGGTCGACCCAGTTTCAAAATGGACTGGGTTCCGAAGCCCAACTGATCCCGCTCTGTGTCGGAGCAGCTATGGAGGCATATCATCAGACTTCGGTTTGTTGGTAGTAGCTATTCCAGGCACATGATAGGAGACATCTCTCAACTGTACAACACTCAGAACATTAGTTGAGAGTATGTGTCCTTTACAGGAAGGGAAGAAAGGAAGGGATCACTCATAGGGTTAGTGCTTAATGACATGAAGAATTTTCGGATCTGTTCTGAGTTTACGCGTGCTGTTCTCAGACCTTCTGGATGCAAATTCAATCGGTGACTTACGGTTTACGTTTTCTTCTCTAATACTCCTAAGTTTTTCTTAACCTGATTCACTTTAAAGACAAATTTCTGTTTTAGGATAGTTTAAATTTGCGCATTTACTTTCGTTTCTCTCCTATGCACAAATTTAGGGGGAGAAATAAAAACAAAACAAAAATTAAAAAACTTTCAAAAATCCAAAAACAACAGAAAATCAAAAAATAAAAAAAATATATTGGTTATGAAATCTGTTTGAGGGAGATGTTTTGGGAAGTGATATTATCAAGTGATAACAGGCAACCTAAGGCTGCATAACGTACCCGAAGTTGAAGGGTCTATGCTCTGGTTTGATGCATCGGTAGGCACGGAAATTTTTAAAATGGACATGACTAGGTAGAGTTGAACTTAGGAAATCTATAGACTTGACAGATTTTGACCTAGTTAGATCCATTCAGCCTGACAATACGATGTTCGGATAGGTTGAGCAGGGAGATATATATGGGAATCTACTCGTCACATTAATTGAACCTGTACTTGGAACCGTGGTTTAACTTTTGCTCGATGTGTGGATCCTGTCCTTAATTCCGGTTGGATGGGGCGACTGGTAAATTCCGATAAATTAGGTCTGTAGAATATCATTTTCTTTCTTTCCTTCTGTTAGTCATATGTTGTCTCCTTTGCGTGACTTCCAATCCGACCTGGTACACAACATATGTAACTCTATTTCTCTGCAGGATATATATATATATATATATATATATATATATATATATATATATATATATATATATATATATATATATATGTGTGTGTGTGTGTGTGTGTGTGAAATACTTCTCATCTATTAGCCATATGTTGTCTCCTTTGCGCGACTTCTAATCCGACCTGGTACACAGCATATGCAACCTTCTTCTTCTGAACCCCTCTGAAGTAGATAGCAATAGAATTCTGCATCTCTTCTCTCTCTGAATGGTTGTCTGCTCACCCGGTGTAAGGAGTACTCTGGAAGTTCTTGATGGCTGGGGCATATCAGGAAGCGGGAAACACGTTCTAGTACACTTAAAATTGAACTCATACAGATTGTCTGTAAATCTCGCTGCTCCATTTAGGTGGACAACAATATCCCTGGTTTTCGTCAGATGAATGGTCCTGAAGATATAGTATCTAAGGAATTAGGATCCGATATAATTTTTAGGAACTTAAGTTCACCTTGTCTTGTATCAAATAGTATGTCCTAAATAAGTCACAATTGTTCGTGTTTAAGTGGACAACAATACCGACGATCGACCAGACAAAGATGTGAATATGAAAGGTACCAACAAGTGGATAAAGGTTGTCTAAAAACTTTGATCCCAAATCACTCTTAAAGTTAGATATCATTTTTATTTTTGTTAAATTTGTCATAGTTTCTTCTAATTTAAATATTAGGGGAGAATTAAAATTCAAAATAATGAAGATAAAAAAAAACAAAAAAAAAATCAAAAATCAAAGAAAAGTCAAAAAAAAAATCCAAAAATATTTTTGTTTAGGTTTTAATTTGTGTGATAAGTTTTCTTTTAGTTTTGTTTTGTCTTGAAAAGTGATTTCAGGTATAGATAAGACTCATGGAGTTTGTGTTGAAGATTTCTGAGCCAAAGCCTCGTCCGTGAGCATCGAAGAATTCTCATTCAAAGGAGCAAGAAATGAAGATTATTCTTTCAACATTCAATCCTTCAACCCCGGAAGCAAGGTGAAGCTGCAATTGAAGTATGTGACAGATTGCATTGAAGCCTCCTCAATCAGTCTGTTGCCATCTTTGTACCTGCTGAAGTGATCTAGAAGTTTAGTTCTCTCTGATGTTCTCTCTGAAGATTCTCAAGCTGAAAGCACTATCTTTCAAGAATCAGTACGTCAAGCCTCCTCACCCGATGTGCGCTCAAAGCCAAACTTTGAAGAAAAGCCCAACCGCTCAAGATGAAGTCATTCATTGAAAATTCATCAAGTTCATCCTGAAGTCGTGAAAAATTTGAAGATTAATGCTGAAGCCAAGCTCGCATTAAAGATTGACAAGAAGAGCCAGCTACTTTTTAGGGGGAGCTTGTTGGGTCAATTAAGAAAAGAAAGCTATAAACCAAGGGGGAGATTGATGGGTCAAAATATGGTTTATACTTTACTTTTTTGGGCAATTATATTTTTGTGTAATATTTTATCAATTTATGGTCTAGTTTACGGCTGAGTTTACAGCCGTAAACAACTTACAGCCGTAAACTCATTTACGGCCCATGTGTGTCCGGCCCATATTCAAGTATAAATAAAGGTGTTAGGGTGAGGAGTAAAGATTGATGAACAGTGAAGTAGTTTACGGCCAGAGAGAGAAATTGTGTGTGTGAATCTTTTTTATCCGGATCATAATTCTAATCAATTCATAGATAGATTCATCATATTCTTCTTCTTCTTCTCTTCTATTTTATCTGAAATAATCCGTTTGATTGGGATTCCGCACCATCAAATGGATCTGACTGATACACGGGCAATTTAGGGACTTACATGAATTCTATGGGAAACCCATTAGAAATCATCCAAGGCTTATAAAGAAGGAGTCCATGGGCTGATTAGGGCTTAAGCAGTAAAATTAGGGTTTCCTTATAAGATAACCCTAATTGCCTACCTATTTAAGGAGCCCCTAAGCCCCAAAAACGTGGTGAATGATTTTCTGGATGATTTTGGGTGCTCCTCTCTCTTCTCTCTTCATCCAAGTTGCTTAGTGGTGTTTGTGACTTCATTAGAGGTGCAACGCTTGAGGCACTCAGCTTTCTGAAGCCAAGGATTGATTGTTATTGCTATATAACAATCAAAGGTAAGATCTAAACCATAATTTCAGTTCTAGTTTATTAGATATAGGGTTTAGGGCTTTGGATATTCAATTGCATGTTCATTAGAAAAACTAGATCCAAAAGCTATTAGGTTTTGCATGTACACCATATGATTGATGTATTGCTAGAAACCCATCAGTGTATTAGAGCCTAGGGTTGTTTGTTAGTGAATTTGATGCTTATTTCATCGAAAATTGGATGAAAATCAAAATTTTTGAGTTTTTCGACTCGACTCGCCGAGTCCATAGTGAACTCGACGAGTCAGAGGTTCAGATGGAGGATTTTTCGGGTTTCTTGCCTATTTTTGTTGTGGGATAGTTACCAAAACGTTTTTAATGATAGAAATCCGATTTTTATGATATTGGGTGATTATCTTTGCCAAAATAAAAGATAATTTCTTATTAATTGAATAATTTCTTCCTTATATGAATAGATTTAATTATTTGAATTATTTGGTGTATTATCTTGTAGGAAATTGGACTAGGTCAAAATTAGATAATTGTCTTATTTGAATTGTTGATCTAGAATGTTCTCGACAAAGTTTGAATAGTTTCAAATTACTCACTTTAAGTTTTATAGTTTAAATATGAACTTAAAAGTTTTGTTTTTGAAATTTAAATAGTTAAAACCTAATGTTTTGAAATGTTTCAAAACTTGCCCTCAAGTTTTGGAATTTAAAATTTTGATTAATAGTTTAATTGTGTAATATTTCAATTCTAAAACTCTAGTATTTTGAAAAGTTCAAATTACACCCACATGGTTTTGTCAAGTTAATTAAAAGTTTAATTAAAAAGTGGAAGTTAATAAGACCACCTAGTGCTTTAAAAGTGTAAAATACACCTTATACTATATATATGTAACATTAAAAGTCTAATATTATATGTATATATATATATATATATATATATATATACATATATATGAGTAAAGAGTCAGTCTTACTGTTAGTAGGCCTCATTCACAAAGCTGGTCTGTAAGGGGTGTTTAAGGAAATTGCCTATAAAATGGTGATTGAATGGGTATCCACTCTTACCCACCGCATTCTTGACTAGTGGAGGGTCATTAGCCGAATGGGTAGATAGGACAGAAACCTTCCATTATAAGTATAATGAAGTTCAAAGTAACTACATGCTTTTACAAATTCCCAAATTCTAGTTACTTGAGGCAAAATGTGAAATTGTATGCTAATCCATGGAATTACACATTGTACCCTTGTCGAATGTTAGTGGAGCGTGTGTGGTTAACCAGCACACTAATTTGGGATTGACATCGGTGGCGAAGGGTGGCTCGTTGTTTAACATAGATCAATGGAGCGTGTGTGGCTAACCGGCACATTGATTGGGTGATAGTAACATTGAGTGCACCACGTAGATTGGTATGGTTATTTACACCTTGTTTATGATCATCGGCATCCCAGTCGCAAACTTGAAGGGCATAATCAAGATTAAACATTCCATTGAAAAGTTTAATGAATCTCAAAAGATCTAGGAGTTTCAATTCATTTAAAACTGAAACTTCATTTTCGTTTTGCATGGTGGAAATTGGTAAATCGTCATTTACCAACCTTCAAATATTCTGCAACTAGATTACGACATCCCTCTTCTAGGTTGTAGAGTATTGTGTTAGAACCTAGCCTTGATGTTTCATTTTGCATGTTACATAAAGGATTCTTATCAATTAACTTGAATTTTTTCCCGTTTTGTAGATGTCTAAATCTTACAATGGTCATCCCAAATCCTTTGGAACAAGCTTTCCGAATGAATATAACGTTCCAAGATACGACCAAGGAAATGAGAGTCATGCTTCACTTCCTCCACCTCATCCAATTTTTCTCCCTGACCCACAAGTTCAAAGGCTTGAAAAATTCAAGCTCACTCAATCCCTAATGGCAAGTAAGCATGAAGATAGGAAACCTATGTATGCACACGTCTTAGAGATGAAGTCATGCATTGATAGGTTAAGGATGTTGGGTGTCGAATCTTAAAGATGTTAGCTGTTGACTGGTTTCTTCAGTCACTTCCTGAATCATACAGTGAGTTTGTAAAAGAGTACTATATGATGGAACACGACGTGACCCTAATTGATCTCACTTATTTTCTTATAGCTGTTGAATCAGCAATGATTTGGCGTGCTGGTCAAGCAAATTTGTCTGGTGAGTCAAACTCCCAAGATTCAATGGACACTGGCAATATTGGATATCCAGAAAGGACTGAGCATGAGATCGTCCCATCTAATGTGCCAAAGGAGTCCATTTGCTTTTACTGCCAAGAGAAGGGGCATTGGAGATGAAGTTGCCCTAGCTACCTGAGAGATGTAAGAGATGGGAGAGTCAAGATGTATGACTCTACTTCAGGTAAAATCCATTAACTAACTCTATAAGTTCCTATTTTTTATTCTTAATACATGATGTTATAAGATTACATTTTGATGTTTTGCAGGATCGAAGAAAAGAAAGGAAAGTTACGGAAGAAGCGTGGTGAATCTGATCACAAAGAAATGGATTTCGATCGCATGGATTCAAATATCGGATTTTTGAGCTGCTACTTTAGAGTTAGGGTAGATCGCTAAGAAATATGTAATAGCGTAGTTTTCAGTTGAATTGCATTGTAAGGACAAATTTTTCCGCAATAAAATAAATTTTTATTTTGTCTTATTTATTTATCCTTGCGATGGCATGTATGAAAAATTGATGTTTGAATGTTTCTATTATTAGCAATGATGGATTTGATTCTTAATTAGGTTATTTGTGGAAGTGTTGAGAGTTTACCAAATAGGGAGAGTTTTTCATCGCCCAAGTTTCAAGTGGATAAAAACTTGGAATCATGCAACATGTATTGTATGATGAATGAAAAACTTTCACATTTGGTTTATTTTATGTCTAGAGTATGTAACATCTAATGTCCATATTTTATAAATAATACAAGCTTTAAACTATATAACACTTTTGTGAGTCAACACAAAAGTGTTAAATCCTTCCACATGATAAAGGGACCAAATATTAAAACTTGTTTTTCATGTGATCTTCAAGCTCCCACTTGGAATGACAACCAACCTTGTTGCAATTTTATAAAAACTTTATAAAAGTTATGAAATTTTATAAAATCTTTATAAAACCGTGGGTCTCCATGGTTCCTCAACAAATGGCCTCGATCTTCATATTGTTAAATTTTTCATAAAATATATCTAGTCTAAAACTAATATATTAAAATTAATCTTTGATTAATTTTAATATTTTATTAATAATCTATAGCCCCCAGATTAATCTCCGCCATGAATGATAATTCATTAACCTCAGTCGACCGTCGAGCTACTGTTAAACGATTTTACAGCATTGGTGTATATATATATATATATATATATATATATATATATATATATATATATATATATATATATATATATATATATATATATATATATATATTAGAGAGAGAGAGAAAGAAAGAGAGAGAGAGAGAGAGAATTATAAAACCAATACAAATTTATAGAACCAAAGAACCAACTTTATAACCATAAGATTATTTTTTTAATATATTAGATTAAAAAGATGTACTATAAAAATGTACATTATGCATTAGTATTTATTTTGGGAAGTAATCAATTAATTAAATGCAATTGCTTTTTTCTTCTTTCACCCTCATTTACTTTTCCCCCTACACCAAACATATATCCCTCCTAAACATAGATGTCGTCTTTATACATACCCAATAGCAATACTAGCGACGACTACCCACCCAGTCGGACTTGCAACCAACGTCACACCCATTATCATCTAAAGCACAACCAATTCAACATTTTTATCGGAACCCTTCCACAAATCACTTGAGGTCATAGACAGAGAGAGGAATCGACCATCGCCACTGTTTCCTTCTCTCCGATGATGAACTCAACCACCACTTAGACAACGATAAAACCCTAATCGCTGCTGGAAATCTCTCTTCTGGTTTCGTTAGCTAGTGATCATCGATTTTTGAACTCTTCCGATCTTGTTTTTTTCACATCTGGATCTTTCATTTCCGGATTTTCATGAATATATCGAACCTTTTTTTGTTCTATTATCATTTGTTGATGATCTCTTCATGAACTTTGCCGATCTACTTAAAGAGACCGGAAAAAAAAGAATTTTTGCTCGACAAGAAAAATAAAAGAAATAAAAAAAAATAGGTGATGCTAATAAGACACCCAATTGACACCCTTATAAAAATTCAACATATAATTAACTACTTATAATCACTTTTTTTCAGAAAACAATGCAATTTCAACCAATAAAAATATTTCAAAATTTAATGAGGGTGTCTATATGGTAAAATATAATGTTTTTTAGCCAACATAAAATAAAAAAAACTTAAAAAAAAAAAAAACAGGTGGCACATCACGTTTGCTTGACGAGAAAAAGAGAAGGAAAAAAGATTCTTAAATTGATTTTTAACAAGATTCTTAAATTGATTTTTTTTTTGACAAAATTACATAAATGGTCCTTGTGGTTGACACATTTGACAAGTCAAATTTTGTGGATAGATGGTCATTATGGTTTTAAAATCTTGCCAAAAAAACTTTTTGGCGTGATGTTAACTTTTTTAGTTAAGTCCCTTGTGAAATGACATATTTGCCCCTCCTATCATAGGGACCATTTATGTACTTTGTTCCATCCACATGGACCATTTATGTCATGTCATCTATTATTTATTATTATTTTATTTAATTATTTATATTACTATGATTTAGATTTTTTTTTGAAGTTTTGTTCGTATATATAATTTAATGTTTTTTTTATATTTTTTCACTTAATTTTTTGATATTTTGTTCGTATAATTTTTTGACATTTTTTTAATACATTTATTAATATTTGTTGTTTGAATAACTTCTTCGAATTTGTTTTGACATTTTGTTGGTATATATTTTTTAATGTTTTTTTTACATTTTGTTTTTGGCATTTATTAAAGTTTTCATGGTCATCGTAATGATAATTCCTAATTTAATTCACTTAAAATAATATTTTTTTTATTCTTTTAATATAGATAAGGTTTTATAACTATTATTTTATAATTCAAATCTATAACTATATCAAACATATAAGTTTGTATAGTTCTTATTTTTATAAAGCTTTTTATAAACATTTTAAAAATATATACGTTAAAAAATGTTAAACGTGAATATGATTAATATAAATTAGGTATCATAGGCTAACCTAAAGTTGTCTCGTAGTCTTTACCAGAGCGCCCATGTCATTTTACATTGGACTTAACTTTAGTATTTTCGAGTTATTTAAATCCTTTAGACATTTTTTTTCGATTATCCTATCTATATTAATCATACTCCAATTTAACAAAGTTTTTCTATATATTTAAAAAAAAATGTTTATATAAAGCTTTACAAAAATAATAATTATACAAGGTTATATGTTTTATATATTTATATTATATATTTTAGTTAAAAATAATAATTATATAACCATATATACATTAAAAAAATAGAAAAATATGATTGTAAGTGAATTAAATTCCAATTTATGACTACAGTTATCATGAAATCTTTAACAAATATAAACAAAAAAATATAAAAAAATCATTAAAAAATATATTTGAACAAAACATCAAAAAAAATAGAAGAAATTATTCAAGGAAAAAGTCAAAAGAAAAACTAATAAATGTATTCGAATAAAACGTAAAAAAAAACAGAAAAAATTATATGAACAAAATATCAAAAAATACAAGTGAAAAAAAATTTTAAAAAAAATATCAAATATATATTCGAACAAAACATCAAAAAAAATTTAAATCATAGAATTATAAACAAATTAAATAAAAAAATAATAAATAATAGAAAAAGTTATATAAATGGTCCCTGTGACTAGAACAAATTACATAAATGCTCCTTATGACATGAAGGGCAAATGAGTCATTTCACAAGGGACTTAACTGAAAAAATTAACATTGTTAGCTAAAAGAACTGTCTTTGCAAGATTTTAGAACAACAGGAAACATCTACGCATAAAAAATTTCATAAGGACCAAAGTTGATCAATTGTGTCAACCACGATAACCATTTATATAATTTTGTCTTTTTTTTATTAACAAAAAGAAGCAAGAAGAAAAAAAAACTTTTTTTCCTCCTTTGGTATTTAAATGAGAAAAAAGTACTTTTCTTTCATAAGGACCAAAGTTGATAAATTTTTTTTGTTGCTTCAAGCTTCTTAAACAAGCATAGAAAACAGGAAAACAAAAGTTATTGTATAGTGTACTTTTTACAATTACCAAATAATTTTAAAAAATCTATTTTTTATGGTTTTTAGGTATAAAAAGACATATTTCCTTTTGTGAAAATGTTTCTTACTCCTATTCAGTTAAGAATGATCGGTTTTGGTGGGTTTTCTATCGCCTATTCGATAGGTTGAAAGCAATTGAGCTTCCTTTTATGAAGTTCAAGTTTCTTAAGCGATTAACGACTCGTAAACTTGTTTTTACAAGTGCGCCTAAGTTTCTTAGGTCCCCACCGCCTATTCGACGGATATTGATGAGAGTTGGTTTTCATCTCATGAAATACAAATATAGCTTTCTACAAACTATTTGATATGAATTGAGGGCTTGCATCACCATTTGTCAACACAAGTGTAACCCATCTCTCTTGGGTTCCCCTCCACTTATTCAATGGTTTGGTGGGTCTTTTTTTTCGTTTTATGAAAATAAAAGTATAAAGTGTTGTGCTTTGCATTTGAATTGACGGTTTATATTCACATGTTATTGAAAAAACAACATGTGCTTCATGGACTCTGTTAAATGTGACTCGACTATTTAAATCATCTTCATGGAGCATTTGGAGTACTTGTAACTCAATGGAACACTCGGGGTTCATGGATCATGTGACAAAGGAACGAATCATCTAAGAATGGAATGGATCGTCTGACAAACGAACATATCAAGTGCTAAAGGAACGGATCATACAAAAGGGGGTTTGGAGCACCTGGAAGAGGTTTGGAGCACTTGGGAGTGATATGGAGCAACAAGGGAGCCTTGTTGCGCCATATGTCGAATGGATGGGCCAAGAAGGATGTTGTTACGCCAATGGCATTCCTTCTTGCGCCATTATTGTAACGCCCGGGTTTCAGGGCTAAGCATTTTTGTCAATGTAATAGTCTAGGTCAACTCTTGTAACTCTTTTTGAAGTAATAAAGATGAAATATTTGAGTATTATGTGAATTATGTGTATTTATGTGCCTATAATTTAATTATAAATGTATAATTAATAAATAATAAAAATAAGCGTCAAAATTAAAGTGTAAGTTAAGCCTGATATCTCTACATAAAGTTGTAGAATATGTCTCAAGGTTTCCGTGCATATAAAGAACGCCGAAATCCGAGTTATAACGAAGAAGTTATGACCCGTTGAAGTTTCGCGACGGAACCGGCACGATACCGGGAAGCGTAAATAGTGAATTTACGATAGAGTGAGATTTAGCCTTAGCGATCTAAACGAAAGTCGTAGAATATGTTAAACTAAGAGCGTCGATAAAAAGAACGCCCAAATCTGACTTCGTATAAGGAAGTTATGATTTTTCAAAGTTTCGGACTAGTAGTGTATAGCCCGAAATTCGAATATTAGATCGAGCGGTTTTTAGCCGACATGACCTAAACGAGAATCGAAGATCTTGTTGAGAGTAGCGTAACGAAAAAAAGATGGGCGAAAACGGATGTCGGATGAAGAAGTTATGAAGATTTAACGGACCAATCGTGTCCCGGCCCGTTAATAATATAAAATTTAAAATCAAGCCAAAATTAGCCAACAAAGTCTGAACGAAAGTTGTAGAGTACGTTCCGACCTTCGCGTGGATATAACGAACGTCGAAAACGGAGCTCGTATGTGTAAGTTATGATTTTTAGAAGTCGGGAGTGGAAATTGCGAAATCTGATGCGAGATGGATGACGTGGCTGCATCTGGGTCGTCGCTTGTTGATCAAGGCTTCGCTTCGGATTGTGACATGCCACCCCCGCAGTACGCCCCGCGTAGGTTCGATCTGATCCATCCGATGGGTGCGAGACAGCTAGGTCCGAGCTGGTGATCTTATCCGAGGAGTACGCCCAGCGTACCCTCGGTACGCCCAGCGTAATTCCGAGCTTCGGTCCCTATAAATACCATGCGAATTCTTCCGGATTTTTCACACATTATCACTTCTCTCTCTAAACTACTTTCTCTCTCTAGCGCATTTTAACCCCCTAAACCCTAGGAAGAACCCCCTAGCACCCTAGGGAAGCCCCGAGGCTCCCGGAGTCCCGAGAAAAAGGAGTTTTTCGGTTTCGAAACGTTGCTCCATATAAGTTCCGGTTTTCGATAAAATTCGTTGTAAGTATGCTACGCTTACGCAATTTTTAATATAGCTTTCAAATAATTATGGGAATGTTATTAGGTCCTTAAAATAATTATTTGGGCTATTATTATGAGTTATATCGAATATTATTAACGCTTAATAATACTCGGACTAATTAATTTGTCGCGGTTATCGTTAAACTAAACCCTAGTGGTATTGGTACTAGGTTTTATCGAAGGAATATCGTTTTGAGAGTATCGAAGCGCTGTTCGAGTGTTGAGTCACCACCTACTCAGGTGAGTGCATAGTTACTTTCAACTTACACATACATATGAAGTATTTTATATAAATTACGTGCTATGTGTGCATATTATCTGAATATTTGCTATCTATGCCAGATGAACATTGTTATACATGTTTTCAATGATTTAAATTGTATATGTATTTTATATCTACGAAAATGTTGGGGTAAAACATGGGTAGATGTAATAGGTGATGTGTGATAAAATGATGAGAGGCCTCGATGTTGATGTTGTTGATTCTGTCATCTAGCGGAGTATGGATGACGACCACAGACTCTTCTAGACAGTCCAGTGGAACACTAGCAGGCTCGCAACCTGTAGGTGTTTGTGAACGATGTGTTCACCGGTGTACTCCATCCCCCACACGGTTGCCTTTAGGACATTTATTGCTGAGGAATCCCCTTAGCAGTAGTGTCCGTCCCGATGATGATCCGTAGGCTAGGTCACTTATGATAGGTGTTTAGGGACGTAAAGTGAGGATAACGGGAACGGGTAATCGGGTTATTATTGATTGATGAAATTAATAAACTTATTTATTGTGGGTTGAAAACCCTATGTGCTCACCAGGCTCCCAAGCCTGACCCACTCAGTTTTATGTATTACAGGTAGTGGCGCATGAGCATAGATGTGATGTTTTGGACGAGGGATTACAGATATAGGCCTGTAGATATGAAATAATGTAGTAAGGCTTATATTGTACTGTTTATGCTTTTGATCTGTACGAACATGACATCCCGAGTCTTTTAATGAAATACATTTCTATGGAAATGCTTTTGATAAATCTTTATCATATTTTTGTTTTGGGACAAATTCCGCAACACTTTCATTTAAAATGTAACTCTGATTTTTAAACAAAGCATAAACAAACCGGTCTTTTCTGGTCGTGATTTTGGGGATGTCACAGTTGGTATCAGAGCATTAGTTTAAGCGAACTAGGAATTTGTAGGATTTCTAGACTTAAACTTAGAATGCTAAGCGATGATTGTGAGGTGTGAGCACTAGCTTATTTAAGGAACTCTGCCTAAAATGCCTTTATGTGCTAAATGCTTTGTGCATGATATGCTGTAATTTGTTCGGATCTATGGTCTTTTGCCGACCGGATCTGGAAATCTTATGTGTTTAGGATTCTAAACGTACGACTACGATATTAGAACTAGCATGTAAACGTTTCGGAGTGACAAGGACAATTCAAACGTCTATCCTAAATAAAGATCTAAATTCACCTTATTCGGTGTATAGATCAAGATGGCAAGGACCCGTAGCGGAAACGTGAACGCGAATGGAGATAGGAACCAACCCCCAGTGGTTCAACAAATACCTGTTGTAGAAGAAGTTGCACCTGAGCCAGTCACGATGGCCGGAGTGCAAGCGATGATCCAGGCTATGTTGGATCGTCAAATGGAGGAAACCAGACGTTTGCTCCAGCAAAATCGAGAGGAAGAGACTATTCAGATCGAACAGCCCGAGTTGAACGAAGGGCAGACTGAGGAGGGAAACTATAGTGGGACTGTTGGTCAAGCCAACCCACCGATAGTTAGGCAAAACCACCAGGAGGGAGGAAATGACGGACGTGGATGCAAATACAAGGATTTCATGGAATCCAAGCCACCGAGTCTATCTGGAAGCCCGACACCGGTGGAATTCATGAATTGGATCTCTGAGATGGAGACAATGTTTGAGAGTTGCGAGTGTAGCAATAGGCAGAAGACCGCTCTTGCGGTTCCTTTGTTGAAATCTGGAGTACTAAGCTGGTGGAAGCTACTAGTTGACTCAATGCCCAAAGGTGAAGCAAGCAAGATGTCGTGGGGGGATTTTCTGGTACAGTTGAAGATGCAATACTGCTCTGAGCAGGATCTTCTGGAAATCAACAACGAATTCCAGAATCTGAAGAAGGGAAGAATGAGCGTTACGGAATACGCTGCAAGCTTTACTGAGAAAATGAAGCTTGTTCCTCACCTCGTCCCAACTGAACTCTCCAAGGTTAACAAATTTGCCCTCGAATTACCAGTGGACTTCGGTCCAATGGTCAAGCAATCTACCACTCTGAAAGCTGCCATCTGGGCTGCTAAGAATGTGGAGACCCAGATACGAGAGAAGGGTCTGGAGAGAGCAGAAGTGGGAGAGAAAAGGAAATTTGACGGATCCTCAAGGTCCGGTAAGAAGGGTAGATTCTCGAAGTTTGGTTCGAGAGGAGGAGGATCAGAAGCGAAGTGGTGTGACAACTACAAGAAGAAGCACTCTGGGAAGTGTGAAGGAGGGGTCACTTGTTACAAATGCGGAAAGCCTGGGCACTATGCCAATGAATGCACGTTCACTAAGAAGGTTTGTTATGAGTGCAACGAGGAGGGGCACATTTCAAGGGATTGCCCGAAGAAGAAGGAGACGGTAAGACCCAACATACCACCGAAACCGACGGCGAGAGCCTTCCAGATGACACTCGAGGCTGCAAAGGAGGCAGCAGACGTCGCTTCAGGTACCTTTCTTGTAAATGGTTAGCCTGCAAATATACTATTTGATTCCGGAGCCAACTACTCCTTTGTATCGCATAAATTTGGTGGGAAATTAGCATTGCCTGTAGAAAAATTAGATAATGCCCTGATTGTAGAAGTTGCCAGTGGCAAATTCGTACCTGTTAGTAATCGTATTAGGAACATCGTCATTGACCTAAACGGAAACGAATTCAACGAAGAGCTATTACCCATAGAGTTAAACGGTTTCGACATCGTTTTGGGTATGGATTGGCTTAGCGCTAACGATGCTGAGATTCAATGCCGAAAGAAGATAGTAAGGGTGAACCCACCCGGAAAGGAATCATTTATGGTATACGGGGACAAACGCAGAGTGAATTATGGAATCATCTCCCTGATGAAAGCAAGGAAATGTTTGTCCAAAGGATGCGCATCGTACTTGGCATTCGTAATCGATGCTAAGAAAGAAAAGAAAGAGGTGCAAAATATACCGGTTGTGTGTGATTATCCGGAAGTCTTTCCCGAAGATCTTCCCGGATTACCACCTGATAGACAAGTGGAGTTCCGTATAGACTTGTTACCAGGAACAACACCAATAGCAAAAGCACCTTACCGATTAGCACCGACGGAGATGAAGGAGCTCATGATGCAACTTCAGGAGCTGTTGGAAAACGGTTTTATTCGACCTAGTTCATCACCCTGGGGAGCTCCGGTGTTATTCGTAAAGAAGAACGATGGAAGCATGAGGATGTGCATAGACTACCGAGAGCTGAATAAGGCAACGGTGAAGAACAAGTATCCATTGCCAAGGATTCATGACCTATTCGATCAGCTACAAGGTTCGAGCTACTTCTCAAAGATCGATCTTAGGTCAGGATATCATCAACTGAAGGTGAGAGAGCAGGATATTGAAAAGACTGCATTCAGAACAAGATATGGACACTACGAGTTCTTGGTTATGTCATTTGGACTAACCAATGCTCCTGCAGCATTCATGGATTTGATGAATAGGGTTTGTAAACCATTCCTCGATAAATCCGTGATAGTGTTCGTCGACGACATTCTCATCTACTCGAAAAGCCAGGAGGAGCATGGCAAGCATCTACAAGAAGTGTTGGAAGTATTAAAGAAGGAGAATCTTTACGCAAAGTTCTCCAAGTGCGACTTTTGGATACGGGAAGTCCAATTCTTGGGTCATGTTGTTAACCAGGAGGGAATAATGGTTGACCCCGCAAAGATCGAGGCTGTAGTGAAGTGGGAACGTCCAAAGAGTCCCACGGAGATTCGAAGCTTTCTAGGATTAGCTGGATATTATCGACGATTTATCCAAGGCTTTTCTTCGATAGTTGCTCCATTAACAGCTTTGACTCATAAAGGAGCTACGTATACATGGAGTGAGAAACACGATGAGGCATTCGAGAAGCTAAAGAAGAAGTTATGTGAAGCACCGATTCTTTCTCTACCCGATGGAGTTGATGACTTCACGGTATACAGTGACGCATCTGGAGTCGGGTTGGGTTGTGTTCTGACCCAAAGAGAAAAGGTGATAGCATACACATCTCGAGAATTGAAAGAGCATGAAAAGAATTACCCCACTCATGATTTGGAGTTGGCAGCGGTAGTTTTTGCCTTAAAGATATGGAGGCATTACCTCTACGGCACGAAGTGCAAGGTCTTCACTGATCATAAGAGTCTCCAGTATCTCTTTAATCAGAAGGAGTTGAACATGAGGCAACGACGCTGGCTAGAACTTCTCAAGGACTATGACTGTGAGATACTTTACCACCGAGGTAAAGCAAATATTGTTGCTGATGCTCTCAGTCGGAAAGTCAATCTGGAAAGGAAAAGGCCAAGAGCGTTAAGAATTGAAGTCGTCTCGACGATTGTGGAAAGTATCAGGAAAGCTCAAGAAGAAGCTTTAGAGAAAAATGACCGAAAGGAAGAACGTTTGGGAAGAACGTTAGTGTTTGGTACAAACAGTCGAGGACTGAAGGTATTCCAAGATCGAATTTGGGTACCTAAGACGGGAGGAATAAGAGATCTTCTGATGGAAGAAGCACACAAGACCATGTACTCGATTCATCCCGGTAGCACTAAAATGTATAGGGACCTAAAACCCTACTACTGGTGGCCAACGATGAAGCTCGATGTTGCGAAGTATGTGGCCGAGTGCGTAACATGTGCGAGGGTTAAGGCACAACATCAAGAACCGTATGGGAGTTTAGAACCTTTACCTATACCCATGGGTAAATGGGAAGACATCACCATGGATTTTGTGACTAAACTGCCCAGGACGAAGAACGGTCATGACATGATTTGGGTAGTCATGGATCATTTCACCAAGAGTGCACACTTCATAGCAGCTAACGAGAAGTGGTCTATGGATAAGCTCGCAAATGCTTACGTGAAGGAAATTGTAAGACTTCATGGTGTCCCTCTTACGATTGTATCAGATCATGATAGTCGTTTCACATCGAGGTTTTGGAGGAGTCTACAAGAGGAGTTGGGTACAAAACTATGTTTGAGTACTGCTTACCATCCACAAACCGATGGCCAGAGCGAAAGAACGATTCAGACATTGGAAGATATGCTAAGAGCATGTACCCTCGAATTCCAAGGAAATTGGGACGAGCACTTACCTCTGGTAGAATTTTCCTACAATAATAGTTTTCACTCGAGCATCAAGATGGCACCTTACCAAGCCTTGTATGGACAGAAGTGTCGTACGCCGTCTTGTTGGCTTGAAGCCGGAGAGAAGCAGTTTATGGGCCCCGAGATAGTCCATGAGACTGCTGAGAAGTTGAAGGTGATTAGGGAAAGAATGTTAGCAGCTCAGGATCGTCAGAAGAGTTATGCTAACAAGAAAAGACGACCGATAACCTTCGAGGTTGGGGATTCCGTTCTGCTTAAAGTCTCACCGTGGAAGGGACTTATACGATTTGGGAAACGAGGAAAGCTGAGTCCAAGGTTCGTTGGACCGTTCAAAGTTCTTCAGAAGATTGGGAACCAAGCTTACAAGCTGGAATTGCCCAAAGAACTCAATGGTATTCATAACACTTTCCATGTGTGTTATTTGAGGAAATTCACGGGAGATGTTCCCGACATAATTCCAATCTCAGAGTTAAGAATGGATGAGAATAAGAGGCTAATCGAAGAGCCTGAGGCAATTGTTGACCGTAAGACGAAGAAGTTACGACGCAAGATGGTCGACTTGGTGCTAGTCCGATGGAAACATTCGAATGGGCCGAATCTCACTTGGGAAACAGAGGATGACATGATGAGTCGTTATCCACATCTGTTTGCTGATGCATGATTCCGGGACGGAATCATCCTAAGGGGGAGAGAATTGTAACGCCCGGGTTTCAGGGCTAAGCATTTTTGTCAATGTAATAGTCTAGGTCAACTCTTGTAACTCTTTTTGAAGTAATAAAGATGAAATATTTGAGTATTATGTGAATTATGTGTATTTATGTGCCTATAATTTAATTATAAATGTATAATTAATAAATAATAAAAATAAGCGTCAAAATTAAAGTGTAAGTTAAGCCTGATATCTCTACATAAAGTTGTAGAATATGTCTCAAGGTTTCCGTGCATATAAAGAACGCCGAAATCCGAGTTATAACGAAGAAGTTATGACCCATTGAAGTTTCGCGACGGAACCGGCACGATACCGGGAAGCGTAAATAGTGAATTTACGATAGATTGAGATTTAGCCTTAGCGATCTAAACAAAAGTCGTAGAATATGTTAAACTAAGAGCGTCGATAAAAAGAACGCCCAAATCTGACTTCGTATGAGGAAGTTATGATTTTTCAAAGTTTCGGACTAGTAGTGTATAGCCCGAAATTCGAATATTAGATCGAGCGGTTTTTAGCCGACATGACCTAAACGAGAATCGAAGATCGTGTTGAGAGTAGCGTAACGAAAAAAAGATGGGCGAAAACGGATGTCGGAAGAAGAAGTTATGAAGATTTAACGGACCAATCGTGTCCCGGCCCGTTAATAATATAAAATTTAAAATCGAGCAAAAATTAGCCAACAAAGTCTAAACGAAAGTTGTAGAGTACGTTCCCACCTTCGCGTGGATATCAAGAACGTCGAAAACGGAGCTTGTATGTGAAAGTTATGATTTTTAGAAGTCGGGAGTGGAAATTGCGAAATCTGATGCGAGATAGATGACGTGGCTGCATCTGGGTCGTCGCTTGTTGATCAAGGCTTCGCTTCGGATTGTGACACGCCACCCCCGCAGTACGCCCCGCGTCCGAAGAGGTTACGCCCCGCGTAGGTCCGATCTGATCCATCCGATGGGTGCGAGAAAGCTAGGTCCGAGCTGGTGATCTTATCCGAGGAGTACGCCCAGCGTACCCTCGGTACGCCCAACGTAATTTCGAGCTTCGGTCCCTATAAATACCATGCGATTTCTTCCTGATTTTTCACACATTATCACTTCTCTCTCTAAACTACTTTCTCTCTCTAGCCCATTTTAACCCCCTAAACCCTAGGAAGAACCCCCTAGCACCCTAGGGAAGCCCCGAGGCTCCCGGAGTCCCGAGAAAAAGGAGTTTTTCGGTTTCGAAATGTTGCTCCAATTAAGTTCCGGTATTCGATAAAATTCGTTGTCAGTATGCTACGCTTACGCAATTTTTAATATAGCTTTCAAATAATTATGAGAATGTTATTAGGTCCTTAAAATAATTATTTGGGCTATTATTATGAGTTATATCGAGTATTATTAACGCTTAATAATACTCGGACTAATTAATTTGTCGCGGTTATCGTTAAACTAAACCCTAGTGGTATTGGTACTAGGTTTTATCGAAGGAATATCGTTTTGAGAGTATCGAAGCGCTGTTCGAGTGTTGAGTCACCACCTACTCAGGTGAGTGCATAGTTACTTTCAACTTACACATAGATATGAAGTATTTTATATAAATTACGTGCTATGTGTGCATATTATCTGAATACTTGCTATCTATGCCAGATGAACATTGTTATACATGTTTTCAATGATTTAAATTGTATATGTATTTTATATCTACGAAAATGTTGGGGTAAAACATGGGTAGATGTAATAGGTGATGTGTGATAAAATGATGAGAGGCCTCGATGTTGATGTTGTTGATTCTGTCATCTAGCGGAGTATGGATGACGACCACGGACTCTTCTAGACAGTCCAGTGGAACACTAGCAGGCTCGCAACCTGTAGGTGTTTGTGAACGATGTGTTCACCGGTGTACTCCATCCCCCACACGGTTGCCTTTAGGACATTTATTGCTGAGGAATCCCCTTAGCAGTAGTGTCCGTCCCGATGATGATCCGTAGGCTAGGTCACTTATGATAGGTGTTTAGGGACGTAAAGTGAGGATAACGGGAACGGGTAATCGGGTTAGATGTGATGTTTTGGACGAGGGATTACGGATATAGGCCTGTAGATATGAAATAATGTAGTAAGGCTTATATTGTACTGTTTATGCTTTTGATCTGTACGAACATGACATCCCGAGTCTTTTAATGAAATACATTTCTATGGAAATGCTTTTGATAAATCTTTATCATATTTTTGTTTTGGGACAAATTCCGCAACACTTTCATTTAAAATGTAACTCTGATTTTTAAATAAAGCATAAACAAACCGGTCTTTTTTGGCCGTGATTTTGGGGATGTCACAATTATCCTCCCTCTTGGGCCATGAGGGGTTCCTCATGCGCCATGATGATCCTTCTTGCGCAATGGGTTACTCTTGTTGATCCATGGAGTATGCTCTTGCGCCATGTATGGCCTTGTTGTGCCATGTATGTTCTTGTTGCGCCAAGGTGGTGTTGGAGCTCCAATCTTGATGTTATTGTGCCACACTTGAAGCCTATTGTGACATCCGTACATTTGTTGTGCCATCATGGTGCAAGTTAGACCATCTTGGTCTTTGATGAGCCAAGTATGCTATGAAGTCCTCTATGATGATCAACTTCGTCCAAGGATTCTCAGAAGTTGATATTGCTTACGGAATACACCATGTTGTGCCACCATGATAGATGTTGGGCTATTAGTGTTCATGATGCGCCACTTGTACATCATGATGCTCCACTATGGCACAATGCGCTCCATCTTAGGTGTTGATGATGCTTATAGGTTGTATGACATGGAAGAATGTTCTAAAACATGTTGCGTGGAGGAATATGATTAGTTGTCACCATTCATTGGCCTATGGGCCAATGGGCTTTCCCTATTAGGATTTTAGGTTTTATCCCTCAAGTATAAATAGGGATGCATGTAGAGTCATTTGTAGTGTCTTGTATCTTGTATCCTTAGTAAGTAGGACAAATCTCTGGTGAATTGTACTTATAATCTCTGTTTGAGAACTCAAAAATACAAAATACTCCCCTCCTGCCCATGGACGTAGGTCACATTGAACCAACAACGTAAATAGTGTGCCTTTGTGTGCTTATAGTTTTGCCTGTTATCCGTATTACTTCCAAGAAAGGTTCATCAGAACTTGGCCAGTGGCATCAGAATTGTTCTGAGTCTTGACAAGTATCACTTGTTTTCCATAACAATTGGTATCAGAGTTCTGGTCGGTGTTTTGTTAATTGAAGATGGAATCTTACAAGTTTGTTTTGGAAAAGTTCAATGGTTAGAATGATTTCACTTTGTGGAAGGTGAATATGAAGGCTCTTCTTGTTCAAATAGGATAAGGAGAAGCAAAACTACCAAAAGACATGGCGGCTAAAAAGAAGGTGGATATTATTGAAAGAGTGCATAGCACTATTCTGTTGAGTTTGACAGACAAAGTATTAAGAGAGGTCATGGATCAAACGAGTGTTGATGGGCTTTGGAAGAAATTGTGTGACAAGTATCAGAAAAATTCTGTAATGAATAGGCTATACCAGAAGCAACGTTTGTATGCTTTTAGGATGTAGGAAAGCACCCAAGTTAAGGATTGTATAGACAGATTCAATAGGATCATCTTGGACTTCCAAGGTGTGAATGTAAAGCTTGAAGATGAAGATCAATCATTTATCCTCTTATGTTTACTGCCATATTCTTATGAGAATTTTTGTCATACTTTGTTGTATGGTAGGGAAAAATAGTTGTGAATGATGTGAAGGATTCTTTGTTGTCCAAGAAACTGAAAAGAAAACTTTCAATTGGAAAAGAAGTTTCCAGTTCCGATTTGTCCGCAGGCAGAGGAAGAGCATCAGATAGAGGTGGAGGTAACAAAGGGAAGTCAAGTTTTGAATCTAAAGCCAACATCAAATGTTATAACTGCAAGGAAAATGGGCACTTCAGAAGAGATTGTACATTGTTGAAGAAAGAGAATAATGGTGTTGGACCAAGCAACAACAATGCAACTATGGTTCAAGTAAATTCCAATGAAGGGGATGGTGGTGAAGTTTTGACAGTTTGTGAATCTAGTTCTATTGATGCCTGGGTCTTGGACTCTGGAGCATCTTATCATATGACATGTAATCAGGATTGGTTCGACTCCTTCAAAGAGTGGAATGGCAGAGTCAATATGGGTGATGATTGGGTGAGCAATATCAAGGGTAGTGGCATGGTGCATATCAAGATGCATAATGGTATGGTAAGGAAATTGGATTGTTGGTTCGTCCTAGAACTTTGAAAGAATTTAATTTCTCTTGGCACTTTGGTGAATGATGGATTGAAATATTCTAGAGAGGGTGATTGGTTAAGATTATCCAAGGGTGCTTTTGTAGTTATGAAGGGAAGGACGAATCTTCATGGGATTTATATTCTCGATGGATTTACAATTTAGGGAATGGTGATTGTATCCCAATCCTTCGATCAGTATGATGATGAAATAAAGTTGTAGCATCATAAATTGGGACATGTGAGCAAGAAGGGGTTTTTTGGTGGAGATACAACTGGAAAACCTAAACCTGGTGAAGCTTGTATTCAAGACATACAAAGTAGGGTGAAGTTCAATTCGGTTCAACACTCAAGCAAGAAGATTATCTATTGTGTTCACTTAGATCTATGGGGTCCATCTCATGTGAAGTCTCATGGTGGATGTCAAAATTTTGTGACTTTTATCGACGATTACTCAAGGAAGACCTGGGTGTATTTTCTGAAGAAAAAGGGTGAAAATGAATTGTTTGGGCGGTTCAAGGAGTGGAAGATGATGGTTGAGTAATAGATCTAGAACCATGTCAAGTCACTCAGAACAGAAAATAGGTTGGAGTTATGCAAGGCTTTGTTTGACAACTTCTGCAAAATAGAAGGTATAATGAGGGATTGTATTGTATGGCTAACACCGCATCAAAGTGGCATAGCAGAACAAATGAACCAAACACTGGTGGAGCATGCTCCATACATGCGATTATATGTTGATTTATCGAAGCAATTCTGGGGGAAGTAGTTAGTACTGTGTCACACCCCAAAACCAGAACGGCGGAAACATTTTGGGGTGGAGGACATCATGTTTCGTATCACAAGACATGCATCATAGTAATTAAAGTAATAAACTACCATTTCATTAGAAAGAAAGTTTTTACAATGTGCGTGTTCACAAAACATAGAATACATATGTAAATAAAAACACAATACATGAAGCTATACTACTCCATCATCTGAATTCCCAGCGCGAGTTCTTGTCTACTAGTTTCCTAAGAATACATGTTATTTTGAAAGAGTTGATCAACAATTAATCTTGTGAGTTCATAAGATTTTAGTGATGTAAGTAATTTGTAAGAAAGTTTAGTAAGTTGTAAGTTCAGTTTAGAAAAGTTCGCCTGTTCCTCCAGAAAATCCTATATGTCCTGCTTTGATGAAAGATAAGTGAAAATGACTCTACAATCCTTTCTATGACTAGTAAATGGATACAAGTTATATAAAACCCAGAGTAAACAAACAATCAATTGTGTGTTCTGCCCTAAGCCAACAACCAAACAAGGAACAGGGAATAAGGCGGATGGCACACATCCCATTGGTTGTTAGATCCTTGTTGTATATAACCATGGTGTAATCACTTGGTACTCACGAAGTTAACTATAATAGTTCCTTTATATTTGATGAATGATTCTTTAAGAAAAACTTATTTCTTATAATAAAAATAGTAACCACAGTGGTTCCTTCTATAATCTCTTAGGTTATACTAGCTATATATAATCTAATATCGAATAGATAGTTAAATGTGTAAATCTGCGTTAAGCCTACAACCAAACAAGGAACAGGAAATGAGGCAGAAGACACACATCTAACTATTTATCGGGTATTAATTATATATAACCCTGATGTATAAACTAAGGTATTATAGAATTAATCAGCTAAGGTCCTTTAAGTTATACTTGTTTAACAAAATGGATTAAACCCTTTACTGGTAAGTTTCTAGTTTTGTATACAAAAAGTTCTGATTTGAAAAGTATCACACCCCCAAACCAGAATGGCGGAAACATTCGGGGGTGGATGACTTCACGTAGTATCACAACAATTGAATATTGTAAAGAAAGTAACACAACCATCATATATATAATGAAAACGTATATTGTTGCGTTATACATATTAGCAAAAGAATATTACAATATGATGATATAAATTTTTAATAATAAACGTCCTTAGCGTTCCTTCTTCAAAAGCTGGTAGTTACCTGTATTACTGATTCCCTGAGAAATACAAGTAGTTTCGAAAAAGTGTCAACAATTAAGTTGGTGAGTTTATAAGTGTTTTGCATTGAAAAGTATGTCCTTTTGGTAGTAAATCGATGAACGAGGTTTTCGGAAAATCCAATATTTTCTATAAATGGTTTGAAAAGTTCCCAGAGTTGAAGTGCGTTAGTATGTTTCATATTTGAATAATAATGATAAACTTTGTGCTAAAAATAATGTGGAAAACTAAATGCATATATGAATCTCGTAAATCAAACTTGTTTTTATACTTTTTATGTGAGTTTTATAACCATACTATTGACATTGACTGCCTGTAACAACATTCTTCAGGTGTTGTAGTGTTAAGACATTTGTCACCCCAGACCTGCCGGTCTAACTATAGCTAATAGTTTAGGTGCGGGGTTGTCAATCCCATATAGATCTATACACAAGTATCACACTCTCCCTCCAAGAGATTATGGTATATAATACAGGACTTGAAATGCATACATAATAGTACGTTGAAGTTTGAATATCTCACATTGCTTGGTATAAATAGATTCACGATAAGAAAGACTTTACTTCATTTGAACGTATTTCGTTTGTCAAGATGTATATGTAAAAAAGTATGAATAACTTGCTAACTATACTCATTATAGTTTCTCAAAAAGTATGTTTCCATTTAGTAAAAAAATAACTTGGTGATATAATAGCCCTTTAAACATAAAGATGTTTGTATCGATACTCTATAAGATAGATATTTCATTTACGTTTATAAAATGATACTTTGACTTGTAATGTACTTGTATTCCCCCCCAAAACATGAAAAAAAAATTGAAAGGTAGGGGTATGAACTCACTCGTTTGGTTTAAAGAGAGGGAGGCTAGAGTTGAGCAGAACTTCGACCGCGAAAAGCTGCGTCTTCGGGCTCTTCGTGGATCTCGGTAGCGTAGAATCTTCGTCGGGGGATCGGGTGCGGAAACCGAGAGCGTCGGGACAGCTTATGGGGCTTGAAAGTATGAGAGGGTGACTGGGAGTTTGAGAAAGTGTGCAAAAACCCGTAGCTCAAACCCTCTATTTATAGTGCTGGAGGATCGCGTACGTGGGGCGTACCACCGGAGTACGCTGGGCGTACGCGTTACGCGGGGCGTACTTCAGTTACGCGGGGCGTAAAAATGCGTCACGGCTTACCACTCCGGTCTAGCTAGCGTAGAGCACTCGAGCCGATGGGACTTGACACTGGGTCTAGTACGCTGGGCGTAATCTTGGATTACGTTGGGCGTAATCCGGTCTCCCATCTTCTAAATTCCGTAACTCTCGCGTTCGGGCTCCGTTTTTCATGTTCTTTATACCCACGCGTAGGTGAGATTATGCTCTACAACTTTCATTTAGACTCCGTCGGCTAGTTTTGAGTTTATTTTTAATGATATATTTTTAATAGGCCGGGACTGCTAAAGTCCGTTAAAAATTCATAGTTTCTTTATTTGACGTCGGTTTTCGTTTGTCTTTTTATCATTTTACTCCTATCATGGAGATCTTCAACTCTCGTTTAGGTTGTTTTAGCTAAATAACACTCGATCTTCAATTTAAGTTTTTAGCCCTCTACTACTGTTACGAAACTTTGGAAATTCGTAACTTCTTCATACGAGGTCCAATTTGGGAGATCTTTTTATGTATGTTTACAGTTTAACGAACTCTTCATCTTTTGTTTAGATACTTAAGGCTAAAATGCATTTTATTGAAATTTCACTTTTTATGTTAAATAGCGTTTTAACGGTGTGTCGTAAATATACGATTGATTATAATTTCTTCAATATAACCCGGTTTTGAACGTTCTTTACGTTTTTGGAAACCTTGGCACGATATCTAATATTTGATGCATCCTAACTTAGATATTTGAACACTTTATTTTTGAGGTTAATTTAGTTGATTCCAAATAGTTTTCGTTGTATTTGACATTTGAGCGTTACACTGCTTTTGGAAAAATATAGGGTTGTCACAAAAAGTATGTTTTGTACTAGAAAAATGTGCATTGAATTAGTGTCCTATGACTTGAACCATACCTGGTACCCCTTATAATGACTTAATGTATACGGAACATATATATAACTAAGATTGAATGGATAATAGGCTGGGTGAATCCGCTCTAAGCCCACAACCAAACAAGGAACAGGAAATGAAGCAGAAAGCACACATCCTATTACCTGTCGGATCCTATTAATATATATCCCTTGATGTATACATTAAGGAATCATAAGCTTAGCATTATGGTCCTTTTCTACTGAATGTACTAGACCCGACTGCTCTGTTTGTCGTTTGAAAAGATATAAGTTTTCCCATCTTGACTCGAAAATAGTTTGCATTAACTTTCAAGTGGAGCTGTCACTTTATGAAAGTAATGGGAAAAAATATAAGTACTCAGTTGTCTTTTGAAGTGACATCCTGACGTACTGATTTTCTTAAAATATGTTTGTTTTTTTAAGTTCATAATGTGAAGGCTATTACCCATACTATACGCCCTCCCTATCAAGAGATTATGGGAACCAAACGCGACTTCAGAAAGCCAGTTGCTAGGCCGTGTAATCCGCATTAAAGTTATGTGATCATGTATACCCAATTTAACTATCACCTTTTGTTTATAACAATGAGTTAGTGATTCATTGGTATAATTAAATCCTGTAGTTGTTCCATGCTATATCATCTTAGTCTGTTTGTTCTGTTATAGTATCTTAGTACGTTCTTTCTGTTATCGTGTATTGTATCTTCCTCCTTGTTTCTCTTTATTGTGTGTTCTCTTATGTTATCATGTATTGTATCTAGTATGAAATGAACCTTTAAACTATACCCCATATACTTTACTAGTGTTTTACTTGAACTGTTATTGAAAAGACTCATTTTACTACTAAGTTATGATGGTACTTTTAAAAGTGGAAGTTTTGTTAAACTAAAAAGTAACATAACTTTAAAAGAGTTTTTAAAATGTTTTAATCACTTATAAAAGACATAAGCAATCTTTTGAAAGATGTTTATAACAAACATTTACACAAGTATCATTGTGTTCAACTTGTATCCCCCCACCCCTAAAAGCATTTAAAATAGTTAAAAGATTCATTATGGGGTATGAACTCACTTTATGTGGGTGATTCAAACGAATATGCACGTCAGGATGGGAAGTTCCACGAATGAAGTCCCGAGACTTAACGAGACCTAAATGACATATAATGGAATATATTGATATAAATATAGTGTTTAGAAGCAACCAAATTCATGGAAACACCTCACGGGACTAGGAAACATTTTGACCAAGTGTTGGAATCACATGTGATTCACTAAAAGGGAGTGTACGGCCAATATGAAGAGTGTACGGCCAGGGAGTGTACGGCCATACACTCATGGTAAATAGTGTACAAATGTTGGCTTGAATGGTGGGGATTCTTGGGGGACTATTGCACATCAAGTTTTGAAGTTGGAATTGCCCTTTTAAGCCCCTTTTAAGGATGTTTTGAAGAGTGTACGGCTACACATGGGTGTATGGCCGTACACACCTCATGTTCACGAGTTCTGGGCATTTTTAAGGACTTAAACTAGTGTTCTTAACAAGATCTAAGATTAGGTAAAGAGTGCTTACGATTTGGAGGCTCAAAAGGGTT
The DNA here is from genome assembly GCF_002870075.4 of Lactuca sativa. Lineage (NCBI taxonomy): Eukaryota > Viridiplantae > Streptophyta > Magnoliopsida > Asterales > Asteraceae > Lactuca > Lactuca sativa. Next base: position 106,337,926 of record NC_056627.2, read on the forward strand.
CACAATCACCACGAACAAGTGTGTGTTCTTGGTGTTCTTGGTGAGATTTGAAGATCTAGTCAAAAGAGATGTTTTCATGGATGAATCAAGAGATTATTATAAGACTAGGAAGGATATCAAGAAAGATGTAAGAACCACTTACCAGGTTGTAAAGATCAAGAAGAAAAATGGGATGATAGTTGAGAGAAAACTCGATGTTCTTGACCTTGAAATTGTTGGAATGGCTTGGAAATGAAGGATATCATACTTAGGGAGGTGGTGTATGGCCCAACATGGATGTACGGCCATACACTCTCTCAAATGGAGTGTATGGCTTGTTTGTTGGTTTAGAAGTGTATGCGACCCAATCCTATACTCAGTGCTTGAATGTACTGAGTTTTAAACCTTTGAATGGACTCTAAACAAGGCTAAATGATAGTAGAAACGAGCTTGACACTCAGTTGAGTTGACTGGCTAGGCATTACAAGGCAAGACTTTTCGGGTTGTCACATACTACTTTCTATCTGGCGAATACATCTCCATCAACTGCAATTGATTGTAAGACTCCTCAAGAGGTGTGGTCTGGGAAACCCTATGGGAAAAATGTTTTATGTTGTTTAGATGCCCTGCTTATGCTCATGTGAATGATGATAAAATGGACCGTAGGGAAATGAAGTGCATATTTCTAAGATATGCATCTGGAGGGAAAGGTCATCATATGTGGTGTACAGAAGAACAAACTCCAATATTAATTATTAGCAAATGAAAGACCCACACTTTCATAATTGAAACACTATTACTCCAAGTTACTCAAAAATATGCTACTTGCATATTTGTAAACAATATTTTACATTGATAATTTTATTACAAAAGACTGCGTACAAACCGACTAAGTTTTAGTATATTACGTAACTACCTAGGATATCATAGTTTTATACATACATGAACAGTAATTACAAAAGTAATTGTATTATCTATTCAAAATCTTCTATCAGTATATGACTATACTGCATCTTTATTATCTGCAATTGTTAAACACTGAGAGGGGTAAGCGTTGACGCTTAGTGAGTTCAATGATAGGTACAATATAACGTTATGTCATATATATACTTCAATATGGCAAAAGCAAAGAGGAACAAGGAACAACAAAGGTATATATGAATTATGTGACAAGATTTCTATATCAATCAATGATTTGATTCAATGATATATAATCAATGAGACATAACAATTTCCATACTTGATATTCATCAATAAAGCTTCGGACCAAATGGCACAGAAGACATACACTTTCTGACTAAACATTTTGATTGATTTCAGGCTTTCAGCCCTATCTAACCTTCTTCAAATGCCATAGAGGCAGAAGTCATTCTCTTACGAGGCATGCTCTAAACAACCATAAGCTACATACCAATACCATTGTGAATCTAAGTGCATTCACTGATCATATGGCCAAAGGTACAGCTTTGCTATCATAAATAGCAGAAATAATAACTACGGAAAAGCACATAGCATATACAACACATAACATACAATTGTTGCTATATATTGAACTCACCGTGAATTAACTGAGGTTAAAACAGTAATATGGGCAGCACTTCATTACTATAATTAACTTTCTTTGATGAAAATCAGAAACTTTATTGAAAACCAGACCTTGCGAAGGTTGAGCTTAAAACCGAAAAGATAAATTTCTCGGGCTCTTCGGGCACTTCGGAACATATTTCGGTTGTTGGATATGATCCCAGGGTTTTGGGGGAAGTTGGAATGATAAAAATATGAATTTAGGGGTGAAAGATGTGAATTTTCCAAACTTACTCGGGAGGTTTCGCACCTCCCTTTATATAGGGAGGCATCGGACCGAGGAGAGAAGGAAGGAGCACGTGGCTCGCACGTGAGGGAGGCACGTGGCGAGCATGCGAATGGGAAGGTGGCAAGCATGCGAGATCGAGACAGGTGGAAGGCAGGCGTCAGATTCTTATTGGACCGAGCCTTCGGTGCGAGGAGGGAGCAACATGGATCGACAGCTAGCCTTAGATGACTCACCAATTCGGACATGTGACACGCTGCAAGTGAGGGTGACGTGGCCGAAGTCTAACCATGCGAAATTCCTCGGATTTTGGGATTTTTCTCGAATTTTGTGCCCAGACTTCAAAAATCCATAACTTTCGCATACGAGCTCCGTTTTTTACGTTATTTATGAGCACACGTAGGTGAAATTACGCTCTACAATATTTATTTAGACTTCGTCGGCTAATTTTGAATTCATTTTTAATAGTATTATTTTTAATAAACAAGGACAAAAAAATCCGTTAAAATTTCATAACTTCTTCATCTGATGTCCGTTTTCGTCTGTCTTTTTACCGTTGTACTACTATTGACGAGACCTTTGATTCTGGTTTAGGTTGTGTGGACTAAAAATCACTTGATCTTTATTTCGAGTTTTTAGCTGTTTACTCTTATACCGAAACTTAGAAAAATCATAACTGCCTCATACGAAGTCAGATTTGGACGGTCTTTTTGTGAAAATTTTTGGTTTGATGAGTACTACGACTTTCATCTAGATCACTAAAGCTGAAAAGTATTTTATCAAAAACTCACTTTTTACGCTAAATAGTGTTTGCTGGTTTTGTTGCGGATCTTCGATTGGTCATAACTTCTTCGTTATAACTCGGATTTTCATGAGGTTTTTGCCTAAATGTTTCTAACTAGATTCTTTACAACTTTCAATAATAAAATTTTACTTATTTCAAATTTTATATTTTCATGAAATTTCAATATTTGACATTTGATTGGAATCTCATATGACTTTCAATATTTTTCGAGTGATTCAAACATAGTTTTACTTCATTTCTAGTAAAAACTATCAGTTAGAACTCAATACTCAAAAACATATAATATTATTCATTTTTAAATAAAACACGATAATTGAACGTATATGTTACAAATACATCCTCCTTTTGAGGATTTCGTCCCCAAAATTGCAACGATTTAAACAAATGGGGATATTTCGCTCTTATCTCATTCTTATTTTCCCAAGCATAATTTGGGCCTCTATGGTGTTTCCACTTGACAAGCACCAACTCGACTTCTTTATTAAGCAATTCATTCGTTCTTTCGTTTACGATTTCTTCAGGTTCTTCTACATATCTTAATTTATTATCTAGTTTCACCTCGGATAACAAAACCGTTTCATCATAAATGCTCAAACATTTATGCGGATAACTCACATGAAACACATCCTGAAGACCTACCAAATCGTCTGACAATTCCAAGTGGTACGCTCGTTTACCAATTATCTGGATGATTTTGAAATGACCAAGAAATATGGGACTCAATTTTCCTTTCTTCCCAAATCGTATAATTCCTTTCCATGGGGATACTTTTAGCATTACAAAATCACCCACCAGGAATTTGATGGGTCGTCTTCTCTTTTCTGCATAGGACTTCTGTCGATCCTAGGATGCTTTCATTCTTTCTCGTACGATTTGAATCTTGCTGGTGGTGTCTTAAATCGTTTGAGTGCCTCCAAGGATTTTCTGTCCTATTTCACGCCAACATAATGGAGTACGACATCTATGACCATATAGTGCTTCATATGGTGGCATTTTGATAGAAGCGTGGTAACTGTTATCATATGAAAATTCGACAAGAGGTAAGTACTTGTCCCAGTTACCACCGAATTCCAAGACACTTGCCCGAAGCATATCTTCTACTGTTTGGATTGTTCTGTCCATCTGAACGTCTGTCTGGGGATGATAATTTGTGCTAAGAGCAATTCGAGATCCCATTTCATGTTGCATACTCGCCCAAAAAGGAGAAGTGAAGCGCGTATCACAATCAGAAATAATCTTTAGCGGCATACCATGTCTCGCAACAGTTTTATCTAAGTATACTTTTGCATATTTCTGTATTGTTTCTATTTCATGCATGGCAAGAGAATGTGCACTCTTAATCACTCGGTCCGCGATTACCCAAATTCTATCATTCTGTATAGCGTCTTTGGTAATTGGAGCAGCAATAGACATAAAATCATTTCAAAATTCTATTTTCCTATCAGGGGTAATCCATGAAAATCATCGGGGGAAATATCAGGATATTTATTATCAATAGTAACATCATTTATAATTTATCTCCTCTTTTGAGATATCAACTGTATAGACTAGATAAGTAGAATACCCCTTCGATTTAAATTTACGAATTTTAGGACTTTAAGATATTTTTTAGGTCTTTGTTCACTATAAACATCAATAGGATCCTTCTTTTCGATAGGGATGCGTACCATCTTTTCATAACACTGGATTTCTGCATGGTTCTTTAACAACCAATTTATGCCGAGAATAATATTAAAGTTGTGCATGAAGATAGGAATTAGGTTAGCGACAAAACTATAACCTTCAATTTCTATGACGCAATCTCTATAGACTTTATCAGCAAGTAATGATACACTTCCCATGGTATCTACATGAAATAATTGGGCGTATGTATAATAAGTAAATTGAAAAGAATTCTCAATGCATGAGACAAAAAAGAATCCAAGGCATCAGAATCATATAAGATATGAGCAAGTCTAGAGTTGAAGAGAAACGAATCAGGCACAACATTCGGGTGCTCGTGTGCCTTCTCTATGGTAATTTGAATGTACGGCCTTTAACTATATGATTTTCAAACTCGTCAAACTTCTTATTTGATGGCAGTGCTCAAATCTGCACTCGTTCTTCATTCTGTATTGGGCTTTCAGTCCTAATTTCTGACTTCACAAAAAAAACAATTTCTTATTACAGACTCTTACTCCTTGATGAATTTGGGTTATAAACTCAACCCAATATAAGGTCTTCGCTTTGCTACAACAACAACACGAATGGTCATATTCTAATGACCTTTGATTTCATAACGCAAAAGACATACAACGAATCATACTCTTATTTCTATTAGTCAAACACTATTATAGAAGAAAACCTTCATTCATGTTCTAATGTGATATAATGTCTCCATAACTATTAGCATTTCCAGCTAATAGTTGCTTAATCTTTTAATGAAGGCTATTATACTTTTATCGACTACCTCAACCATCTCCTTCTTCAATCTTCCGACTGATGTTTCATTGCTACACAAGACATGGTACTTTAACCAATCAATTCAATTCGCAAATTTATATTAATCGGACTCGATTCTTCACAACCACTAAGGTTTGAACAAAAATCATCTTCTTATTCATAACCGAAACGAAGGTAATGACATACTTGAACAAAAATGAAATCAATTTCTAGCTTCTTGGTAACCTTGTGACTTTCCCTGATCAAAGTGTGAGTCCTGTGCTTCTAGTAGTATAGGCCTCTACTACTATTCACACCAACTCATACTCATCCCAAGTATTGTCTCGTAGTTCCCAAGTTATAAAAAAGTTTTCACAAAGCAACTTTTCACGCCTGAGTGTGTTCAAACAAATACATACAACAATTTCTCCTAGACTCAACTAGGGGTTTTACTTTTCTATCAAACATATCTTGGACTTCTTGTACTCGCCATCTATAATTCTTTTCACGCATATGCTCGATCTAGCACATCCTAATACTTTTCCTAGTTCGATAGGAATTTCACTTTAGAATTCTTCATATAAATTCTTTCTCGGGGTAGTGTCTACCCTGCAAGACATACTACACCAAAATTTATTCCAGCAGTGTGGAGACAAATAGTTTCCAACTACCTGTATCATCTTCCAACTCATGCAAGTCATCATGCATATTTGCTTATCTCATTATCCTTCTATGACATTGTCATTCCTATATATGAGTAAGTCTTCTTCTCATGGTTATATCTTTTAAGTCTTCTTCATAGGAGTTTATCTAACGAAGTATGCATTATAGCTGTATCTCAGCATGTTCTACTAGCTTCAACTTGGTTCTCTGTCATTCCTAACTACATCTCTTCTCATAAAATACTATGAGTGTATGTCTTCTTCAATTAATCATTCTAACTTACTTAGACAAGTAAGTTACTTAGCCTTTTACCACTAAATGACTCAATTGACCATCATAATCATGTATGTTAAAGTCGACTTAAAACATAATGGAACTTTCATAAGGATGTGATAGAATTCAATTGCCACTTAGTATCATTAAATACTAAGTTTTAGCATCTCGCATAGGGTTACATATCAGCTCTTACCATACTACTCGAACTGCATACTACATCACAATGTTAGGCAAGGTCTTGGCTAATTGAGTCTGAAAACTTTGTTAGCCTTTCCTTTGATCTTCATTGAATTCTTCTAAATCTTGCACAACATTAATCTCGATGTCATCAAAGTATTTATCACCATCTCCAGTTCTTCTAACCATGTAAGCAATCACTGCTTTTATCTTATCATCGGTGGAACAACTTCATGGATTACAGCAAAACATTCATCTCGTCCGTATATACTTTGAACACACAACATTCCTCCAAAGGTATAGTGTGAATGTACAATACCACTCTATAGGTATTAATACACTATTTATGGTATCACTTGATATATTTTATTTTACGATATCCTTTGACTGTTTATCGATGTCAACTATCGTAAGGCTCCTTATCACCTCGAAAAGTTTCATAATAGTTCTAATACAGAAATTTTAAAATCTGGATTACATAAAATTTCCTCTACTAAACCAAGGTCGGCAACAGACCTTAAAGATTCTCAAGTAATAGCAATATAAGTAAGCAACCTAAGGCATGTTATATCCATTTATCATTTAACACATATTAGAATATAAGGCGTATCTCCTCTAATATTCTAGTGCTTGTCCATTTAGGTATGTAACCTAAAATGTACTTGATACACATCGTATCATCATCACTTAACAATCCATGTTTAAGTCTAGAAATTCTCAAAATTCCTAGTTCACTTAAACTGATTCTCCGAAATTTTTGAAATTACTTAAAATTTTAGAATACTAGCATTTATCACTACCCAATACCCCACTTAAGGCATTTCTATGGTCTGCATCTATATACTTATGTAAAGGTAGTTTGGTTGTAATGAGTCGAAGACTTTTGTGTACTCTTCATATGGTCTGTAATATATTTTACTAGGGCATGTTTGATTCGAAGCTTAAGTGTTTTAGCCTTAGTATATTTTTTGTACGCTTTATGTATCCTACAAATATGATAGTTTATTAGAGTTAAAGAACTTGAACATAATTTTCTATTCTATCTGTAAATACTCTTAAAGCATAATTGAGCTGAAGTGAAGATTTTATTTACATCGCATGTTCAATTACTATGTGATTCGTAAACATGTACTCTGATTCATTTCATTCTTGATTCTTTGTTCCATCAATTTGTATCAGAGCAGGAATCATTTCTGTGATCTGATTTTCAATTGTTCAAAAAGTTTTTGAATCAACTTTATGGTTCAAACGTTTCCACACTTTTTGAATTTGAAAAATTCTTCCAGATCTAAGATTGTGATTAGATTCTGCTTTTGGATTGTTGAATCGAGTGATTTTCTGAAGTTTCTGAATCATTTTCGATTATCATTTTTCAAATTCTCGTTGTTAATTCAAAAATCTCGAAAAACTTGATCTGTTCATTTGTTCATCAATGGCGAATTTCAATATCAATTCAATGACTTCTTTTTCTCATCTGCTTGGATCATTAACCAAAATTCCGATGTTAATTCCTGAATACTATGATCAGTGGGCTGATCGTATGCAGGATTATCTCAATGGGATTGATGAACAATTATGGACATGCATCAATGAATCTGTTCAACCACCTGAAAATGTTCAAACTTTGGGTTCGTCTGGAACTACTTCTGCTGTCGGAGATCAACAAGCAAGACTTGACAACAAAGAACATAAATGCATGAGAGAGTTGAGAGGTGCTTTGCCACCTGTTGTTTAGAACTTCATTCGTGGTTGTAAAACAACAAAGGAGATTTGGAACACTCTTAAAGAGAAGTATCAAGAAAGTAAAAAGACAAAGATCAACTCTGTAAAGCAATATTTGGTTGAGTTGAAGGATTTTAGACAGAAGGAAACAGAATCAAATGTAAGCTATTATGATCTTCTGAATGAGTTAATCTACAGATGCAACCGCTACGGAATAACAAGTTCCTTAATATCGTATAATCTTACGTTTGTGATGGGACTGAGGAAGGAGTGGAGAAGTGTAAGCATGATGATCAAAAATCAGTAGAGCTTCGATTGTTCATTGTTGAATGATGTTTCCAATCAGCTAAAGACACATGAAAGTGAAGTTTCTGAGATAGCTGAAGAGTCGAAGATGAGTCTTGGATGACCACTGGCATTAGTTTCGAAGGTGTCTGAAGTGGACGCTGCTGAAAAAGAAGATTCAGACGAAGAAGGATTTCTATTAAATTCTGATGATGAAGCTGTGGCTTTTTACTTGAATAATCGAGTTAAAAAGTTTTTCAAAAAGTCGTTTAATCCTAAAAGGAAGAAGAGTGAGGTGAAGGGTAACTCCACGAAGACTGGTGAAGAAGAGAAGAAGAAGTTTGAATTTTTTTAGAGGAATGATGAAAAGATGAAGGAGTTTAAAGGTGAAAAGAATTTGAAAGGAGATTCTGGCATCGACTGTCTTTACGGCAATGGTTTGAATCATTTTGTAGTTGACTGTATGCTTCGTAAGAAAGAAGAAAAGAAGAACAAAAACAAGGACCAAGCGCATTATATGGAGAAGTTGGAAGAAGTTCGTGAGAACGCGAAAAGTTTGTCTTTAGTGGCAAGAAGAGAGAGTGAAGATGAAGAGAGTGGCACGTATCAGAACTAGTCATCCGGTTCTGATGATGAAGAGATGAGGCATCCGACTCATGGTACCATGTTCGCAAGTTTTGAGGAGGAAGAAGAGGAAGAAGTAAATGGACGTTGTTTTGTAACGAAGACAAGTAACAAATCTCTGATGAAAACAAAGGTACGTTAAAATCTTGAATCTTTTAATATTCCTTTACATGCATATGATTCTGAAATAATTGCATTTGATGATACTGTTGCTTACTTTGATGCTATTGTGTGTGTCTGCTAGTAATGAAGCCAAGAAATTAAATAACAAATTGCTAGAGACATGAAAGTTGTTAGACACAAAAGGAAGCAGAGTAGAATATCTAGAATTGCAATTACAAAATGTCAATAAGGATAGGGAAGATTTAGATAAAGATGTCAGGTTGTTGTTGGAACAACAAAACATTCACTGTAATTCAGCCAAACGTTTATATGCAAAATTAACTGCTTTACATCATTCTTATGACATTAGCAAAGAACAACATCGTAAATTGCTAAGTTTTCTTGCATTTGAAAGAGAAAAAGTTGATGTCATGACATATGATTGTGAACATACAATAGTTGATTTTAAAAAAGTACCAGATGATAGGTTTGGATATGGCATTGTTAATATTGATGAATTTTTAAATGTAGATGAATTGGTTGATATTGTTAATGAAAGTTTAACAAAAGATGAACAAGTGAAAATCTTAAAAAGAACTGAACATTCAAAACTTGATTCCCAAAACAATTTTGTTGATGTCGATGAGAATTCAAATATTCTTAGCGAAATCAGTGAAATTGAAGAAAAAGAAAGTATTGATTGTTCTTAGTTATCTATCATTAATATCACATCTAAGATCAAAGGTAAAGAAATTGTTAATGATTCGATGATTGAGGATGACATTGGAAAACCCTCTACTTCAAAAAAATCTGACTTTGATGATGCGGAAGTACAAGACAGTCAGACTAATAGTAGTGATGATGAGAAGGATGAAGATCAAGCTTTGAATGTGTGTAAGGAAGAAAAGAAAGTTGTAAACGAAACTTTAATTCCAAGAGTTGTAGTTGGCCAAATGTATGGAGACACAGAAAAGTTTGACAAAGTGATAAGTGACAAAGGAGTACATTTTCTGGAAACTAACATAGTTGTATATCGAAATTTTACATGCACTGGTAATGTAGTGTTTCCAAATCAAGTCTTCGTCACCACTGGAAATTCCGAGAGTATAAAGTCGGAATTCAATAAGTTGGTCGAAGAGGACAACAAACGTTCCACAGACGAAGCGTTCTATGCAAATCAAAATATTGTTGAATACAACCTCAGTAAAAATTTGTATGTTTTTCAACAACAGAAACCAAAACAAAAATGGGTTGTTAAATCTGAAATGGAAAATTAAGTTGTTACAAAAGAAGTTGTTAATTCAACTCCAATTGTGAAACTTAATTCTAATGAATTCAAAGAGCTTGTTGATAAGTTTTCGAAAACTCATAAAGTTTCAAAGAGAAAAGCATGAAAGGTGACTTTTTGGCAAGTTATGTCTAAGGAAAATTTTTTTAACCAAAACTAAAGTTTCAAAAACGAAAAATAGTGTTTCAAAATCAACAAATATTGCAAAATCAACGAGTGTCAACAAAAAATATTCAAAGAAAAACTAAGAAACACATCTTTTTATCAACCAATGAATTTAATAGACACTTTTCCAATTAATCAAAAGGTTGAATATGTTCGAAAACCTGAAAACATTCGAAAGTATAAGACTTCACAAAACGTTGTAAATGATCGAGAACTTAACAATGTTCGAGAATCATCGAATACTCAACCACCTTTGCACGAAGCTTTCAAATCATCAACAAAATTTACTCCACAAAAGCCAAATTTTCCAAATCCTTCAATCAAAAAACCAACAAATTTTTCAAGCACAAAAGGAAAATCAGAAGTTTATTCAGTGAATTATTGGCTTGAGGGACAAGGAAAAAGGTTTCAGTCTGGAAAGTTTACTCATGATCAAATCAAATCAGTCTATGAAAAGTATTTGAATGAGTCTTCAACTGGAAGTTTATCTTCACATGATTCGAATGCTCTAATTCAAAGATGGAAACCAATCAACAAAGTAACAAAAACTGGGAAGCCCGAGGTGCAATCTAGTGAAAATCCGAAACTATCAAAAAATTACATTTCAATATCTTTGGAAATGATGTTGATTTAATTGATAAGATCAAAACACAAGTTCGAACATGGGCTTTCAGTTCTAAAATTCAGTCTTTGTTTCAAGTTAATAACCAAGGACCCAAAAAGCCTTGGGTACCTAAATTGTTTCAATAATTGCAGGTACTTTGTGACGAGCAATACGATAACAAATGGTACACTGATAGTGGTTGCTCTCGTGACATGACTGGAAAGAAGGAGAACTTGCGAGATTTTCGAAGCTTGAAGAATGCTGGAGTGTTTATGTTTGGAAATAATAAAAAATGTCAAGTCAAAGGATATGGGAAAATAACGAATGGTCAATTTATAGTGAATCAGGTTGCTGATGTAGAAGGTCTTCAACACAACTTGATAAGTGTATCACAACTTGTGGTGGGCACTGGTAATCAAGTACTTTTCAATGAAGAAGGAAGTATTATTTCGAATGTCAACACAAACGAAGTTTTGCTTAAATCTAAACGAAAAGGTGATATGTTTACATTAAACATCAATCCAATTGTGGGTAAACCAGCTGTATGTCTACTTTCGAAAGCTACATCAGATCTAAGTTGGCTTTGGCATCGAAGACTTTCTCATCTCAACTTTCGAAATATCAACAACCTTGTTGTGCTAGATTTGGTAAGAGGTTTACCTATACTTATATTTGATAATTATTCTTTATGTGCAACTTGTGAAGTTGGAAAACAACATAAGAAAGGTCATCCAATCACAATTGATTCGAAGATTATTGAACCTCTGGAGCTTTTACACATTGATTTGTGGACCATCGACTGTATCTACTCTCAACAAGAAACGATACATTTTAGTAATTGTTGATGACTTTTCAAGATTCATGTGGGTTTATTTTCCCAGGCTTAAATCTGAAGTTGAACAAATCATGATTGACTTTATCAAGAAAATGGAAACGACGCTGAAGAAGACGGCTCGAAGGATAAAGAGTGATCATGGAACTGAATTTAAGAACAATGTTCTTGATTCATTTTTAGTGGATAAAGGAATTTCGCATAATTTTTCATCCCCATATACTCCACAACAAAATGGTGTTGTTGAACGAAGAAATAGATCTTTATGCGAAGCCGCAAGAGCAATATTGGCATATCCGAATCTTCCACAATATCTTTGGGCTGAAGCTGTATCCACTGCATGTTGTACTCAAAACAGATCTTTTATTCATCGTCGATTTAATATCACTCCATATGAAATAATCAATAATAGAAAACCTAATGTGAATTTTTCCATGTTTTCGGATGCAGGTGCTTTATGATGAATCTTAAGGACAACTTTTCAAAATTTCAAGCGAAAGTTGATGAAGGGATTTTCCTTGGATATTCGCACAATTCAGTCGCCGATCGAGTGCTAAACAAAAGAACACAAGAAGTGGAAGAAACATTCAATCATACATTTGATGATTATTATATCAAACAATCTAAAAAAAATTTGAAAATCATCCTATGTTGAAAGAAATTCCTAATAAATCTGAACCTGTACAGTCATTGGATATTAATTATGATTTAATTTTTGGAATTTCAGATCAGGCTATTGATGCTGAAATTAATGCCAATGACAATCACATACATAAATCAATGAACTTCAATAATAATTCAACATCACATCATCAACCAATGGAAGAAAGTATGCATATTAATCCAGTTGAGGGGGGGGGGCACTTGGATTCGAACACTACTATTGAGGGGAGGGGGAGCATTCTTTCGAGGTGGAGAATGAGAGGGTGAATGATGACATTGAGGGGGAGAAAATTCAACAAAATGAAGATTTTCCTGATCTTAATGATGCATGTTCAATTGCTGGATCAAAACATGATGATTTGTACGAAGATGCACCTTTGGAATTTGATTCAACTTATCCACCAACGGAAAAATGGTCAGAAGATCATCCGATAGAGCAAATAATTGGTAATCCAGAAGAAGGAGTCTTAACAAGAGCTCAAATTCGTGCGAAGAATGAGGTATTAAATACACATCAAAAATTTTGCATGTTCAATGTCTTTATCTCTAAAATTGAACCAAAAACAGTTAAGATTACAATGGAACACTTATATTAGATTGTTGCAATGCAATCTGAATTGTCTGAATTTTAATCAAATAAGGTTTGAAGATTAATTCCTAAGCCAAATGATGTTTCGATTGTCAGGTTAAAATGGATTTTCAAAAATAAAACCGAAAAATATGGAAACATTGTTAAGGGATATTCTCAACAAGAAGGAATAGATTACGAAGAAACTTTTGCCCCTGTCGCAAGACTCGAGGTTGTTCGTATATTTTTGGCTTATGCAGCTCATAAAGACTTTGATGTTTATCAAATGGATGTGAAGTGTGCATTTTTAAATGGAGCGCTTGAAGAGACTGTATATGTTGAACAACCCCCAGGTTTTATTAATGATGAACATCCTGATCATGTTTATATCTTAGATAAGGCAGTTTATGGTTTGAAACAAGCACCGCGAGCATGGTATGCAACGTTAACGTTATTTTTGAAACAATCAAAATTTAAACAAGGATCAATTGATCCCACATTATTTCGAAAGAAAGTTGGGAATCATCTAATGCTTGTTCAAATTTATGTTGATGATATTATTTTTGGATCAACTGACCCTGCCTTGTCTAGTGAATTTGAAAATTTGATGAAAATCAAGTTTGAAATGAGCATGATGGGAAAAATCAATAATTTTCTTGGATTGAATATTCGTCAAAACAGATAAGGTATTTTTATCAATCAAGAAAAATATACGAAGAATTTTCTAGAGAAGTTTGGATTGACGAATAGCACAAAGTTACGAGTTACGATGGCAACTAGCATAAAGCTAACACCTTCGTTAGATAAACCTGCTGTTGATCTAACTCTTTACAGAAGCGTGATAGGTTCCTTACTTTATCTCACTGCTAGTAGACCTAACATCATGTTTTCTGTATGTAATTGTGCTAGGTATCAGTCAAATCCATGAGAACCACATCTCTCTACTATAAAGAATCTATTTCGTTTTCTTAAAGGAACAATCTCATTAGGATTGTGGTATCCTTCGAAAACTAGGTTCTTTGTTCAAGCATATTCGGATGCTGATTTGGGAGGTTGTAGTCTGGATAGGAAAAGCACAAGTGGGGGTTTTCAATTGTTGGATAGCAAATTGGTGAGGTGGCAGTCGAAGAAGCAAACATGTGTCTCAGTTTCAACTGTTGAAGCAGAATATGTAGCTATTGCTGCTTGTACTTCACAAATCATTTGGATTCAAATCGAATTACGGGATTATGCAATTA